>NW_011888876.1:3477231-3523498 GCF_000151845.1 Pteropus vampyrus | reverse complement strand
TCGCTGCCGCCGCCACCGCCGCCGCCTCAGCCTTCGCCTCAGCCGCCGCCGCCGCCCGCTCCCGCCCGCGTGCGGCGGGATGGACGATCAATCCAGAATGCTGCAGACTCTGGCCGGGGTGAACCTGGCCGGCCACTCGGTGCAGGGGGGCATGGCCCTGCCGCCTCCCCCTCACGGCCACGAAGGGGCGGACGGCGACGGCAGGAAGCAGGACATCGGCGACATCCTCCACCAGATCATGACCATCACCGACCAGAGCTTGGACGAGGCGCAAGCAAAGTTGGTGTCGTCTCATTAAGCATCTTTTGTGTGTGTGAGGGAGCCGGGCCCGCGGCCGAGTCCGGGCCCGGGGTGGCGCCGGGGGCAGCGGCCTCATCCTCGGGCGGGGAACTTTCTCAGAAAGCCGGCCGCCAGCCCGGGCCTCGGGGGGACTTGCCCGCGCCCCTGGACGCGGGCGGGAGTCGGCAAAGTTGCTCTCGGGGCTTGGGTCGGACTTGGCGCCGCGCGGGTTTTGTGGTTTTTCTCTCCCGCGCCGTCTGGCCCATCGGCAGCCCGGCCCCTCGCGCGCGGATTCAAACCTCCCGCCTGGACCCCGGTGCCCGCCGCCCGGAGAGGGCCCCGGGCCGCACCTGACGGAAGTGCAACTTTCTCCCCAGGCCCGGAGTCCTGGCGCCGGGCTCCACTTGGCCGCGGGACGACCTCGCGGTGCGGGCGGCTTCCCTGCTCCGGCGCGGGGCGATGGGCGGTTCCCGGGCGGGGTGGGTGCGGGAGGCCAAGTTCTCGGGGCGGGGTGGGGGGGGCGGCCTCGCAAAGTTTGCGGAGCTGTCACCGCCCGCTGGCCGCAGGCGGCCGCCCGCCCGCGCGGGCTCTCTCTGCGGAGGGCGGACGCGGGAGCCCCTCCGCGCAATCCCCTCCCGTGGGTCGCCGCCGCCTCCCGGGTGTCGAGGCTCCCCGCACGGGTTCGCGCCCTGCGGTCGCCGAGGCTGCTGCCTGCCGGGCAGATGGGTCGCGCTTCCTTCGGGCTGGAGCTTGAGCCGCCGGAGCTTGCCGGCTGTCGCTCACTAGTCAACTTGAGTTTCTGTTGACTTTCCAGGGTTCAAAAAAGCCGTTCCGAATCGGGGGCCGGAATTAAATCTTGGGTCTAACTTAAAGGAAGGCGCCATATTATTCCATAGGTGATGCTAATACCTTTGTGTTTTGCTATTTGTTTTTTAGGAAACATGCCCTAAACTGTCACAGAATGAAACCCGCGCTCTTCAGCGTCCTGTGTGAGATCAAAGAGAAAACAGGTAAGACGCTGCGCCCCGCTGTGGGCCTGGAGACCCCCGAGGTGGGGTCAGAGCTACTCCTTCGACTCTCCAGTTGAGAGCTGCTGCTTTTGGGCACCGCCATCTTTGATCATTCTCTCCTTCCCACCTCCTGATCGTGAGAAAAAAAACTGCAATAAATCTGGAGTCGCTTTCTCAATTCCGCTCCTAGTGTAAAATGAAGTGTAGATGCGGACGGGGCTGGGTCGCTGTCCCCAGGTGGCCGCCCCTAGCTGCAGCCGGGGAGGGGGCCCGGAGCGTCAGCCGCCCTCTCCAGCTCCTTTCGCCTTGTTTGTATGTCAGTTTTTAAAAGGAGCAACGGGAGACTGGATGCCAGGAACCGAGTCCCCGGGAGAAGCATCGCCCGAACTTTGTTTTACTTGGATAGCCTTAAGCGTCAGCTCCACTGATAGAAGAATAGATGCAATTGAACAGACTCCAGGGGCATGTTTGAATTAGTGTTTTAGTTGGGCAGATTACTTTTAAGAAAAGAGGAAGAGTAAATGATGCCTTTAGGTATATACAGTGTATTACATCTATTAATAATACTTTCAGTAAATTTTATCCTTGAAGTCATTACTTTGTAAATACGCTTAATATATTTTATAAAATAGAGAAAGGTCCACGGATGCAGGTTAAACAATTTTTGAAGTGTTCGAGGCAGGGAATATATATGAGGAGACAGCTTTTGCAGAAGTGCTGGAGTGAAAGCTACAAGTACATATTAGATAAATTTTTGGCAGTTCATGTTAATTTAATTTTCTTAGACTTAAAAATTGAAGGCAATTTAGTGTCGAGGTGACAGTAGTGACTCAGGTGGAATTAGAGATTTAATCTAGATGTTTTAGTTGGTATTTGGTTTTATCTTCCCTGAATATGGCAAACAAGTGCGTTAAACAAGCTTTACTGTTTTGTGTTTATGTCTGTATGTGCCTGTGTTGGCTATACAATGTTACAAAGTTGCCATTTTTAAGTTGAGGCAAAGAAGAGAAAGTTAAAGTCCAGGATGTAGCAATATCCAAGAGATACAATTTTAAACGTTAACTGATTGTATTTAAATTGAGTGTACAAGTAATAGTATACTGCCTATAATTGTTATTTGGTGGGCGAGTTACTCTCCTTGTAAACAGATTTTTCACTCTGCAATGCTATTCTGATCCTAAAAGTAACCTAGAAAAGATGATGAGTTGTTGCTGGCTATTAAAATATATAGTAAAACCATGACTAACAGCAAATATCAAGAGCCTTAAAGAGCACCGTTTCTGCTTTTCATTCACATAGTATGCATGGTTTCCTGATATTGAGTGATCTTTTTAAGATGCATTTTACATTTTGTAAGCCACAGACGTTTTAAATTACTAACTTTCACTCTGTGTTGACTTTTAGCTATCTTTGGAAAGCATTGTGATTTAAAACAGTAGATAATTTTTATCTGACTATAAAATAAGACATTAAGCATTAAATCTTAAAGATTCTTAGTTTAGGAGCCTAAAAGTACATAATTCTCAGTAAATTATGTTGCTTAATGTCCAAGGATTTTCTTGCTATCAGGGCTCCACTTCAGTTTCTGCTGACAGCTAAGCACTGGGGTATTGACTATGTTGTGAATATTAAGATTGATTCCACTTTATACGGCATTATATTACTAGGGAGAGGGGATTGATATTCTTCCCCTCACCCCCTGCTCATGATTTGTATTTATTTATTTTTTTTGCCTTTTTTAAGTTTTGGCCTAGTTAGCCTGAGAACCAAACCCAGCAAACTGCTTTTCTTGTTTAGACATTTAGCAGCAGGCAGAATTCAATTAGGAAGCATGAGTCCTCTAGTTGCTTATTTGCACAAGACTTAGTTACACCGTTCTGAAAGGATAGTGTAGTCAACCTCATGTCAAAGGTGAGTTACGAAAAAGAAAGTCTTTTCAGAGTCTGGGATTACTGGCAAAGAGAGCTTTGGTAGGGCTCTTGCTATTTAAGAAGCAAGAGGTAGCTGACAAAGGAAATTTTTGTGTTTTGAAATTTGTTTCTGAGGCTTTCAGTGATACTTTGTAAATTAGATCCTCTTTTTGTGCTTTGGCCAGTGGATTCAAGTTTGCACATTATCTCTTTTGTAAAAAGCCAGCAGCCGACAAAGCGTAAAGGAGGCTGTCTGGTCAGAGGCATCTTCCTGCCAGCCTCTCTAAGCTCGAGAGGGATGGATTTAAGTACCGAATGATTGATGGGGGTGAAGCTCTTTCTCTCCCCTCCTTTCTTCCCTACTTACTACCCATAGCTCCACCTCAGCCTCTAAAACTAGTCTTAGAAGGAGACAGGGACGCTGGACTCAGAATCCTTGGTTTGAAATAAAACAGCTGTGTAGACATTAGTGTTACCAAAGCAAAGAAAGCGGGGCAGCAAATTCCAGCTTCCCCCCCCTCCCCCACACCCACCCCCCATCTGTTCCCATGGTCATGCTTTGGAAACTTATAAAATAAGCATTGTTGAATATCTGTATATTGTGTAATGCTTTTTCTTTAGGTCATTTTACTTAATCTAATAATATAACATTCAAACATTAATTCTCTGTAATCTAGAGAAAGTTTACCTAGTCATTTGTAATAGGAACCTGGAACATTATGTGATGACTCTATTCTGCATAATGGAAGGGTAGGGGGTTGACTAGTGGGAATGTGTGTGGGGGGGAACTGTCACTTCAATAGATAATGTCATTTCAGTTGTACTTCTAAAATAAAACAAAATCTTTAAAAAGAATTCCATGTATTTGTAGATCTGCCAGTCGATTTTGAGATTTCTGATCAGGTAGTGAACACTGCCAGTTCTGATGCACATGAGGGGTTTAGTTTGGAAAACATCTTTTTTCCCTCCTACCAAATACAAAAAGGTATTTTTCCCATCTGACAGATAAATGGGTAATCCACCACAATTATATTATTTTCTTGTTCAGAGGTAGGGAAAGTATGCTTTTACTATGAGATACTTGCTTTTTCTTGAAAATGTATTCTTTTGTGAAATTTGTCATTCAGTTATTTTGGGGCAAAAATATCTGTCAATGTTGAATTTTGTGATATTTATGCATTTTGAAAGCCATTGAAAGTTATAGGCTTTATAATGAAGATATTTGTGCCTCTAAACTAAGTAAACAACCAGTGAGATAATTATGTTAAGATTTTTCTTGTTTTTTAGCCATATTTTACCATCACTTATTAATTATTAATAATATTTATTTATGATGCTATGAGAGCTCTTCATCTACATTTTTTGGTGCATTCCCTCACAGCTTTTTGGCCACCTTAATCTTGATTGTTGAAGTACTTTCTTTTGTGAAATGTTATATCCTCGCAAATCTGCCTTCTTAAAGGTCTTAATTATGACAGTTTCAATGAAGGAAATGGTTTGTTTTTGAGAAAAAAAAGTATTTAAAACATTTAAATGAAAATCCAACGTTTTGGCATAGAATCTGAATCGTATTGTGAAAAAATGTATATTAAAAAATTAATACAACCTTTTTCTTTCTTTAAACGGTAGGTTAAAATACTCCATGTTGATAGCTGCCAACCAAACTCTGATTTATTGCTACCACAAACCCTAAATAGCATTCATTTACTAGTAATGTCTAATGGCATACATGATGGTTTGCCAGATTTGTGGCCTTTGTGAGGCTTATAAGCAAGACTGACTTGGGAAGATCATAAAACTTAATGAACTTCTCTACTGCAGGAGGTGTCCGCAGGGGAAGAGAAAGGCCTGCTTGGCTGGTTGGGCTGGTTGAAGTATTTTTTTATGTTTAAGGAGAAGAAAATGACTATTAAAAATGCTTTACTTTTAAAGGAACACTCCGTAGAAAGACTCATAAGAATTTTAGAGAGCAAAACTGGTTCAAGAATGGAGCTTGAGTTTTTATATGCATTTTGAATATGATTTATATGATTAAACCTTTTATCTTTGCTGCTACAAGTGTGACCAGCTCTCAGAGGGACAAGGCAGTGCTCTTAGTCAACACCTCTCTATTTAATTCTGACCTTAAAGATTTAGAGACTCATTGGAGTCTTCTTTTTCTGATCTTTTTTTTTAAATTTATGCTTCAATGTTAAAATTTCTCTGTACAGTGCCATGTAATTCTTTAATTTCCAGTGTTTAAAAACCAAATATTTCATCAAATGAAAATGTACCACGAAAGGTGAAAATTGTTATATGTGAGACTAAATGCTGTCGTATGTATTACATACGTTCTTTTAGGTTGCTCTTACAATATTTCCAATGTAATTATCATTACTTGTTCCAGAGTTTTAAAAACAAATGTACTGCTCTATACATGATTAATTTTGTGTTTTAATGAGCTTATTTTCTGTTTTTTTAAAAAATGTTTTATTATGGACAACTTCAAATATAAAACATGTAGAGTGAAGAGAAACTCGAACCCTCATGAACTCATCACCTACCTTCAGCAGTTAGCAACACTTAGCCATTCTTTTCTCTGTGACTCCTACTCTTTCATAATAATTTCAAAGCAAATTTTAATGGACTTTTAATATTTTAAATTTAATTTCAATTTTAGACATGGCTCGTTTGCATTGGAAATATTAAATGATTAAATAGGAAAAAATACATAGTATATCTTAGAAATATCATAAATTATATTGCTTTATCATAAATTTTTTCTTAAAGCAATTTAAGAATATTTTTTATCAAATTTTTTCTATTTTTATAAATTTGTATAACTTACTGAAATTTTTTAGGAAGTTTTGAGGGCGGATGTAAAAGAATGGTTTTCTAACTTCCTTTATTCTTCCTCTCCCATCCTCATAATACATGCAGTGTATTTGTAGAAAACCTATAAAAAAACCCTGCTACACTGTTGTTCCTTAGAACATCATGATCTAAAGTATCAAGTAGGTATTATCTTAAAAATATGGGGCTGTCTACTAACCTTCTTGTCAATACTAACTTGATCTGTGCAAGTAATTCTTTCCTCAGTTTTAGTGGACTTCATTTTTTTAGCTTTATGTAGTTTTGGTATTTTCTTTGGTAGTTTACTATGTTGTTATATACATATACATAATTTTATTCCAAATCAGGAGTATATTACAATAGTAAAGGAAATCCTGACTTGCCCCCAAAAGCACACTGGTTTATTAGCTTTCATAAAATATATCAGTGTACGTTTTTCATACTATGATCCTTTTCCTTTTAATTAATTTTGCTTGTACTTTTAGATTTCATTTTGTACATTTTGTAAAAGGCCACTTCCAAGACAGATTTAAATTTAACATCTTATTCAGATTATTTAAATTTTGCTACTTTATGGTGGCATTATATAGGATGAAATTATATGAAGTATAGCTGTAAAGAATTGAAACCGCATTTCATGAACCACACCCTAAATCAGTCATCACTTTCATACTCATACTATTGAGGTGTCTATTGAGAATAAATTTAACACATCAGCACCAACACATCAAGTTAAATAAGGATTTTTAGACTGTTTTTCCTCTATTTGTGTATATGTGAACATCTTTAGGTATTTATTATTTCAATATTGACACTATGAGAATAATGTTTTATTTGTTTTCTCAGCAGGCTTGTGTTTTAGCCATTTATCAGTGTGATCAGCATGATTTAGGTAGTAACTGACTAACAAAGCTTGCACACACCCCCCTCCCATGTTGACCTTTTCAAACATTTGCTCTACTTCAGTAAGCCATTTGAGTCTTTAAGTATGAAGAGAGTAAATAATTTACATCACTATGGAGTGTAAATTGGTCAAAGTTTTTCAGACATGGCTATCAAATTTTTTACACAGTTATAGAAGTTAATCAGACAAATTACTATCACAGCTAGATGGTAGTGTTATATATAACAAGTAAATTATAAGTAATGCTTGAATGAGCCACTGAAAAAAATGAACCTTTCTATACCATCAGACACAACATAATTTGAAAATAAATTTCATTAATCTTTTAACATTTGATTCTAATTATCCTCTTTATAGCAGAATAACCAGAATTTCTTTGTTATTTTTTTGCGGACATATTCCGTATACGTAATATGTTTGTAGTTTTGGATGGCAAACAGTAGTTTGCTTTGGTATGAAATTTGAGTTGTATGTCTAGCAAAAAAACTGGTGTGATAGAATGTGTTAAGTTGAATTGGTATAGTATTTTTTTTTTGTGTGTATATAGTATGGTAATTAAGACTGAAAATAATTAAAAGTAATTATAGATAAAAATAATTTTTAAAAGTTTTGTACTTGTTTTCTTTAAGTGCTTTAAAAATGTAAAACTTTTTTGAACAATAACTCTTTTTGTGTGATTATATTAATGAGGACTTTGGTATACATTGTAATCCTTTAAATGCTGATGATTCCTCACAATGTTTAAACCATAATTTGAGAGACTCAACATATGTTATGGCAAAATGATTTTTTTTTTTTTGTTTTGCTTTATGGGATACATCAGTTTTAAAAGCATATTTCTTAGGCATCCGAGTCCAGCAGGTGGCTTTTTACATTAAAAAATTCATAAATTTTAAAAAACCATAAAATTTTATTTCAGATTCAGATTAACTAATTGAGAATGTCAACATTTCCACTGTCTCTGTATTAACATTTATAGTAGAACAAATGGTTGCATATAGAAATTATCTGCAACATAATCTAAATTAAGATTCTAAACAGGCATTACAGATGCTGGTAACTTTGGCAATTATCATTTTGTTTGGTGAACAGTAGTAAAACAGTGTGCGGTAAAAGTGTTTAGAGAGAGAGGATAAATAAATTGAACAGTTTTGCAATGCAAAGTGGTTTGTGGTGTTTTTGAGGATTTCTTGGCTCTCTCTTAACTGCTATTGTGAGCCTGGAGCAGATTTCCCCATTGCTAATGCCCTAGAAGTATTAATTCACTTTGATATGCTAATTAGAGGGCATTATGCAAGAAATGAGATTAAGTGGCAGCATGAAGCCATTTGCCTGTCAGTAAATTGAGAGCTTTAGCATCAGGAGGAGCTTTGTTGTTTTTTTTTTTGTTTTTTTTTTAGTTTCTCTTGGTTTTGCATATAAATAAAATTGATTGAAAGGTCTAGAGAAGCTTCTAGAACATTGGTGGGTTTTTTTTCCCCCTCTTATGATTATTTAAACGTAATGTTATAGAATTTTTCTGAATATTAATTGACCTAATTTGAGATAGAAATACGAAGTTTTCATTGTACTATCTATATATGCAAGTATACTAAGAAGTTTGTCATTTAGTCTTTTTTTTTCTGAAAGCCTAATTTCAGCAACGTGGCTAGTGAACTATCACCTCTTTTCCGAAGTGTAAACTTGCATGTGTGCTTGTGCACCAGTGTCTTACTAAACTGAACTTTACAAGAATATTTTCTTCACTAGGGAAAGAAGGAAGAAGTTGTTGAATTGGGCTTCAGGAAACTATATTAAATGAGAATTAAGACTCATTTCGGTATCTAAAAGCTGAAACAATTAGAATTAATGGTTAAACTCTGCCCTTTATAGTACCTGTGGAATTTACATTTCAACATATATCTGTTGGGTAAGATTACCATACTATTTCATTTTCATGTTCAAGAGAGTTTCACATTTGATTTTGCTGATTTTTGTGGTTTAAGCCAAGGCCTTTGATATTCTCTCTAAAAAAGCAACCGTGTGATTTTTCTGTATTTTGTGGGGGAATACATGAATGAATACTGGGATGTGGTGGCCTGGGAGGAGGACAGAACTTCTCTGGGCCTGTCAAAAAATTTAGATTTCCTCAAACATGGAACTTCTACCTGTGTAAACCATTGCTAGAGGTAGAATTGCCAAACCCTGGCCTAACTACAATCCAGTGTGGCTGGATAGGAGCGGGTTTAGATAAAGCATTCATCTTGAGGCTTGGTTCTAGTGTCTGAATTCCACCACTGGCTGTGACTCTAGACCCAATAAACCATAACTTCTCTTCAGAGCCATATGGATTATTTAGTCACCACAGCTGCCATGCATACACACTACTACCAAGGCTGGCATCACCTCGGCGTGCATGTGTGGTGCCTGTTAATGGTAATGGCAGTTAGGAATGTACACACAGAGGAGTGATAAGAGTCTCTCCTGAGACAAAAGTCCCGATTATGTTTCTCAGAGAGAGGACTTAGTGTACCTGCGCATTAGCTGCTCTTCTAAATGAAATACTTGGTTACTTTAAATTCTCATTCCCTTCTCAGACTCCCTGAACTATTTAAATCAGTGAATCCTCATTAGTCTCTGATTACTTGCTAAATTTCATTTAAAACATACGAAGTTATTTTTGATTGAAATGGGAACAAAAAGCTTTTGAAATTACATATTATTTTTTAAACAAAAAGTTTCTACAGGCTTTTAGATGCGCTAATAAGCTTTGTAAGTAGGAATTTAGAGAGGAATTATTATTGGGAGGGACTTCTGAAATACTTGAGTGGCATTGATGGGGAAATCGCTGCATTTAAAAAAATAAATGAAATGGTAAGCTTATATGTGCCTGTTATGTAGAAACCTTTACTATCCAGGTGTCCTCAAATGAGAAAGAATTGACTTAGGTGGCCTCACAAGTTTCTTTTCTCCCCCACTTTCAAAAAAAAAAAAAAACACCTAAGGATGAAGGTAGTTGGAATTCATAGTCAGATATATCATTTTCAACTTGGAATAGGAACTAGAACAGGAAATTGATTTTATATTTATTATGGAAGCAAGAACTCTGCCACCAACTGACAGCCATCCATGTTTTAGTTTTGTGATAATTGTTCACAGACTTTATTCTGCAGTTGGCCCAGATTATTTATAATGTTGATTGGAGGTGTTGGTCTATTAAAAGGTATGCATATAATGAATATCTTTAATTAAATCAAGTAATATCAGAATATTTTATTTTTCTTTTGCATTGGATCTTGAGTCCAGGATTAACTGTCAGTACTGGTAAGAACAACTTACAATAGATTGTGCAATGATTTCTCTGGCTTCATGGATGTATTTATTACCATTTTTGAACAAATTATACTAACATGAAAAGTTGTGTTTGAAATGATTGTGTGGTAGATAAGGCGATACATTACAGGAATGGTTGGGTTTATGGAGCTTTATGTAGAGGTTTTCTCAGAAATTATAGCACAGGGCTGTCACTATAAAACCCAGTGATACAGTTGGTAATAATGTACAGTGGAGATATTTTTAGATTTTCACTTGTTATTCAAATAAGTGAGAACCCTCTGGTTTTTTCGTCATATTTCTTTGTTGGAATATATAGGAGGAAAAAAATGACGGAAATTCTTTTAACTGTGTATAGGGTGTGGGTATTTGACTTGTCTGAATTTCTCTTGTTTACCACTTGTTAGAGCAGTGATGTGATATTGAAGATATATATTCTTAGGAACTTACTACTGACTTCTTGGTTCTTGACCTTTTGACTGTGATTAGGTATAGAAACAGAGTGCTTGAAGAAAATGAAATGATGGACTCTATAAACATAAATTTTATTCTGTCGATATATTGCATGAATTAATTTTGATTTACCTAAATTTATGATTTATGTTCAATAGAGGAAATATTCTTTTCAGTATAATCAGTCTAATATTACAGTTTCTAAAATTAAATCAATTAAATTTTTTGACTGATTATCATTATGACTTATTAATTACCATGTCACTTTTAAATTCCTAATATTTCAAAATATTGGCTTGGTGTCTAATAGTGTTTTCTAGAAATAAACTATGATCCATGTGTATGCTTTGTTTTAACTTGAAAATCTCAAGTTTAAAGTTTATACTTAGTTGACTGCTTTTCAGTGAGTGAATTATTTTAGAAACACAAACTTTTTTTCCAATTAAAAAAAGTAGATGTCAGAGACTGTAATGTGAGAAAAAGAGTAAGTTATTCTCATAAAGTCTTCCCTTTCAATTTTAAATGTTAGAGTGATGGGCAAGCCATAGAATTTATAAACCTATTTGTCTTTAAGCGAATATAATTTCCTGTGCTTTAATATACAATATTGGAAAGACAAGGCTCTTCTCTTCAGAAGATTCCATTCATTTAATAATGACAATACAAACTATCATTTACTGAGCATCATCTGTATACCAGGCATTGTCCATGGTACTTTACTACTCTACATGCATTTAAAAAAATTATGGGAAAAAAACCAAAACAATCCCTACTTGAAAATTTGAAAAGTAATACACACTTTTTGGGGAAAAATTTATATAATGCAGATGACATATGTTTCTTAAACTTACAGCAACCCTCCAAGGTAGATATTTTAATTCTAAATTTGTGGATGAGGAAACTAGCAGAGAGAGGTTAGGTAATTTAACCATGGCCCTGCGAGTGGCAACCCAGGCTGTCCTTGCTCCAGAGGTGGCGGCAGAATCTCTCAGTTTGGGCCAAGAAAATAATGAAAATTGAGGATGCAAAGAAGATGGCAAATCCTGAGCTTAAAAAAACGTGGTCAGGTCCAAAGTGACACTGAGTGGCAGCAGAGCTATGGTCAGCACCAGTGTAAATATTTGTAGACAACCATGTTTTACAGACTTCAGTTTAATGGCAAAAATCTGCCCTAAATGCCTCAGTAAATATATGCTGGCGAACAGAAGCCTATTCACTGAAGAAACAATTGACTTTAGCTTCTCTGTTGTTAAAGTGGCCTCTAGTGATGGTGCTGCAGTGACTAGATAGAGCAGAGGAGAATGGCTTCCTCCTGGCTGGTGGGCTGGCAGTTTCACTGGCACTGCCAAATGTACTTCCTATTTGTTGTGCAAGGGAATTGGAACAGTGAGGCATTTATCATATCATCCCCTACTCCTCATGCAAGCAAAAAAGGAGAAGTTGTCAATGAAAGAAAAAGAACTGTAATCGCACATTTACATATGCTTCTAATTGTTGATTTGGGGATTTTCTATGAATATAGCTTCACAAAACAGATGCTGTTTAAGAAAAGGGGGAACATAATTTTGTGGGCAATGAATTAAGTGTTTTTGTGGCCCTCTCATCCGTAGCTAGGAGCAGTTTGTGGACCGCGTCTGTGAACGCGGCTCATAATTGTTTTTCACACATAAGTTATGCAAATGAGCTTTTATGGCAACTGGCATAACAATTAGCATCCTCCAGCAATATTTTAGCAGGTTAATTGCAAAATTTCTAAATTGTACATCTGACTTGTTAATTAGGCATGACAGAGGTGGTAAAATAGTTATCTTCAGGCAGTGGCAGCCAGGAGCTGCTTGAAATGCAAAGAGCAACGATTGATTGGATTTGAGGGTTACAATTGTGGGAGCACTGCTGTTGTCAAGTGCCGCTGAGCAGCTCTGCTCCATCAGTTGCCTCAGAGCAAGAACCACGTAGTTGCAGCGGGTATCCTGCCATTTACAAATCTGCTTTATTTAACTCTACAACTCTTCCATTCCGACCTGTACGAACTGTTTATTTCATGCAGTTTCTTCTGCATTGGGATCATTGAGATGAGACGGGCAACACAAAAGAAATTATTTTGTGCTTGAATTTCAAGACCCTAGAAGTTTACTTTCTTTTTTAAAGTCCGTATCAGTATTTCTTACTGGGGGGGAAAAAAAAAGCAGTTGCAAATTCAGTTCTGGAGGCTCTAAGTGTGATCGTTTGCTTTTTAATGATTTAACTCTTTAACATTGTTTGCTTTGTGCTTCACATGTTCATCGCAGGAAAACACTGTTCTCTGTATTTTAATTCTAGTTCTTTAGGTATAGGAGAGGAAAAGAATTCAGTATAAGGGTTACGTACAGTGAACAAGTATACTTTGTGGAATTTTTAAAATAATTATCAACATGGCATACATAGTATAGTGATATATCCCTCTAATAGAATTTTTCTATTTAAAAAATATTTTTAAAAACATTTTTTCAAAATTGATTGTGTTTATTTCTGTGGTCTATTTTGTGGTTTTAATTGGATGGTAACGATGATTTAGTAAACATAAACATTAGTGAACAGAGCCCAATGGCACATGTGTATCTGATTGTGCCAAAATGAACCATGCCTTTTGTGTTTAAATTAGGCTAATTACATTTTTTTGTGCATATAGTACCTACAAGTACACTGAATATGAAGTTAAGCATGTGTGAAATTTGATGTCACCTTTGAATTCACATATAGTCTCTTGATTAAGCCACATTGTGTTTAATGTTGAAATGTTATATTTTCATTTAAAAAGTAAATGTTCTACATGTGCAGCTGTATCAATATTTTACATTTTCTTGTGACATGTGTATATGGAGGAAGTGCCATTTATGATATGTTGTCATCAATAATTTTGTCACTGAGAATAAAAGGCTTTAAACTCATCCACCCACTGGAACGTTTTATCATATTTATTTTAAGAGATATGAAATTAGTGAACAATTGAGCTTTTATATGTAGGAGATGCAAATGTAACTGAATATTTACTATTAATGAAGTGCAACATAAATATCTCAGTGCCAATAAATTATACATAGCAATAGTGTATTCATTCTATAGAGATCTAATAAATATTTTCTTTTTTTCCCCCCCAGATCCTTTAGCTACATTCTTTATTATAGTCTAATATACAGCCAATGGAGATATTAAATATTGGTTAACTTTTTAGAGTGATCTATTAAATTTGAAAATATTGTATTTTGAGTAAGAGTAAAACATCGTTCCAAATCATTACATTTACTGATTAAATGCTCACTGATTTTTATCTATCACTGTAGTCAACAATTCAAGCAAGAGTTTACTACAGTAATGCTTCAGTGGATAATATTTGGAATAGAGTAACCATTTTAATGAGGTTCATCGAGAGAGATTCAGCAGGGAGCATTTCAGGTGTATTATGGCTTTTGTCTTGTCATGAGCTGCACGTCTCTATAACATTAAAGAAAAAGCTACACGGCCCACTCATCTCAGTAAAAAAAAAATTTTTTTTAAGCCAAAACAATAACCAAAAACCACCTTTCAAGTAAAGTCTGAGCAGAAAGATAGTAAGTATCGGCAGCACTTCATGATTTTAGGAAACTTGATAAGTAAATACTATTTCTGTAGGTTAAATTTCTATCACATTTTTAACTGTCCCAATATTGATCACCCTATAGAGGAATGAGACTGAAGTCTGGTAGTTATTAGTATAAAGAGGGTCAGCTGCAGAGACTGGTGGTACCCGAGCAGAGGCTCTCATGGTAATGATGCTGCTATTTATAGATCCCCATTTCATTAGTTGCAGAGTTTCAAGGAAGGGATTTTCTCTAGGGGAAATGGATACTTGAAGTTCATTTTCTTCCTCACATTAAGGCAGAAATGTGAACAACCTTCAGTATAGGACATACAATTACAGTATTTTTGCAGGGGCAGTTTATGCCCTAAATGTGTTTGCAACAGTAAATGTTGTAAATTTAAAACAAAATATAAGAATTCAGAAATGCTAGTTGCCATCCTGGCTGAGTGCTACTACATGCACATTGTTTTATTACATTTCTTTTCAATTTTTTTCTTGTAAAAATTATTAAATTTTTAGAAACTATACAAAGCTGAGTACAACTATAAGTGTATTCTTTAGAGTGCTCTAAGGCCTGTGAAAGAGTTAATTGATTGCACAAAGTGCAGTTTCCAACAAAATATAGTCCACCCACAATGTGTATCTGTATATATTTATAAAATAGGTAATTGTGCTTTCCTTCTCAAATTCTTGACATTTGAGTTATTTTTTCCCCCTTTAAGAGAATATTTACTTAGTTAGTATTCACTTAATTAGAACTGACTGTTTAATGTTTTCTGGGAGGGTATTTATGGTATTTTCTTTGCTATATTTGCATTCCAGAAATTAAGTCCCCCTGCCATTATTCGGCGAGCCTTTCATACATTAGAATGATGAATTGAAAGCAGAAATGGGAAAAAGACTGCAATGCAATGAAAATTTAATCAGCGTCTTCTGCTGCTTTAATAAGGCAAATAATTCTTATTGGCCGCTGTGTTAAGGTTTCTAATATTTAATTCATAACAAACCTTGCATTATTCTGCAGTAGCATCGACAGCTCCACTTTGCTGCCTGCCAACAGGCAACCATAAAAACTTAAAAGCAGATGTAAATGTCTAAAACAAGGAGAATGATTAGATCTAAAGCGGTCAGAAAAATCAACAATATTGTGAAAGAGCTTGATGGATCTCTATATTCAGTGATGCAAAAATGATATTAATTAAACTTATTCAAACAGATTTTTTTGGAGTTGGAGGTAACCTTTTCGAAGGCATAGCCTTTTAGTGCCTGACCAAAGACCTCGAAGAAAGTAAATGTCAATACAATGTTGATAATAAGCTTCTTTAAACTGGATACAAACTCTCCCATTAATATTAGAAGTATCTGGTTTATATTCCTGTGTATATGAATTCTCTCAGCGAATGCAGTGCTAAAATTGAGCTAATGGAATAAAATGTTTTATCTTCCATTAACCCAGTTTGAGAAAAGCAGTAGCTTTCACAGTTTCTCCAATTTTTGTTTAAAATGCCTTTAAAAATTTTTGTCATAGGATTAAAAAGAATATATGTTTTTATTGCCTAACCTGAATTTAATGATTCCATAAATAATAGTGTTCCTCTTTCTAGATTACCATCTAGATTATCCAAGTCTTCTCTGCTAGGTTATGTTGGGCACTAAATTCGAGCCTGAAGAAATGAACAAAAAGATATTGTTACAGATTATATGTAAACAGCCTGAATCATTCAAAAGGATGTGGAGAAGAGTATTTCTATAGTGTGAAGCCAGAGAAAATGGCAACCTGCCAAAGCTAGGTGCAAGCTCTTGTTACATGGAAGGGTTGGGCCTGTTCTCATTTCTTCTTGAAATGGCTTAATTGGTGTCAGCACCCCAGGGATAAAGGCCTCTAACACTGAAATCCACACGATTCACCCTGTCTCTGCTCAGTGTAGGGAAACTGGTAACAACTGGTGGTGAATGAGGAGTGAACGGTGCTGTAACAATACTCGATGATGTTTGGGATGACAGAAATTAATACGCACTTGCTTGAAGAAAGCAATGATTAATGGCAGTGAGCACGGGAATGCTGTCCCTTCTTTTACTCCACTTTGATGGGGATTGAAAAGCAAAAGGCTGTTTTCATTCTCTGTAGAAAGCAGAGGTCACACAGAGTACATTATAGCAATTTTTCCTCTCTGGTTTTTTTATTTCATAAATATTATGATAAGCATAGATTAGATAGGGTTTTTTTTTTTATGAAAGCTTAAAAGGATATTTTATGTCACTTAAACATTGTTGTTTATGCATAAAGAAATCACACATTCTTTTCACTTGTTAGATCATTTCCCTTCATGTCAGAATAATTAGTGTAATTAGGAATTAAAAAAGCCCACAAACATGCAGTTGTATCAATGCTGCTTACCATTATGTAACTGAAATCAAAAGGGCTTAGTTTTCTAAAGACTTCTAGGACAGGATGAGGACAGGAATGTTGCAGGGGTTTTCACCTTTTTTCTGCCCCTCCCCCGGTTTTTCTCAGTGACTGTTTGACGTAAATATATTTTGCAAGGTACTTGCACTTGTCAGCAGCTTTCTTAGCCATTTGATAAAGATTCTTTATTCTACAAGAAAGCCTGAAATAACAGAACTGTACTTTGGATAATGAATTCTTCATCTGTGGAGAACTTTAAAACAAAGTACAGTGTTGGCATTTTTTTCTTTTGAGTGAGAAGGCTGATATATCTTTTGGATCCGACAGGAAGACATAAATTAATAGAGTTCTGGAGTTCAGTTTCTCATTAATAATCCATTTTGTCATGGTTCTTGGCATTGTCAGCCTAGTAACTGGTTCATATTTTGCTAAAGGATAAAAGCAGATTATATCTTAAAGCACAAAGCAAGGATAAAGAGTTTATCGCCTTTTGGGGTAATTACATGCTATAAGAAAAATATTCTTTTGCAAAAAGTTTCAAATTTTAGATAGAAATACACTACATTTTTCATAAGTAAAGCTTTTATTTTAAGATCTGAAAGGATTCTTGGAACCTTAGGATATTAGAGTTTTAGATCATTGCTTAAATAGAGTTGCCTTTGCTGATTATTTGCAAAGTTTCGCGTTTGAGAGACAGTTTTAGTAGACTTAATTAAGCCTGTTTTTATATTTTTAGAACTCTTTACGATAGGATATAATTATAGTTCAAAAAAAAACATTCAGAAAAGTCACTGTTCTTCTCTTTGCATTGGTAGTTCTAGATAGTCTATTACCCCTGCCTCGTTACTCAGACATGGGATCCTTGACAGCCATTGTGAAGGGTGCAGTTTTAATCATCTGAAAAATCCAATCAATAAAATAAAAATAAAACAGTCTTGTTTCTAATGTGATAATCCTCTACTAACCTTTTTTATGGAAACTCCAGAAACGATTATTTGTATATATTGAACCCAGTTACAGTTTCTCATAAATGGCATCATTTAAAGTTGTTTGTATTTTAAAGAAATTAGTTCTTATAAAAATTGAAATACCACATCTTCCCTAATATTTGATAGTATGGTCACCGGTGAACTGAGATTCCACATTATTTAAGGGCGGGAAACAAGTTGAAGGAAAATGGGTACAAAATAATACCAGTGTTTTTCATGCATTTAAGAATTTTTATTTTTTAGTGTGTTATTTGTATAGCAAGTCTTTTACAGGTATTGTCTTAGAAATAGAAAAACTGAAAAATATGTTTAGTCTTTAAAACTTAGGATGTGCTACCATTCCCAGTTGTCCTTACCTTTTTTTGTTTGTTCGTTCATTCTGAAACTTCTAAGCAACACATGTGGTGTGTGCAAAGTCATAAATCTAGGGTTGATTATTGAGGTAACAAGCTATGAGACAAAGAGAAGGCTCTATCTGGGTTATAAGGTGAAGGAAGGAGTATTAAATTATGACCTACTGGGGAAAATTATGGGAGATTTACCTATCTGTACTTAGAAGGCTTTTTCTTATTATAATTTAAAACTCTTGATTTTGGGGGGGTCATTAAAGTTCATCATTGGGTAAAATTGGGCAAAGTTAATGCTGATAGTGGTATGCTAGAAAGATTCATTTAGGAATGGGTGGACTTTTTTTTAGTTTTTATTCTCTAGGATGCTGTAAGCTGCTAGAGGGCAAGGACTGTACCTTTTTTTTTTTTTTTTAGCACATAGAATGTGATCAAATAACTTACTTTTAAATAAATAACTAAATGCCTTCCCCACACATTATATGAGGTATGTTTGCTGAGTGTTTTAAATCTGATATTACATTCTTCTAATCTTTTATATAGAAATTTATCTTAACTGTGACAACTATATACAACATAGGAAAACTGCCATAGCTACTTACCTGGATCTTAAATAATTTATGCACAAATTATATAAGAAAGTAATTTATATATGTTACTTCTCCTATTATTATCATTAATGATAATATTTATGTTAAAAAGAAAAATCAGTGGTGAAACTCCTGTTAATATGCTCAGGGTTGATTCACCTTTGAAGTTTTTAGTTTAAAAGTAGGTATGATAATGAGGAATCTATTTCATAGGTAGGCAATATTTGTGTATTTCCAAATAGTTTTGATTTATGATTTAAGACTTTTTTCTCTATAGAATTGGGAAGGACATTTGTTTTAGTACATTAGAGTGAAATTTTAAAGAGTAGATTTTGACAAGAGACATTTTGCTGACACAGAATATTTTGTTCATTTTGACTCTCAAATAAGTTCTTCTGTCATAATGATTGATTTATGTTCATTTTAGATTGTACAGTTTTGTAACCGAATTTTCTATCTATAAGGTACAAAAAAATCCCTGTTTAAGTTAACAATAAATTAAATAAGTATCTTCAGAGGTGACAGATTGGTTACATGTATTGACTAGTCCAAAGAGTAACCTAAGATTTGTTTAAATGTACTGTGATTACGAGTTATTGAAATGAATGCTAGTTTTAAATTCAGTGTGATCAGGAAGACAATATAGTAAGGTATTATTTACTTAATAGCTCTAGTTTTTGCCCTTTTGGACTTCTAGTTTTAATTACATAACTTATCTGAACTATAGTCTTTATCGAACTGTTTACTTTCTGTTTTGAACCAGCCAGTGATCTGTTGCTGCCCATCAGGTGCAAAAACCTGGGAAATCGTATTTCGTTTCACTTGCTTTGTTGACTATAACCCTTAGAGCAATTTTAAATGGAAATAAACCCCTAAATTTTTGTAATGGAAATCCATTGGAAGTAATTTTGTCATGGATTTTCTCAAGTGCAGTACCAAAAGACCATTTCAAATGACTAGTGAATTTGGTGAATACTAAGTGGTGAGTTAGTAGCACTGTGGTGAAGTCTGTCTAAATCTCATTTGCTAGTAATAAAGTAATTGCCAAATATTTTGCTTTATGAAAATCATTTAAATGTGGTAAGTTTACAACTATTTAATTGATGAATATTTTATTCCTATTTTGTCCTTATTCTTAAAAAGCCATATAATTCAAATATCTGTAGTTTCTTCCATCTAAAAGTTAATAAGTCTGTTTATATCCACCTTTTGCAAGTACCTAAACTTGGTGCTCCAGAAAGCTGTAGAGTAGGAAATTTTAATCTTTTTTGGTTATAGTTGCCTTTGTGAATGCGATGAAAGCAATGAATCCACTGCTTACTTCTTAGACAAGCCACATACTCGTAGGACTTTGAACACAATTGCAGGGAGTTTATAGACACCATGAAAGTTGTTCATGCATCCTTCATGGAGACTGTGGCTCTGAGTTTAAGAACCACTTTTGTAGGGTAGTCTTTTTTTTAAACCATATTTTGTCCCAAAATGTAATTGCAACACACTTTTTTTCTTGGAAGCCTAATGGATTTACTTTCTTACCAGTGGTCCTAACAAATACTCAGCACCAGTGATTTATGAGTCTAGTGAATATTTGGCTGTATTGAGGGGGAAAGGATCAGGAATATGGAATAGAACAATTGCATGAAAAGAAAGAGTAAGCTAGCAATGAGACTCAGGTGCTGGTAGATATGGAAAAAAAGGACAGAGAGTTAGAAGAGGGAAATCTGAAATTTGGAACAGGAGTTGTTGAAGGATTTACTTGGCAATTAGTATATGTCGACTTGTCATAAAAAATAAAAAGAATTGGTTTACCATCTAGGTAGTACAAGCTCCTTGTCGGGAGGGAATTTGTCTTATTGGCAACTCTTGCTCCCTGGTGCTTTAAAGGGATTCAAGTTTTGTTACATAGTAGAATTCCTTTAAAATGCATTCAGTCTTTTTGTATATAAAAATTAAGTAGATGATTTCTTGGGTAGGAAACTGCATTTCATATTTTCATGTGTTAAATGTTCCTATATGAAGACTTTTGAGGAAAACTTCTAGGTCAGTGATTCTCAAATTGTTTGATCTTAAAAGAATTTTTGTTTATGTGGATTTAATATTGATCAACATATATTAGAAATTTAAACAAATTTTAAAAATATTTATTAACCTAATTTACAAATTGTAAGCTTGTTACAGTTAACATAAATAACATTATAATTATCAGCTCTTTACGTGTTATCCTAAACAACATTTTCCAAAGCAAAACAAAACAAAATGATGAGGAAAATGTTATTGTTTTACATTTTTGCAAGTATCTTTAATGTCAGGCTTAATAGAAGACAACCTGGATTCTCATATCTGCTTCTGATTCAGTCTGTTGTCATATGGTTGATATATATGAAGAAATATCTGACCTCACATGAAATATGATTGGAAAAAGGAAAAGTATTTTAATAGATGTTCATTTTTGATACTACACCAAAACTTGACAAATGGTAGTTTCTTATAGTTCAAATGCGGTATCTGAAGCCATGTCAATACACTTTTCTACTTTGTTTCATTAAAATTTGTCTAGTTTGCACTTTGAATGATTCTTTTACCCATGCATGATTTTGTAACATCATATCTTGGTCATTTGGAAAATATTGGTTCACCGATATGCATATCGTCCAAATGTTAACACATTTCATTATACAAGATAAACAAATTACATTTGTTAATAATACCACCAAATTTATCAGAAAAGTTTTTAATTACTGAGAAGCTGTCATATCCACAGGGTGGACATAAATATTTCAAAATTATATTTTTTCAAGAAAGCTCGAATTTTATCATTTGCACCAAAAACTGTAGTTGTTTTCCTTGAAGTAACAAGTTTACTTAGTTCATTTTCCAAAACACGTCTGCCAGATATCTAAGTTGAAATAACCATAGTTTGCCTTTCTTTTTTTAAGCAGCTAGTTGAGCTTGCAACTCAGTTCTGCAAGTGCTTTTCCTCATACTTAGTATGCAGCAGAAGTGTTTGTGTATATGTAATTCCTATTTTGTCACACAGCGTATTAAAAAGACAGGTATTCAAGATGTAATTAAATGAATAATTTTTACGGTTTTATCAAGGACATAATGAAGTGAAACTTTTTTTAACTACAGTGCCTAGTGGTAAAGAATGCAATGACTGCAAGCATAGTATGGTGCCACTACCTTGTTTAGTGCTAAGACTCCAGCAATTTTACCCACCTTTGCATGTGCACCATCAGTGCAAATGTCAACACAGTGAAAAGGACAATAACCGCTTAGTATTGTAAAAGTAATTTTGACTTTGTGGACTCCTGAAAGGGTCTCAGGAAACCCCAGGGGTCCACAGGCCACCTTTTGAGAACTGTTAAGTCTATGTAAAGTAAACTACATATAAATATAACTTGCCCCAAGACCATTATTTTATCTTCATCTGTAATCTGTACAGAAAGGATTACCTGAAAAGAAACAGGTTTTTAGTAGGCTATTCCTGAAGGCAACAGAATACACTTAAGTCATTATTGTGGTCCTCTGGGAGTATTTATTAAGTGCCCATACAAGTTATGATGTTCTGCTGAAAGTGGACTTAGAAATGGACCCTATTATCAGTCTTGACTACATACATCAAAGTAAAATGATAGATCAACAGATGCACATTGGTTGATCCCATACGTTCTACACAGATCTAGCATAACCTTCCTGGGGTTCCTGAATAAGTCACAGAGTGATTATTTACAAAATAAGGGAGTTGGACTAGGTGATGTCTAAGGTCTCATTTAGCTTTAATATTTAACCGAGTGCATTTTTAAAAGGATTGGCCCGTTTAATCGAATTAGTATAATTTGTGTTTATTGTTGTCACAAAGGTTAAGCATTAATGTTGTTTTCATAGTATTAAAAGATAGAATGTATGGAAGAGGAAATGGAGGGGACTTGTTAATGGAGAAGGCTTCTAGAAGCACTGGGTTCTAAGTGGCCAAGGAAGGAGAAATTTGAATGGTCGAGAGATGCACATTGCAAGGTATTTAACATATCTCTGAGGAGCCTTTATGCTTTTTACTGGAATAGCAGAGTAGGAGAATTTGAGTTAGAAATAGCACTAAGGCCTGTAAGTTGGAGAATCTGTCAGTGACATACCCTGATATTGCCATATTGTAGTTATGAACTACTGAAAAGTCTCCAAAGAATAAAGTGGATCAGAACATAAATAATATTGATTCTGAGGTTTTCTTAGATCCATTAATTACATTTTGACCATAGAGCTGTAATGTTTTTTTTTCTTTTTTCTTTTTTCCAAAGGAAAACAGTATTTATGCTTTTAAGAATATTTTTGCTTTTCAATGAAAAACAGAAAAAACTTACATTGCCTCAATTCCCTAAGGAAGGAATACTATTTAGTAAGGAAAATAATGTCTCCCAAACTCAGGTTCATACTCAGTCCAACACAGTGTCCAAGTCTTTTTTGTGAAAAAATGCTAATTGGAGGGACTTGGCGAATCCTGGGAAGGTGCTGTTTAGGTCCTTAAAAAGGAGAGAGGGCTTGTGTAAAGCAATTTTGTGTTCAGGTAAATCAAACTTAGAAGGTAGAAAAGCTGCTATTATGGCAATATTTAAGGAAAAAAAGACTTTAAACACTGTATTTTGGAAATATTTGACAACATTAGCAATGTCAACTACTGACAAAAAGAAAAGAGCCACCTATTTGGCAATTCTTTCACAGTTGTGCCAAGAAAAGCAGCTTCATTGGAACATTTTCATAAACTATCATCAGTTATGCAGCAGCGGCTTCACAAATCAGAAATGATATCTTCAGGCACTGCTGTCAAATGTTATTCAAATAATACCAGCCTCACATTTGAATAACAGCAGACATTTTGAATTAATTAATCAGATGAGATAGTCTAGGCCTTTTCTCATTAGTCTCTGGGTCAGGCTTGGGAAGATATATGCGTTGGTGATGATATACTTGTCTTTAATCGTGATTTATGAAGATTTAGGATTGTGTGTGATTTGTCATAGGTTCTGGGAAAAGGCTGGTGCATATTTCATTACCTAATCTGAGATTGATTTTATGATGCTAAGAGATATCATACTGTTGTTCAAATGTGTGGGAAGTACAGGTAGACATAGCATCTCAGGCTTTTTACTGGCTTATCTTTGCAACTGTCAAACAATGCTGTAAACTTTAACTGCTTGTAGTTAACAATTCCTGCTTTAATTATAGGCAAATTTTTCATTCTGTCCAAAGAGAGAAGTTTCAATGGTTATTTAGCTAAAATGCATAGCAGACATTATAACTATGACTTTGTATGAATCATGGACAGAGTTGGTAAATTTCATGGGTTGGTCATGGTGAAAATATAAAATTTCATGGTTTGTCAAAGATTAATAGAAAAATCCCATTAAAATGGGGGCAAATAATAGAAGAACAACAAACAAGGTTACTTTCCTTATATGTTACCTTCCCTCTTAGGAGTAATTTTAGCAAAATTGGGACGTCATATTTTTCTCAGTTATTTAAGCGACATTAATGACCTACTATTAAATGAAGTAGTTTATGTGAAAATGTCTCCTACCATGCCTGGCATATACAGGTAGGTTCTGAATATTTGCTCCTTTTCTTTTTTCCTTTTCTGTATACTTTTCTTCCTTTCCATTTAATGTTTAAAGCTTTGTTAGCATTGTTTAGCCTTTGCATTCGTAACAGTTTGAATTTGTAATCCTTCTGGGGCTTAATTCCTTGGAGAATGTTTTATTTTAGGGAGAGGAATGCAAGGGTGGGAGGCCTTCATTCTAGCAGACTGGATAACCAGGGAGGGTCTAGTGTGATACTAAGATCATGTTGTGTCTGCTTATACAATGTGTGTTATTACAGGGAAAGGTAGGTGGTAGATAGATGAGAAAGTACATGTAAAGCATATACCGCTTAACTCAAAGTGGATCATTCTGTATCTGTCTCCTGAGGACAGTTACATGTCTGTGATAAGGAATGTGTTTTTAATTCCACTCTCTAGCAAACATATGCATATTACATGAAGAATTAAGGAATAGTAAGATAATTTTTAACTTTGTCATACAAAATAAAAAATTTACTTTTCTTTGCCATTATTTTTATTTATTTATTTTATTTTTTATTTTTTAGGCGAGGCAACCCTTGGTTGACCTCACAGATTGCAAGGACCTTGTCAGTTTATAATCCCTTATTTTTTATTTTTTATTTTTTACACCTACAGCACCTTGTCTTCCTAGGTGGTCTCCCATTCAAGTACTACCAGGGCCAACTCTACTTAGCTTCCGAGATCAAATGGGATTGGGCTTATTTATGGTGGCATGGCCATAGACTTTGCCATTTTAGACAGGTGATTGACAGATATTGTTTTATTGGAATGAATAGACTATTAATAATCATTAGTTCTTTGTCACTTCTATGTTTTGAGAACTGCATTAGTACTCCTAAAGCAACATTTGGCACATTTTAACACAATTAGAGGCAGACAGTTCTAATTGATGTTCACTTTGGGGAAGGTAGTTTATAAATAATAAGACACATTGATATTTGGAGAGAATTTATTTTTGTAATGGAGAGAGACGATAGTTAAGAATAGTTTAAGAGGTGACTTGATGCAATAGTACAGTACTGGTTTTAGAATCCAACAGATCTTGAATCCCGCTTCTGTAAATGCTACTTAATTGATTTGTAACCTCGGTAAGTCACCTATTTTTTCCTGAGCCTTAGTGATCTTTTCCCTAATATGAGGCTACTAATACCTAGCTTTCAAGGTGGTTGTGAGAATTAGAGGTGAATATATATGGTGTCTAATGTGGCGTCTGGTATATCATAGGTGCCTAATAAATCACAGCTACTGCTGTTATTTAATCTGTTCATTTATTTCTTCAAGAAACATATATCGAGGACTCACTATGTCAGTAATACAAGTAAGACATCAGAGATACAAAGCAAATGCCTTCTTGTAAGAAATAGAATGATATATGTGAATGCGTATAAATTGAACATCAGGTAAGAAGTAAGAAGAGGCAGAAAATGAGACAGGCAATGATCACATCAATGAGGCTAATGCTGTGTAAGGGAGTAGTGTCTTTATTAAGTATTTTGGGTAGTTACTGATGAGTTTAAGCAAGAGAACGATATGATCAGAGATTTTTTTACAGATTCACTTTGGAACGTATTGGAAGGAATATACTGATTAGCAGGCTTTTGCACGTCAATGATAATGTGTACTTGTAAAGAGTAATAAGAGATTTAAAAAAAAGAGCAATGGTTTTAATAAAGCTAAAAAAAGAAAAGGAAGGATTAGGTGATTGATTAGAATTTTTTTTGCCTCTTTTCACTTGGCCGATTCCTCCTATTTGTCTTTAAGATCTTAGCCTGGATGTCCTTCTACGAAAACTTTTTGACCTTCCCCAAGTCTGTGTTAGTTGCCTATCTGTTGTGCTCCAATAACATTGTTTTTTCCTTTATTGTGATTATTATCTATTAATTATGTAGTATATAATTTTATATTTCCTCCAATGAATTGTGACCCTGTGAAGGCAGAGATACTGTAGTTTGTTCATCATCATGTGTCTCCTAGTACATGGTAGTAAACACTCAATTTGTTGAAGTGAATTGAATATATGTAGTATGTGAGGGAGGAGAAAACAAAGGTGTTTGTTAGTTTCTAGTATAGGTGACCAGGTGAGTGAGTGGTTGTCATCAACTGAGAAAGATAATTGGAGTAGAATTGCAATGGTCATGGGGCATGTTAATTATCAACTTTTCTAGATAATGTCAAATTATTTTCCGAAGTGCTTGTACTAATTTATATTCATACCAGCAGAATATATTCCATTTGCTTGAGATCAGTTTTTTAAAGAAATATCTTTAGGTGAAATTCACATAACATAAAATTAACCATTTTAAAGCATACAGTTTGATGACATTTAGTACATGAACAATGTTGTGCAATCACCATTTCTGTCTAGTTCTAAAACATTTTCATCACCTCAAAAAATATCCCCTACCCCATATTAAGCAGTCACTCCCTATTTCTCCCTTTCCTCTACTCATGGCAACCACCAGTCTGCTTTGTGTCTCTATAGATTTGCCTATTCTATATTTACCCATATAAATGGAATTATACATATATGGTTCTTTGTGACTGGCATCTTTCACTTAATGTTTTCAGGGTTCTTCTATGTTGTAGCATGTATCAGTACTTCATTCTTTCTTATGGCTGTAATATCCCATTGTGTGGATAGACCATAATTTGTTTATTCATTCATCAGTTGATGATACTTGGGGTTGTTTCCAGTTTTGGCTATTGTTAATAGCTTTTGTGAATATTATGAACGTTCGTGAACAAGTATTTATGTTGAGTACCTGTTTTCAGTTCTTTTGAGTATATACCTAGGAGTGGAATTGGTGGGTCATGTGATAATTCTATGTTTAACTTTTTGAGGAAACACCAAACTACTTTCCACCGTGAATACATTACATTCCTACCATCAATGTGTGGGGTTCCAGTTTCTCACCAACACTTATAAATTTCCATTTAAAAAAATTATAGCCATTCTAGTGGGTGTGAAACAGCATCTCAGTCGTTTTGATTTGTTTTTCCCTAATGACTACTGATGTTGAGAATCTTTTCATGTGCTCGTTAGCCATTTGTATTCCCTCTTGGGAGAAATATCTTCAAATCCTTTGCCCATTTTTTAATTGGGTTGTTTGTCTTTGTTGTTGAGTTGTAAGAATTTTCTTTATATATTCTGGATACTAGATTCTTATAAAATATATAATTTTGCAAATTTTTCTCCTGCAAATACATGCTGTAGCTTGTTATTTCGTATTCTTGGAATGTTCTTTGTTGTATATAAGTTTTTAATTTTGATAAAATCCAATTTATCAATTTTTTTTGTTGCTTGTGCTTTTGATGTCATATCTAAATATTAATTTCCAAATCGAAGGTCATTAAGACCACTGTATTTTTATTCTAAGAGTTTTATTGTTTTAGCTCTTATATTTATGTGGTTGATCCATTTGAGTTAATTTTTATATGATGTGAGATTGTGGTCCCACTTCATTCTTTTGAATGTGTATATCCAATTTTCCCAGCATCATTTGTTGAAGAAGCTGTTCTTTCTCCATGGAATGGTCTTGGATGGTCTTGGCAGCCTTGTCAAAAATCAATTGGCTATCGATATATGGCTTTATTTCTGGACTCTCAGTTCTATTCCATTGATACATATGTCTGTGCTTACTCATTACTATGCTCTTTTGATTATTATAGCTTTGTAATAAGTTTTGAAATTAGAAAGTGAGAGTTCTTTGTCTTTGTTCTTTTTTTTCAAGATTGTTTTGACTATTTAAGCTCCCTTGGGAGTTCATATGAATTTGAGGATTGACTTTTTCCCTTTTTCCAAAAAAATTGTGATAAGAATTGTACTGAATATGTATGTTGCTTTGGACAGTATTACCATATTAACAATATTAACCCTTCCGATCCATGAATAAGGGATGTCTTTCCATTTAAGTCTTTAATTTCTTTTAGCAATGTTTTACAGTTTTCATTGTACCAGTCTTTTACCTTTCTGGTTAAATTTATTCCTATTTTATTCTTTTGAATGCTATTTTAAATGGAATGTTTTCTTAATTTTATTAATGGATTGTTTATTGCTGGTGTATAGAAACACAGCTGATTTTTGTGTGTTGAGTTCGTACCCTGCAATTTTGCTGAATTTGTCGGTTCTAGTAGTTTTTTTTGTGAATTCTTTGGAATGGAGAGAGTTTTTCTTCTTCCTTTCCAAATTGGAATGCCTTTCATTTTTTGCCTCGCCTCATTGACCTGGCTAGAACTTCCAGCAAAATGATGAATAACCATGGTAAAAGTAGGCATCCTTGTTTTGTTCTTGATCTTAGAGAGAAAGCTTTTAGTCTTTTACTATTGAGTATTATGCTAGTTGTAGGTTTTTCATAAATGCCCTTTATTATGTTGAGAAAGTTTTCCGATTATATATATACATACATTTATGAAGAGCTAATGGATTTTGTCAAATGTTCTTTTTGGATTAATCGAGATGATTATGTAGTAGGATTTTTTGTTTTGTTTTGTTTTTAACTCATTATGTGAATGTGTTACATTACATAGATTGATTTTTGTATATTGACTCATCCTTGCATTCTTGGGATAAATCCCACTTGGTCATGGTATACAATCCTTTTAAAATGCTCTTTAGTTTGGTTTGTTAGCGCTTTGTTGAGGATTTTTACATCTACCTTCATGATAGATAGTGGTTTGTAGTTTTCTTTTCTTATGGTAACTTTCTCTGCCTTTGGCATCATAGTAGTACTTGCTTCAAAGAATGATTTAGAAGTCTTCCCTCTTATTTTTTGGAGGAGTTTGAGAAGGATTGGTGTTAATTCTTTTTTAAACATTTGGTAGAATTCAGTGAAGCCATCTTGTTCTGGCCTTTTGCTTGTTAGAAGATTTTCGATTACTTATTCAGTCTCTTCACTTGTTATACATCTATTTAGATTTTCTATTTCTTCGTGAGTTTGTTTAGATAATTCGTGTGTTTCAAAGAATTTGTCCATTTTTTCTAGATAATTTAATTTTTTGGTGTACACTAATTCTTTGTATTTCTGTAAGGTTAATTGCAATGTTCTCACCTTCATTTCTGGTTTTAGTTATTTGAGTCTTCACTCTGGTTTTAGTCTAGCTAAAGTTTATCAATTTTGTTGAACTTTTCAAAGAACCAAAATTTGGTCTCATTGGTTCTGTTGTTTTTCCATTCTTCATTTTTCAATCTCTAGCTTTTATTCTTTTCCTTTCTTTCTTTCTTTCTTTCTTTCTTTCTTTCTTTCTTTCTTTCTTTCTTTCTTTCTTTCTTTCTTTCTTTCTTTCTTTCTTTTTTGTAGTTCTTAAGGAATAAAGTTGGGTTATTGATTTGAGATCTTCTCTTTCGGTGAGCTCTGCTTTTGCTGTGTCTTGTAAGTTTTGGTATATTGTGTTTTCTCAAGTATGCCTTATACATCTTTGTTCCTCATTCCATTACCTCCTTATTTTGTATTCAGTTAATTTTTTGTAGATATCATTTTGACTTTCTCATTTCTTTTATGTATATATTTTAGATATTTTCTTAGTGGTTACCATTGGGATTACAATTAATATCCTCAATTTATAACAATGTGATTTAAATTGATGTCAGTTTAGCTTCAATAGCATACAGAAACTCTAATCCTATGTAACTCCACCTCCCTCTTTATGTTGTAATTGTCATAAATGACATCTTTATACATTGTGTGGTCATTAAAATAGATTTATAATTTTTGATGCATATGTCTTTTAAATCATATAGGAAACACAAAGAGGAGTTACAAACCAAAATACAGTAATATTGGCTTTTATGTTTACTTATGTAGTTACCTTTATTGAAATTCTTTATTTTTTCATATGTCTTCAAGTTATTGTTTAGTATCCTTTCATTTCAGCCTGAAGGATTCCCTTTAACATTTCTTGTAGGGAAGATTTGCTAACAGTGAAATCTCTCCACTTTTATTTGCCTTGGAATGCCTTAATTTCTTTTTCATTTTTGGAGGATAATTTTACCAGATATAGAATCCTTAGTTGATATATTTTGTTTTTCATTCAGCACTTTAAATATGTCATCCCACTTCTAGCCAGCCGTCATGGTTTCTAATGAGAATTTGGCTGTTTATCTTATTGAAAATTCTTTGTATGTGATGAATTGTTTCTTTTTGTTATGTCAGGATTCTCTCTTTGTCTTTCTGCTATTTGATAATAAGGTGTCTCAGTGTGGATCTTTGCGTTTATCTTTCTTGGAGCTTATTGAACCTCTAGGGTGTGTAGTTTTGTCAAATTTTGGAAGTTTTCAGCCATTGTTTTTTTCAAATATTTTTTCTATTCCTTTCTGTCTCTCCTCTCTTTCTGAGACTCTCAATGTGTATATTGGTGTGCGTGGTGGTGTCATAGGTCTCTTAGGCTTTTTTCCTTTTCTTCTTTCCCTTTTCCTCAGACTAGATAATTTCAATTGACCTATCAAGTTCAATGATTCCTTCTTATATCTTCTGAAATGTGCTTTTTAGACCCTCATATGAATTTTTCACTTTAGTTATTGTTTTTCATCCACAGAATTTGTTTGGTTTACTTTTATAATATTTTCTTTATTGATTTCTGTTTCTTGAGATATTATTATGTGTGTGTGTTTTTTTTTCTTAGCTCTTTGTCCATATTGTCCTTTAGTTCTTCAAACATATTTAAGATGGTTTATTTAAACTATTTAAATATTTTTTAATTTAAAAATGTCTGTGCTTCTTCAGGTAGTTTGTTAATTTTTTTCTGGAATGGACCATACTTACTTCTTTGTTTACTTGGTAGTTTTGTTGTTATTGTTGTTGAAAACTGGACATTTTGAATAGTATAATGAATCTTTGGAAATCACATTCTTTTCCTTCCTCAGAATTTATTTTTGTTGCTGTGGCTTTTATTTGTTTAGGGATTTTTTAAACATTATTTTTTGTGAAGTCTATCATATATGTTATCTGAAGTCTCTGTTTTTTTTTTAGCTTGTGTTCAGCTGGTGTTTCAATAGAGAATTCCTTGAATGCCAGGAGGCAAAAAATTTAAAAATTACATAACAATAAAAGAGGAAAAACAAGAAGTAGAAAAGATAAACATTTTCCAGTGTTTGTTAATTGTTTCTGCTTTGGGGCATCCCTTCATCTATTAGCTACTACATTTGCAACTGTGCCTTAGTCTTTACTTCCTTACTGGAGATGAGCCTAGAGATCAACTATTGGTGAAAGTTTAGGGTATTCTCAGGTCTTAGAGCAGAGCACGTGTCTTGCCCTGAGCATTTACATGACTTTCTAAATTCCATAGTATATATGGTGCTTTTGAATGCCCTAATTTCTCAAGGAAATGCCTTCCCAGCCTTTTCCCCAAGGCTAACAGTGATCCATTGTTTGTTTCAACTATATTTTGCCCCAGCTGGCAACACGGTTTCCTTTTTCAAGTGTATTTATGTATATTTGTAGAGGAATGTCTCTTTTTGCACTTTGATCGAATTCAAGTTAGGTGAAAGAGATAAGCACCTTATATCAGTCCTCAGGCAGTGCCAGACAGATCAAAACAAACACAATTTTCTGAGAAAATATCTCCTCTCCTCTTTCCAGAATGAGGGACCAGTGTCCCACACTAGGAATGATGGCTGCTATATTTGACACTACCACTGAGCCAGGTTAGGAGATTGGAAAAGGGAAAGTAAAAACGACATGAAACTTTCCTACTCTTTTAAAGTTATCTCTTTTTTTTCCCAATTCAGAGTGTACTTGTTTGCTGTAAACCTTTGACTATTTACAGTCCTGAAAAATTTGATTCTGACAGTTTTTGCTTGGTTTTTCATTGTTTCTGTGAAAGACTGGCCTTGGAAGTACCTACTCTTTTCTGCTGATTTCACTGTTGAAAGAGAGATAACTGTTAAATATGCTGAGTTTATGATGCCTATGGGAAGGCCCAGTGTACATCTTCTACAAGTAGTTAGGTATGAGTTTGAATCTTCCTTTCTTAGGGAAGAGATCTGAGATATAGGTAAAGATTGGGAAGTCATCAACTTATTGTGGAAAATTCAAAGGTAGGTAAAATCATTGAGGAGGATCCCATAAAATATCACTGTAGAGGAGACCACAATGGAGGCAGAGAACTAATGGTCACAAAGTACAAGGCAAATCAGTAGACTGTGGTAGACTGAAAGCTAAGAAGGTAGAGTTGCAAAGAGAGGAGAATGATTTCCACTGTGAATATGAAATTTCCCTAGTAAGATGAAACTGAAATAAGATGTCTTCATTATAAATTATTTCAGTAGAATGGTGACATTTGAATGAACGAGGAGAGAAATTGGATGGTAACTGGAAGATGATGCAAGGTCAAAGATATTTTCTTTTCTTTTTTCAGTTGGCACAGAATTTGAACATATTTTGTTGGAGTGTGGTAGGAGGACCTATAGAATAGAACAGGCATGAATGATGGAATAGGATTTTAGAGAACGACAGAAATAGAGTTGAGTACAGAAGATGGCTTTCATTAGAAGGTAGGCATTACATTTTTTAAGTCAAGATAAGGCGAGAGATGAATAAAGATTTTGAGAAATTTATAAGTGGGAATTGGAAAGCTAAGGGAAAGTGTACTGCATGGATTAACTTTTTTTTTTTTTTTTGATGAAATAGGAAAGATCATCTGTTAAGTAGGCTGGAGTGAAGTAGAATTTGAGGGGAATGGTGAAGGCCTAAAATAGTTACTGAAGAGAAAGAGTGAGCTGGCTAACAGTAAGAAGAAGAAAGCTTCATGACTCAGCCAAGGTTGGAGGCTGATATTGAAATGGTACTAGAATGAACACCTGTGATTTATTTAGAAAGTTAATGCAGGTCGTAACAGTAGTATATGCTTGGGGTTTTTCTTGGCAAATGAGAGAAAGGATAGGGATGAAGTGGATTATAGGGCTCTATTGCAAGAATGGTTGATGTTCAACCATATAATCCATTGTGAATAGATAGTAGAGCTAAGGCAGTTGTTAATAGACAAAGAGAAAATGGAGGGATCTGGTTGACTGAATTAGATTGAGGAACAGGTGGAGTGGGAGAAAAAGAGAGGGCTGGCATTATAAGGGGCTGTGGTCATAGAATGAGATGTTTGAATTTTACTTCATAGGTTCAGCAGTTCCATATGATAAATGATAAAGTCTAGGAGGTGGCCCTGGGAGTTGGTGAGTCAAAGTGAAATGGAGCCAAAGGTTATTGATTTGAAGGAGGTCAAAGCACCATAAGGCTAAAATGTTAGTTGAATTTCTTATATGCTCCCTGAAGCCAGCCTAATGGCATGACTTGGGATAGAGAGGAAGACTGAATCTGTGCCAACATTTTTAATGAATATGGATGATTATTAATATTAGTTAATGAACAACAGTGAATGCAGCCTTGCCAAGTTAATTTTTCTTAGATAATTTGTTTCCTATGGAGATCAAGCTATGGTCAGTTTATTTGGAAATAAGCAGATATTAAGTTAGGAAAATGAAACCCATATAAGCACTCTTCATACCATTAATTTATTCTGTAAACATTCACTGAATGCTTATCCTGGGCCTTGAAGTTCACAGCCTAGGGAAGGAAACAAATATCTAAACAGGTAATTGCTATAGTGTGTTAAGTGTTATAGTAGAGTAGTGGTCTCATGTGGAGTATATCCAAAAATCCATTGGGTGAGCAAGAAACCATGGAAACTTCTACTTAAATCTATCAATTTCATTGTATGTACTTTATAATTTTTTAATGCAAAAGATGTCAGACAACATAAAAATTATAGATAACATCCAAATATTCATGTACATGGCAATTAAAACAGATGCAATTGAAAGCTTACTGTATATCATTCCCTAATGCCATCCCCCTTTCTTTTTCTCCTTCATCCCGTACTGAATTTGTTGTTCATCAGCCATACGAATTTTTTAGTTGCATGTGTTGAACCTTATAAAATTCTTTCATACTGTTCTTGTCTTTCTGCAATTTGCATTTTTTCCACTAGACATTGATTTTAAGAATTTTCAACATTGATAGAGTTAGCTCAAGTTTATTTTTCCTGCTGTATAGTTTTCTATTATATGACTATTCTAAAAGTTTTAATTTTCCCAGTGGTGGATGTTTAAATTGCTCTAATTTTTTATATTATAAATGTTCTGTATACATCTTTTTGAGCTCAGTTATCAATTGCTGCATAAGAAATCTCCCCAAAACTTAGCTTAAAACAGCAGATATTTATCATCTCAGAGTTCCTGTGGATTAAGCATCTAGGCACAGCTTAACTGACTGCCTCAGGGTTAGAGTCTCTCATAAGATTACTGCAGGCTTGTAGTCATCTCAAGGCTCTCCTGGGGAAGGATTTGCCTCCCTGCTCTCTCACATGGCTGTTGGCCATCAGTTCCTCCCTAAATGGTGTCTCCATATGGCAGCTCAAAATATGGCAGCTGGTTTCATGCAGAGTGAATGAGCTTGTGATTGAGAGAGGGAGCCCAAGGTGGAAGCCATAGTGTCTCTGTAACCTAATTTTGGAATCCCATCACTTCTGCCATACTCTGTTGGGTCAGAGGGGGTCTAGTCCACACTCAAAGTGAGGAGATTTCACAAGGGTGTGAATAACAGGACGGAGGGTCATTGGAGGCCTTTTTTGAGGCTGCCTACCACACTGGGTCATAGGTTACCCATCATCAGCTTTATTAGGTGTTGTGAAGTCTCTTCCTGAGGTGGCTATTCTGATGTATACTTTCCTAAAAAATAAGACTTAAACTTTACTAATGTTTAAAATAGGAATTGACATTGGTCGCTTGTGTATTAGAGGCTTATTTGTTACTTACAGTGTTCAGTATTGGGAAGGAATAGTGAGAGTATTTGTTTATTATCTTATTTATATTTAACTGAATTAATGCTCATGAAATACACATTACCTAAGAGACAAAGTAAAACATGGATTAAAATAAGAGGAATAATACAAGTGTATGTTAAGAAAATGGGAGAACTGATATTTCTACTATTGGTATAAGCTCTTAATAATATATAAGGGAAAAATGTGATCTATAATGTTTGACAGAAATTCAGCAAAAATATTAAAATCACAGAGACCATCACCATATATTTGATCTCTTTATAATCTAATTATAAGCTTTATAATTTCTGTTTTTGTATTTTATAAGTTACAACTGTTATAACAATGAACCTTACCCTAATTGTATATCGTGTATTAAAATATTAGCTAAACTAGCAGTACATGAACGTTATGTCTGTAAACTAAACAAATATACATACATGTATTGGGAGTACATAGTTGAATTTGTAGACTGTTCTATTAGAACCCTGGAGGTATGCAAAGAATACTGTGGGAATAGGGAGGAGGGAGCGACTGACCGCCTAAAGATGTCAGGAAAGCCTTCACAAAGAAGGTAAATTTTGAACTGGGTCACAAAGAACATAGGAGTCTAAGTGGCAGAAAAAGGATAAGGAGGGCATCTTTAGCAGAGGAGACAGCATTTACAATGGAATAGATCTTTCAGGGTATGGCCTTTTGAAGAATAAAAACCTCCCTAGGTGATTAGAACAAAAGTTGTGGGGGAGGCGAAGGAAGATAACAGTGGCGGTATAGGAAGTGGCCAGAATGTAGGCTCCACATAGCTAGTAGAGATCAGTTAAATGGTTCTGGTGGCATGATCCCCTAGAATTAAGGAGTTTCTTAGTTCTCTAATTAGAACTGGCAGTTTGGCGCTATAGTGCTATCACTTTAGGTCTAGACTTCAAAGGCCTGCCTCATTTTATAGCTCCCAGTGTTAGGGAGCAAATTCAGACTACTGTTTTGTTTTTCAAAAACAAAAAATTGACAGTAGGTAATTTTATTATTATCATTATTTTTTGAACAGCTTTATTGAGGTATAATTCACTTAAATAAACTGCACATATTTAAAAATTACAATTTGATAAGTTTTGACTTAGGTATATACCTGTATCTCCATCACTGCAGTCGAGATAATAAACACATTCATCACCCCAAATCTTTATTCGTGCCTTTTGGGTGAATTTTTTTAAAAAAGTTATTGGGGTGACATTGGTTAATAACAAATATAAGTTTCAAGTGTACAGTTCTATAATACATCATCAGTATATTGCATTGTGTGCTTACCACCTGAAGTCCAATCTCCTTTTGTCACCATATATTTGACCTCTTTTTACTCTCTTCATCCTCCCTTCACCCCTCCTTCTCCTCTGGTAACCACCATACTGTTGTCTATGTCTATGAGTTTGTTTTGTTTCTTCCTTTGTTATTTTCAGTTTTATATCCCACATATGAGTGAAATCATATGGTTCTTGTTTTTTTCCATCTGACATTTCTCAGTATGATACTCTCAAGATCCATCAATTTTGTCACAAATGGCAATATTTCACCCTTTCTTATGGATGAATAGTATTCCATTGTATATATGTACCACATCTTTATCCAATCATCCATTAAAGGACACTTAAGCTCTTTCCATGTCTTGGCTACTGTGAATAAATGCTGCAATGAACTTAGGGATTACATATATCTTTATGAATAAATGTTTTCAGATTTTTCTGGCATATACCCAGAAGAGAGATTGCTGGGTCATATGGTAGCTCTGTTCTTAATTTTTTGAGGAACTTCCATACTGTCTTTAATAGTGGCTGTGTACCAGTTGACATTTCCAGCAGCCGTACATGAGGGTTCCTTTTTCTCCACACCCTCTCCAACACTTGTTATTTCTTATCTTGCCATAGAATAGCCATTCTAACAGATGTGAGGTGGTATCTCATCATGGTTTTGATTTGCATTTCTCTTATAGTGAAGTTGAGCATCTTTTCATATATCCGTTGGCCATTTGTCTGTCTTCTTGGGAAAAGTGTTTATTCAGGTCTTCTGCCCATTTTTAAATTGGATTGTTTTATACTGTCGTTGAGTTCTATGAGTTCTTTATATGTTTTGGGTTTTAGCTCCTTATTGGAAGTATTGTTTGCAAATTGGATGAATTTTAAAAAATTTAAGACAATGTGTTAAAATAAATATGTATAAAATAAATTCTTATAGGAAATTTTAAAAATTTTTCTATTGTGAAGATTGAAAAATATATACACAACTGGAGAAAATAGTATAATAAGCTCCCATGTACCCTATCACCCAACTTCAATGTGTGATAGTATTTTTAATCTTATAATCATAATGCTTATATTTTTGCTTTCTTGCAAATCTAGTGCTTTCTTACAAAAGCCTGATTACATGAATTCTTCATTTTACAAATGAGGAAATCAAACCCTGAGAAATTGAATTACTTGAAAAAAATTTTCATTTTGGAAATGTTGGGAGTTGATGGAAGGAAAAACCATATTTTCTATTCCTGTATTTGCTAGGCTGTTGCTACTCAAAAATGTACTGTATGGACTGGTAGTATGACCATCAACTGAGAATTTATTAGAATTGTAGGTTATCATGCCTCACTCCAGATCTACTGAATTAGAAATTGTATTTTAATAAGATTTTCAGATGATCATATACACGGTAAAATTTGAGAAGCACATAGTACTACGGTAGATTGCCTCTTTGGACAATAATGAATTTTTAGAAATAAAAATCTTCCTTGAACTGAGGTAGGTGAAAGGGAAAAGAATTGAAAATCTGACTTTAGATACTGCTTAGTGTCTGTTATTAGATGATACCCTATATAGTTCAATGAGAAGTTGATGTTTTAGCTTTTCCTATGTCACCATTTTCAATTTATAAGAAAAAAAAGATTCTGAGGATAAAATAACAAATACCCTCGACGGCTTTAATTACCCATTTATTCCTTTTGCCAGGATTATGTTTGGAGTGTGAAGAGAAAGTAGAAGCCTCATGGCTCTTTTTTTTTTTTAACAGCCCCATAAGTTAATAAAAATAAAGCAAAACACAATCTCTTCAGCCCCCTGCCCCTTCATTCCAAAGAGAGCAAAGTTGGGCAACCAGAAGGCAGAATTAAACACTGTTCAATGTGTATACCAAGGGAGGACCTCATGTTGTGTTCAATCTAGCTGGCTAGGAAACCCTTCCATTAGCCTCCTCCTAATGTTTGCACTGAATGAGCCATTACATTTTGAAGGCAACACTGACTGAATTCAGTATTGATGCATTCACTTACCAACTTTTCTGCCTCCGGCAGAACAGTCCTTTACTAATGGTAGTATACAAACAGCAGCCACTGGCTTCATCCTCACTCTAAAGGAAGCCTTATAATATTGCTTCATTGCTATATCCCTTTATGTGTACGGGCGCTGTTATAATTCTATTCTTTGTGCCCAGGCTCCAGAAGCATTTTCTAGATGATCGTTACTTGTTAATGCCCAGGTAAAAACCTGTGCAGGATTGAAATGTATGTCGAGGTGTATTATGTTATAGTAAGACATTAGTATCTTAACAAAGAGGAAATATCCATGTTGTTCTTTTGATTTGTAATGTTTTCACATATAACATCTAGCTGGTATATCTTCATACCTTTCAGAGAATGATTTGGCAGCTGAAGAAAACATTTAGATTCAGAAGTTAGAAAATGAGGGTTTTTCAGTCCTTTTTACTGCTGAGGTACTCTCTCTGTTGAAAGTATATGCTCTAGAGTTAACCAGTAAAATAAATGATTTCTATTTTACTAAATCCATGGGTCCTCAGAGTCTGGTATATACTCAGGGTCAGTCAAACAATCATCTACAACATATAAACTGCAGTGATTCTGATGATGCCTTATTGTATCTAAAGAAACCCATATATCAGATCTCATAGTTCAGGAGGGCTTTACTCAGTGGAATTAGTTCACTGGCATTGACACAGATAATATGGACCATTCATAATAATACAGTTTCCATTTTAATACTAATGGAAAATTAAATAAATTTAAAAAATGTAAAATAAAAAATCCTTTAATATGTGAAGTCTAAAGCAATTAAACATGATTTGTCAGAGTGCTGTCACTTTTAAGCATTGTATTTGAGTTATGATATGAGAGATATAAAAACATGGCAGTTGTACATATAGTAAACAGTGTTGAAAGCTTGCATCTTCACTATTTTGAGCCTTTCTCAGTATGATAGACTAAGAGTCCTCTTGCATATTCTAGATTGTCTTTACTTACTTTCAGCCTCGACTCTTAAGCTGTAAAGTGTAGTTTGTGCTTTTGTAATGTTCTGCATGTATTTTTTTTTTTTTAAATTTGTGGCTATACAATTAGTAATAAGCAGTGAAAATATGGTTAATGTGGGAATAGCTCGGATCAAGATTAGAAACTGGACTTGTCATGTATTCAATTCACTGCCCAGGGTTAAAGTCCAGAGCCACAGATAGCACATCTTCACCTTTCTTTTCTAGTTTTTTAGTTTTACTGATGATTTGAAACCATAGCAGTTAATATGCTTTAGCCTTTGCTTTTACAGACAAGAAATGGATCTTATACTTATATCACCAGGTTTCAAAACTATTTACACTAAGTGGGATGGTTTACTACCTCAGGGGTAGTGCATTAAGCCTATTGCTCTTGAGAATCCATTTTCATCTCTTCTCTCCAATTGATGGGACAGATATGACAAGCCTTTAAAGTTGAGTGGAAATTTTCTGTGGGGCGGGCTGTTGTATTAAATTGTTCCTTACCACCACCATGGATGTTGTAAAGACTTGTGAGTGGGTAGCCTATGGCTAAGAAAAGAGATATATTGTCTGTGGTAGGGAGGCTGTAGGTCTAATATATAGGGAATAGTTTTCTTCCTATCTGCCCATTATTTCCTTCTCCTTCAAATCATAACTTGAGTCCATCCACTCCAAAGAGGTTTTCTCGATTAATCAACACCAGAAAGCATCAGTCAGCTTCTTAATTGTGTGTAATGCTGTGAGAAGTCTTGTATAAAGAGAATTATATAGTCATTATATACACAATTTAATTTGCACCAATATATTCTTATATTATCTTCTCATATTTAAAAATTCAGATTTAGTGTGTTTATGCCAAGCGTTATGTACAAAGGACAGGGATTATCTGACTAATATGGTAAATCCCCAACCCCGCAATAATTCTAAGTTGAAAACACTGTTACCATTATGTTAACAACCATTCATTTATTTATCTCTTATTTCTGTTCATTTTTTAAATACATAGAATGATAATAAAATAGTGACTAAGAAAAATGTTATGAGATATCAATATATAATATTAATATATGTCAAAAGAAAAAATACATAAAATAAGCTTTCAAATTAAATAACCGCCACATTAAAGAGCCTCAATTCTATTCTAAGGACTTATTTAGAATAAAAAGTAGAATTTTGAAATGAGGTCGAAGTTTCCAGTAACATTTAAATTACTAATCAATAAATATTTTTTAATGAGTGTTCCTCTAGTGTTCCTCTTTTACCTGCTGGAATTATTTACCTGCTCTAAATGACACACTATAGACACAAGAATTCTTTCTGGTTCAACTTTTCTGTCATTGAACTTACTTTAGTTTTCAGAATGTCCTCACTTAGAATTTTTTAACAATTCATGGATTTGGTCTCTGAGTTACTTTACCTCTAATCAAGGTGAGTTATTTAATTCTTAGAAAATCAGCAATACACTTAACCATGTTTGTAAAGATCAGGAATTCTTAAGGAGAATTTAATATACTTTCCTCTCCAGCTATAGGTATGTAAGAGGTCACAAGCAAAACATAACAGCAACAAAATTTTCCTGTAGAATCAAGAAATACTCAATCCAGGCATGAGATAGCTTTTATTTATCACAGCCTCCAAGAGAAACAGCAACTAATTTCACTTTTGTTGGCCTTGCTGCTAATTCACAGATTTCTATGTGACTTTTCACAATATGTTTCTGGGGAGCAAAGTTCACTGTCTAAATGCAAACATATGTTTCTGTATATTAAGCAAGTATTTCAATACATTATTATTATTGAGCTAATAACAAATAGTCATCTGTCAGTGAACTAAAAAGGTACAAAGTTCACGGTAATTCTTAGATAGCTTAGTAATTACCCAGACAGCTCGTTAGAAAAGCTGTTTAAATCTAGGATTATGAAGTACACTGATGGCTATTTTACTCCCATGGAGTTTCAAAAGATTGTTAGTACATTTGTCTATAATTATACACAAGTTCTCAGAGTCTTCATTAATGAAATTTATATTCTAAGCTAAAATTGATATCACTTATAAATTGTATGACTTTTTGCTCCCCCATCCAGCCCTTTGGTGTTGATATATAAACCCATACTTTTCTGTCTTTTCCTCCCTGACTCCCCCTCTCCATTTCTTTAAAAAAGGAAAATCACAAAATAGTAAGGTAATCATTTATATTTGATTTATTTTTCAACAAATATTTGCCAAATAAATTTCTTTTGGTTTTCTGGAAACTTCTTGAGGAACAAGGATATGAAGAGGTGGAAGAGAAAAGAAATTAACTCTACAAAAACAGAAACTTCAATATGTTTTCCTATTTTTCTAATTATTGTTCCATTATATCATGCATTTATGTGTTCCTGGCGACACATACATGCATATGAATTTACCATAGAAACTGTGATAGTTAATGGACTCTTAAAAGTCATGTTTGACTATAACTGAACAAATATGTATTTGGTCCCTTTTAATGACGTTACCTTTAACTGCCATCTTAAAAAAAGCCAACTCCTAATTTCTTTAACTAGATTATTTTAAATAACATATACATATTTAATGCTTTGGTATTAACTTTAAAAATGACTACTAGTACAAACTTTACTCTTCTAAGGTTTTATTACCATTTCTAAAAATACTCAATTTGGTATATTTACATTTAGCATTTTTATTTCCTGAGATATTTGAAGTCATTTATCTTTGTTTAGTAATCAGAAAACTCCTACATATCTCCATTCTGATATTAAATCACTGTTCAGCTCCATTTTAAATGTTTCGATTATTTCTTCTCATATTAAGGTGATACATTTTAGATCACAGTGCAAAATGTTGTTGTCTAAAAGTGACATTAATTAAAGAAGCAAGAGCTTCTTCTGCTGTAGGAGGAGTTTGTCTACTACTTAAATATGAACATTTTTTCCCCTCTGAAATATTGTTTAACTGCCTATAATCTGTTTTCTTTGCTGAATCATCCTGAAGCATTCTGCTGTAGGCAACATCTTCTTTTCCTGTGCATAGATTTCATTAGATGAAGATATGTAGAGCAGACTATTAGCAGATAATTCTCCATTTTGAAAGGCATATATGATCAAGTTTATAGAATGGATTTAAAATGTCATGAGCTAGAATTTAATGGTAATTTTCTATGTGTTTATAACATGTTTGATCCAAAGAACAGAGTTTTCACATCCTTTAAAATCAAGAAGAACTGTACTCATTAAATTCACTTCTGTCTAATTTTTGTCACTTTATTTTCTACATTCAGTATGCTTTTCTTGATTCCTTCTTGAGAGGCAAAACTTCACAAATCCATTGTTTTAGCGATATTTATTATTATTGTCATTGTCAACTCTAATTATTGTTGCGACAGTAATAACAGTTTTATTAAATGCTGCAAGATATTTGAGGTTAAAGCTGTAATAATAAAACACCAGATTTTAACAACATGGTATTTGGTTTCTGCTTTAACTATGGGACTTAGTGATGCTTATTGACAGGGCTGTTCCACTTCAAAGAAACATCACAGAAATGTATACTGAAAAGAAAAATAAAGGTGCAATCCCAATAATAGAGCTTGGATATATAGAAAATGAAGACATGAGATAATGTAGATAGTGCCAAATTCAGCTAATTGCACATTCCTTTCTCACATTCCTCATGGAATAAGATAGACTGTAAATAAGGTGGGTTCTTTGGTGGTATATGCTCCACTGAGAAACATCTGGGAAGTCTTACACTGTAATGTTGATCCAGAAAGCAGTTCTTTAATGTATTAGTCTTATAACCCTAAATTCTGTGCTCTAGCATTTAATTATGCCAATAAAATGTGTTTGTGTTATTATTTAGTTCTTTACTACATGGAAGACTAGAAGTTAGCATATCTGCTATTCCTAAACGAAAGTCTGTTAGGACCACCCCATCGTCTCAGTGAAACTCACTGGTTGGAATGGCTACTGCTAGTGGAGAGAATAGTTCTCTCCTGGGTAATTTTTTCCCTTCATTTCATGAGATGTTTACTAACAGTAATTATTTCAAATTGTATTCTTTCATGTAAGGGTTTTAGCAAGAACACTAATCTGAGCACTAGGAATTAATTTAGGCTTTCAGTGAATATTTGTAGATTTGAATTTATACAGCTCTTTCTATTTCCTTATGAGCTAGATAAAATGCATTTTGTATATATTAACATTAGATTAATATGAACAATAAAATACCTTGCATGTACTTTTGATTTTAAAATACCTCTCTATTTGCATCCTTTCAACATTTTTCCAGGCCTCAGGCTGCTGGATTAGGCCACCGCATCATCAGTCAGCAAAATTCCATTGGTGTTATCTGTCTACACAAGATATAATACTTTAGCATAGGAAAAATTTCTAGTCATTCTCCTATTTTTCTTGCCTACAACTCTGCTTCCCTTTATTTTATGCAGCTTTGGGAGTGGCCATGTAGAAAGATTTCCTTTGAAAATCAGTGTATGATTTCCAAGTGTTTTGATATATTTCTTACCATAATATTTTCCACTATTAACAAAAGATCATAAAAATTACAAACACTTAAGAAAATGCTGTTCCTGATAAAGCTTTGTTGCAGAAATTTCTCTCCTGCTCACAATAAAATTAAGTTAGTGATGTATGTTATTGTGTACTATTTTTTCTCACATTCCATCTCTTCATATTTGAAACGGGTAAATTCTCCAGCATTTCCCCTCGTAGCTTACATGTGTTCTTCAAAATGACCTCTCTGTGCTCATATACCCTCAGTTTTTTAAAAAGAAAATTTCTCTCTTCCTCCCTTTCTTTGTCTATACACATATAAAGTGCACACAGGGACATGCATATAAATATATATGCATATTCAGAATATTATTTTGTGAACCGTATGTGATGTAAGTTGCCAGCATGATATACTATTAACACTAAAAACTTAAGTGCGTATTTTCTAAAGAAAAATATTCTCCTTTATAACCATATACAATTATAAAAATCAGGAAATTAACAATGACATTTTTTATCTAGTCTAGAGACCTTATTCAAATTTCATCAATTTTCCCACCGATGTTTTTTATAGCAAAAGGAAAAAAATTATCATGTAGGATTCAAAGTAGGAACATGAATTACATTTAGTTTTTATGTTCCTTTAGTCTCCTTTAACTGGAAACAATTCCTCAATCTTTTTTTGTTTTTCATGATATTGACATTTTTTAAAGAATATAGGTCATTTATTTTGTAGGATATTTTTTTCAATTCAGGATTTTTTTACGTTTTCTTATTGTTACACACTTTTGGCAGGCACATCACAAAAGTGAGTTTCTCCTCAATGATTAGATCAAGAGACACATGGTGTCTCTTTTTCACATTACTAGTGTATTAACTTTGATCAGACTGTTATTTTTACAGGTTTACTGAGGTATAATTGACATACGGTAAACTGCACACATCTACCTCCAGTTTTTAATATAATTGATGAATAAAGTTAATGACCTTGGAGTGTAGCCTTACAAAGTCTCTGTTTGAATTATAGAAACTTAATGAAATGTCAGGGCCATGTGCTAGCCTGGTTTGTCAACAGAGTCATCGTAGGCTATACTTATTATAAGGGCATGAATAACTGATGTAAAAGAACAGACTCTTTGACTTTGGAGTCTTTATCTAGACTGTTGGGCATCTTTGTTGTGACCATGGCCTTTAAAATGTAGCTTCCTCATCTCCAGCTACATTCGCTGTCATGAGTTATATTAGTAGTCCATTTTCAGATCAGTCCTGGGGATTAAAAAAGCTATTATAGATAGCAAAGACTAAATAGGTTGTAGACTATGTATAGATAATTTATAAGTTAAAATATAATTTATAAAGTAAATACAGACCTCATTCAATATTAGATAGCTAAGAATTATTAAGGTTCTTTGGTCTGTATGTTTCTTGTAAGAGTTCATAAAAATTAGAATTTCAGAGTAAGAAGAAATCTTAATCCTCACAGTTGAGAGCTTTCCAAGCCATATGAGATTATGAGCCTCTTAGCCTTCTGAGCGGCTGGGCAGCTGGGATGCCTAGAGAGCTTGTAGTTGTCACCTGTGGCTGAGAGCAGTCATATCTTTTTATCCTAGTGTGCTGTATAAATATCACCATTTTCTATAGACAGCATGCCATGAAAGGATAAGGGGACACTAACTTTGTGCAACAACCCACTTAATCTTTGAATCTCCTCTGCCATATCTCTGCTAAATGATGATTCATCCTGGCCATTTATTCGACAAATACTTGATACCGATTTGTGTGCCAAGCGTTGTGCTAAACAGAAGGAATATAGTAATAAATAAGACAAGCTGCTGCTTACTGAGCTTTTACATTCTGTTGGGAAAATAGGCAGAATTCAAGTAAATGAATAAATGAACCTGGTAATTTTAGATTGAATAAGGTGCCTTGAATGAAAGAGATATTAGGAGAGGTCACTTTAGATGGGTTGATCAAAGAAAATATTTTTGAGGAAGTAACTTTTGACTGAGACTGGTGGGGTTAGGAGTGAGCAGGCTTCAAAAGAGCTGAGCATAGAGCATTGCAGGAAGAGGGACTAACAAGTGCATGGTGCATGTGGCTGGTGTAGGAAAGAAGTCCTTGTTTTCAAGGAACAGAATGGATGCATGGGCAGCTGGAGCATAGTGTGAAAGGAAAGGGACAATGGTATGAGATGAGGTTGGGGAAGTGAGCAGGAGTCACATCATGCAGGGGCTTCTGGGCATAGGGAGAAATTTGGATTTTATTCTAAAGAGCAATAGTAAACCTTAAAGGGTTTTGAAGGCATACGTTTGGTAAGATTCTTAACCTCTCTAAACTCAAGTTTCTGATCTAAAAGACTTAAAGGCTTAATAGTGTGTTGCCTACCTCACAGGGCTGTTG
>NW_011888876.1:3398711-3475111 GCF_000151845.1 Pteropus vampyrus | reverse complement strand
CCCCCACTTCACAATAACCCAATAGTTATAACCTTTTCAGTGCCCATTTCTTTAAGCAAACTTCAGGTCTTTTTCAAAGTAATATGCTGTTTCTTGTAGTATTTATGTATTTCTTAACCATTTAACATGTATAAAACTGGGCTATTTTTCTTAGATTCCTACCTTTTTAAAAAAAATGTATCACTGATCTCTTGTTTCTCTCATAAGCTCTGTGGTTTTTATTGCACAATTTTGCATATCTCAGTGATTTTAGAGACACACATGTTGTAGCAGAACTGACTGTAGATACAGTATAGTTCCATTTATATAATGTTTAAAGACATGTAAAGCTAGACTTAAAAATGATGTGATAAAACTATAAAGGGGTTGAAGGGAGAGGGACAGGATTGGGGAGTGGTATACAGAGTTCTTTCAAAGATTATGTTAGATTTTTTCTTCAGCTAGATAGTAGGTACAGTGAGTAATGGTTGCTTATTATGTTTATATCACACATATACTTTACTGAGATAATAATTCACATCCCATACAATTTATACATTTAAAGTGTACAACTCAGTGGTTTGTAGACTATTCTCAGAGTTGTACAGTCATCACCAGTTTTAGAACATCTTTATTACCCAAAAAAGAAACCCTGTATTCATAAGCAGTTACTCTCCATTTTTCAAAACCCAGCCCTAGGCAACCACTAATCTTTCTTTGTGAATTTGTCTATTCTACGCATTTCACATAAACGGAATCATACAATATGTGGTCTTTTGTGACTGGCTTCTTTCATTTAGAATGTCTTCAAGATTCACTCATGTCGTCACATGAATCAGTGCTTCATTTCTTTTTATGGCTGAATAATACCTCATGGATATACCGTATTTTATTTATTCATCAGTTGATGGACATTTAGATTGTTTTTGGCTCTTATAATAATGTTGCTATGAACATTTGTAGATAAGATTTTGTGTGGACATGTTTTCATTTCTCTTGAGTATATACCCAGGAGTAGAGTGGGTAACTCTGTTTAACCTTTTGAGGAGCTGCCAGACTGTTTTGCACAGCACCTGCACCATTCTACGTTTACATTAGCAGTATAGCATACACATACTCTATGGTTTCTTTATATCTACTCAATACATTTTAATACTTTTTTTGAATACATAGTAGGAACAGTTGAAGTGAGCTGCTATATTTTTGACTTTAAGTGTAGAAATAGATGTTGGAATGAAAGACTCTCCAAAGGTTGGGTCTAGGGATCCAATCAGATGATAAATGCTAGTTCAACATTTGGAGCTCTGGATTACTGAATCTTTGTAGAACTCTAGTAAGAGTAAGAAAACTTTGTCTTCAGTAGACTTCCCATATTTTCTTTTAAACCTCTATTCATTCATTCTCTCTTCTTCTAGGTGCTTCCTGATTTTGTGCTATCCCTCTGAAGGCCTCGTTGTACATATTCTCAATCACCCCTCTCTTTGCTTTGCTTTTATAAAACTTACCATTTTTTTCAGTGTTTGTCTTTCAGAGGCAAGTATTCTATTCTAACTTACTATGGACTGATGGTAGGTTAATGGTTTACAATTCTCAAGGGATTTACAATTTAAAAGACAATTTTGTTCAAAAGAATATATTTTACGATGTAACTTTAAACTTCTGGGGCAGGAATGAGTAGATACATGTGTATGCGGGAGCAAAAGTAGCTCTTTATAGTACCTAATAAACTATACATATAACCTCTGTTCCCTATGAGGTCTGTGAGCTTCATTCTGACTATGCCCAACTCTACTTCCAAGTGCCTTCTCATGTTAAGTAGGTCTCTTTAGCCAGTTTTCACTGATATCAGACTACAGTAGACTTTTGGATATTTTTATATATGTAGTTACTCAGCATCTTTGTCCTATATTACGGTGGGGGGTAAGGGGTGTGGGGGGGAGCGGGATCCTGCTTTTGATTTTACATCCCCAAACCTAAAGACAATTTATCTTCTTTGCAACCATAGATCAGGCATATGACCCAGACTCATCCAGTCAGATGCAGTCACTAGAGTCTGCAAGAGAAAAATGCGAAGCAGATGGCATAGTGTGAAATCTGTTCCTAATTAAGGTGGCAGAGGGCATAGAGATGGACTTTCATAGGTAGCAAATGTTGTAGGTCTTGGCATAATATCCTTGGCTCCCAAGTTGTGAGGCGTGGGTTCAGTGCCTAGTGGCAGTCTTGCATGTGGATTTTGGTGGTGTTGCAGGTTACATAGGCATCATGTTCTCCTGGGGATTCTGTAAGCTCTGTAATATCTTTCAGAAATTCCTCTTTTGCTTAAACTAACTAGTATTGCCTCCATCTCTTGATTCCTTAGACTCTTGCTTAGCTGGTGGTTTAATCTTTACTTAGATGATAAACAAGAGGTCCAGATTTTGGCTGAAGAAGGAAGGCCTGCCTAGTATCTTCTCAGTTGGCTTTTAATAAAATAGATGTTTTATGAACTATTGAAAGCATGCAGAAATTCATGGATAATAAACATCCGTCTTAACCATATCCAGTTTTGTCAAATGTATATACATTTAGCCATATTTGCTACATATTTTTTAAAGGAGTAAAACATTACAGATACAGTCTACTTACTCGACTTTTTTAATTGGGTAGGTTTACTTTATTCTTTTCCATCTACAAACTTAAGAGTTTTAGGTGTTGCTGCTCCTTGGTTTCCTTAATGAAAAGGTCTAGAGAACTCTGTCTCTCAAAATTAGTTTAAATGTCTGTCTGTCTGTCTGTATCTATCTATATATCTAGAAAACCATGACTCTATTTCAACACCATAAAGTTCGTTCTAATTTTTTCATGTTTGTAACTCCCTTCTTTGATAGTGAGAAACTTGGCTTCCATTAACTCAATATATTTAATTATTAGATCAACCCTCCCCGATTATAACTAACCTCTTGTCACTGCTTGCCTCTCCTCCCCAAGTCTTATGCCCTCACCTCTGCTGGGATAACCTCCTTATCCTTTTTTGGCTTCAGTACCCTAGGATGGTCCAGTCCTTCCCTCCCTTCCTTCCTGATGAATATTCTCTTCACCCTACTCAGGCTCCCACAGCCCATACTAGGCCACCATTAGTAACTAATGCAGCAGGTACTCTCCAAACCCGCTTTGGGATCTGCCAACTCTGCACTGACTGCTTCCTTCCCCACCTCCATTCTGACATCTGCCTTGTTCAGCCCTACACAATCAATGGCTTTGGACTAAATTAATTCATTCCTCCCTCTCTTCCTCTCTCTTTTTCTCTCTTCCTTCTCTTCTGTTGGTTAATAGACTTAGGTCTTCCTTTCTCTGAGGACGTTACCGAGAATTTTTAGATTTTCTGTTTTTTGTTTTTGTTTTTTTCCATTAAGTATTCATCTGCTACCTGCATTGACTCTTTCTTCTGAGTTATATATAATTTTCTGTTTTGGTCTGTTATGTTAAAGGCATTTCTTAAATGTCTATGATCTGTATTTGTTCATTTATTTAGTCCCGTGGCTTTACATATTAATATGCTGATGTTTCCAAAATTTGATCCTCTCCCCTAAATTCTGGACTCATCCAGTTTTCTGCTCAATATCTCCACTTGAATATCTAATAAGCATCCAAAATCAGGATATCCAAAATAGAATTTTTTTATTTTCTGCTGTAAACTTTCTCTTCCTCAATTTTGTAGTTTAGTAGTTAGCCTTAGTAAAGGACAACGTTACTCATCTGGTAGCTCAGGCTGGAAACTCTGGAGTCACCTTTGATTTTTCCTTTTCTCTTATAGCCCATGTTCGGTCCATCAACAAGGTCAATTGGTTCTTCAATCAGAATCTGAAAGGGCAAAGAAGCAAGGACATTCTAGTAGCAATGTGCACAACTACCCAGGTCTTAGTCTCTAGCATTCCCCACTAAAAGAATCAAGCACCTTGGAGAAATGGAAGATTTCAGGGCTGGGGCATGGTAGATAAAAGATGATTCTGGAACATCTTGTTAGGCCCAGATGTATGGAAGTGATGAAAAAGATGATGGGAACATGTCACAAGGACATAGGAGCCAGTTTGAACAGCTCCCACTTGCCAAATTTGGGATAGTTTGAACACCAAAATAGTTAAGTACAGTAATGAATTATAAATCATTAAAAAATAATTTATGAATTCATATTGATAATAGAAAGATAAATAAATGGATGAGGATGAAAGGCTATTATGATAGAATGAAGAGGCCAACTGGTAAATGTGGAAAAAATACTGGCGTTGGAAAATAATCATTTTGTAATCATCATAGTTAAGATTAGGTCAGCAAGAATTATCAACAAATTCTAAATTTAGGGGGTAATTTTGTTCAAGGGTAGAATATTTGTGTGTCTTAAAGTATCTCCTTAGAGATTGAGTGGCAAAGGAAAAAAAGTAACATTAAAGTACAGTGTAGAAATAAGACATACCTTGACCAGGTGATCAAGTTAACAGCCCCAGGGAGGGACCAGTGAACATCCTGTGCCTCGAGATATGATACCCGAGAAGATCACAACATCACCTGTGCATCAGTGAGAATGCATAGTCTGAATCTAATCAGGAAGAAATGTCAAATCCAAAATGTGGAACATTCTGATTTTAAAATGGGGGAAGAGGACTTTATTCTTCAAAAATGTCAGTGTCATAAATGTTCTAGAAATGTTCCAGGTTAAAGGAGCCCAAAGAGGTTGACAGCTAAATTCAATATGTCGTCCTAGACTAGAGCCTGAACTAGAGCGGGGATAAAGTGCTAGGACAGGGTCAACTCACAAAATTGGTGTACACAGTAGATTAGCTAGCTAAAGTATTATATCATGTGAAATTTACTGAAGTTGATAACTATACTGTGACTACATAAGAGATTATTGCAGTTTTAGGAAATACTGAAGTCTGTATGGGCAAAGAGCCATGATATATGTAACTTAGCCTCAAATGGTTCAGAAGGAAATGGTTTATATAAACGTGTGTGCGTGCCCACACTTGATAGGAATAAAATGTTTATAATAGGTAAATTAGTTGAATTTGGTAAAGAATATATGGGTGCTCTTTGTACTATTTTTTTTGTTACTTTATACTATTTTTAATTTTGCTGTTTTCAAAATAACTTTGCAGTTATTAAAATAAAAACAAAAGCATAACTCATATCTCACCCCTTCTTACGTCTTCCCTTTGCGAAGCAAACTTTATGTCTTGCTTGGGCTCTTTTAGTAGCCTCCTAACTGATCTCTCTGCTTCTACCCATACTGCCCTATAGTCATTTCTTTACACAATTGGTAAAGTGATTCTTTTAAAACTTAAGTCAGATAATGTCACTCATCTTCTCAAGGCTTACCATTCCACCTGAAATAAAAAATCAGTCCTTAGAGTTCTCGAGGCCTGTTTACTCTGGCCCACTTTGTCCTCTCTGGTACCATACCCACCCCAGTTACTCGGTGCCACTCCTTTTGCTCCAGCTGATCTGGCCTCTTTGTGTTCCTCCGGTAGGCCAAATGTACTCACTTTTCAGGGCTTTTCTGCTTGCTCTTCTCTCTTCTTGGAACACTCTGCCCAGGTATTTGTAGTTCTTTCTCTTTTCACCTCTGCTCAAATCTGTCCTCATCAGAGACACTATCCCTGACTTTCTAGTTAAAAACAGCATTTCTTTTCCTCCTTCCCATTACTTTATCCCCTTTACCAGCTTTATTTCTATTTCTGTTCTATATTCTGTATTTGTTGTCTATTTTTCTTTCCTTTTAGAATTTAATTTCCTTGAGAGAGGGACTTTGTTTTGTTCACTGATGTGTCCCCAGTGCCTGGCACATAGTAGACTCTCAGTAAATGCTTGAGAATGGAAATATATTTAAGCTTCAGGCACTTAAAAGCTCACTGAAAACTCAGTGTATGTGAGTGGAGCTTCTTGGTTTTGGTCATCTTCACTGTGTAGAGTGATGATGAGTTTGATGTGTGGACATCTGGCTGTCAGATCTTTTGTCTCTTAGGTCAGTTCCCCTGAGAGGTTTCCATCAATTTCCTGACTGAAAAGAGGGAGAGAAAGGGCGGGGAAGGTGTGTAAGTCTGGTTCCTAATGTTCTTGTCCTTATGCTCTTTTTTTCTTGCAGATAAATGTGCTCCCCTTGTCCTTTTATTGTCTTTGTAGTAGGATTTCAGTAAGGGGTGGAGACAAACAGATGTGTTCCCCCCACCAATCCAATTGGCCCCTTAAATACAGATCAAGGTTTCCTAAACGACTAAGAAGACTCCTACCAGATCCTATATATTAGGAAACTACAGTTGACTTGGGAACTGAGAGTCCTTTGCTCCCATTAAGTCATTGCTGTCTGTTGAAGCGAGAACTTCTCAAATGAGAGTGCCTTAGCCAGTAGCCACTTGTGGCTATCGAGCACTGAAAAGGTGGCTTGTTTTGAGATGTTCTGTAGGTGTAAAATATGAACTAATTTTCACAGACTAAGAAAAATATAAAATATCTCATTAATAGTATTTTAAAATACTGACTACATGTTGAAATGATAATGTTTTGGATATATTGAATTAAAATATATTATTAAAACTAATTTTATTTTTCCTTTTTAAAATTTGGTTACTGGAAATTTAAAATGACACTATGTGGATTGCATTATAATAATTTGTTCAGCACTGCTGTAGCGTCCAACAGCTAAAGCAGACACACCTGTCACAGGTGGTCCTAGATCCTAGAAAGCCATGGAAGCCTCAAAGTTAGCAGACAGAATTTCCTCCCCAAAGATGGACACTTTCATGTTTGACCTTGCTGTTCCTCTAGTTATTGAAACAGAAATGGAGACTATTTCTTTTGACTGTCCAATGAGTAGCATTCATGATTATTGACTAGTACTGGATCAATTTGGCCTCAAAGCCCAATTGATTACACTGTATTCTTATAGCTATATTGGCCTTTTACTTCTCCACAGGGGCATAGATTATAGCCCTTTGGCATTCATTTTTAATTTTATGAAGAGTGTTTCAAATTAAAACCTCCTATCAGATCACTCACCCTCCTCTGAGACATTAATGTGGTCCTTATATAATTAAGCCATCCACCATACAAGCCGATTAACAACTTCCAGAATAGGAATTTGAAGTTGAAAACACTATTCCCAATTGCCATTCTTCAGCTCGAAGGATTAGGGAATTATAGCCCCTTATTTCTGACTCATCTTTTTTTTTTCTTATCAGAATGCTGAAAGATGAAATCTTTCTTATTCCAGTTATATTCCTTTCTCCTTACTTGCATGCTTAGGAAGATAAGTTTTCCTCAAGACCTGAAGAATTATGTCTAAGGGTTGAAAGATATCGGACTAAGTAGTTAGATTTTATGTCCCTCAGACTAACTTTCTGGGTCAATCCATTTTGAAAAAAACTATTTTTCAAGTAGCTACCAGATAATTTTAATATAAAAGTATCCCTTTTTCCAGTTGAAAAAGTTATGTAGTCTCTTCTCTATCTTTCCTTCTTATAGTATAGTATCACTTCAGTGGAGAGTACATTTCATCATTCAGTTTTTAGTTTTTCTGTTAGTTACAAAACTGTACATTTAAATTGCACTTTTAAACTATATACATAGTTTTTTCATGGTGAGGAATTTGGTTTATTTATACCATCTCCTACCTCTTTTCTTCATCTTACTCTCTAGTTTTGTTAGTTATAATATTATTTTTAGTTCTGCTATAGGTTATTTTTATAACATAAATAATATATTCTCTAATTTTCATTTCATCAGCATCAGATCGTATGTCTTGACTTTCATTGTGTAAGATGCGGAAATTAGTATCTCCTCCTCTGTTATACTTTTAATTTGACATTTTAATAATTTTTGGAGAACAGTTGTCTAGCTTTATCCTAGGGGCAATGATGTTCTTTGCAGTGTTAGAGTTTGTATATGGAAAGTGGGGGAAGGGACTAAATGGCCCAGGTGTTGCCCATACCTTTTTAAAATTTATTGCTCCATTTCCCAGTGCTGTTCTCTGTCCAAGCTTAGAGCATCTCCCCATCTTTTCTGGGAAAACTGGTTCCTACTTCTACTGCAACTCTTTCTCATTAGTTAATTCAGGTCTTCTTCACTATGGTGTATTTGTCAGTGTAATTTCATTTTCTATCTGTTTTCTATAAATTTACCAAGATCTGGTCTCCTGCAGCCTGTACCCCCTTCTCAATGCATTTATACCCTTACAGTCCTATCAATGGGAATTTGGAAGGGAAGAAGGAAGATAAATACATATGCTCAGTCTATCTTGAACTAGAAGGTCTAAAAATGATACTTGCTTTTCAATTATTTTAAGTTATTATATATTTTTATGGTGCATTTATACTATTCAGAGTTCTTTAATATAATCTTTTTAATCCTCATAACAGTCTCTGATGTAGGTGGGACATATATTATTATTTTTGTTGTACAAATAATACATATATTATTTTTATTTTACAAATTAGGAAACTGAGGATTAGAGAAGCTAAGTAAGGATTTACTGAAAGTCACTTGCCTAAGTGGCAAAACTGTGATAAAGATTAGAGCCCAAATCTTCCAACTCATAGTACAGTTAGTTCTATTTTTATTATACTATTTTTGATTGGGCACACAGTTTCAGTGTCCTCAAGTTTTTAGTCCTTCCCCCATCTCTGCCTTTTTTCCTCCCTCCATGCATGGTCTTTGTGCCATGTCTTCTTTGAAATAGAATCTCAGCATTTTTTTTTTTTTTTTTTTATTTACTCTCTTATTTTCCTTCTTCTTATAATGTCTCTCTTTTTATAGACTATTAGATGATTGGGCCTTTCTATTTTGGAAGAAAACTAGGGTTCTCATTTTCTTTTTCTGTAGGTTAATATATCTTAAGCTACTTTTTTAATCAACATTTTTTACTTCTCATTCTTTCCAAAATCAGTCATGAAACTAGAGTTAAGAATTGTCCTGTGTTGGTTGGTATTATTAGTTCTAGTCTGTAAAGGTAGTTTGGTTATGTCTGTGTAATTGGGTTTTTTAAAGGGGACCAGACAGGCATTCTGGATATAGCACATATTGAATCATACACATTTATCGTTTATTTGTCATACTTATTTACTAGATAAAAATCAACCTGCAACAGATCTTCATCAAGAGTATTTGTGTCTCACACTCCGACACTATTCAAAACTTTATTTTCCTAGAGATTTCGGAGGTGGACTAGAGTTATATTTGTGATTTATGTGATGACGTAACCTCCTAATAGAATAGACTAGAATTTGTGCCATAGAAATCTCTCTCTTTTTCTGGAAGGAATAAACACACACACACACTTCATTGAGGCTACCTTTAATTCATGTGGTTTGTTGAGTTATATAACTCCAGGTTGCACCATTTCTAAAATACTATGTGAACGGTGCCTTCCCGAGTAGTGCCAAAAGGCAGCCCTAGTAGACTTATCTAATTTAAGAGCTTACGGAATATAATTTAATGAACTCATTTTAAGTTTGGGAGTCTGTTCTGCTTGGATTCCAACTCAGTGGAAACTCTCTGTCTTATTTTTTTTTCCCTATACAAAGTTTAAAAAAGTACCATTTGTTCTACTGCCCAATTACCTCACAGAGAAAATTGAAGGATTAGTTAGATTAAAACAAGATTGTAGTGGAATTCCTTGGAAATATATTCTTATGACTATAGTGTATACCAGGTATAGATGATAAGTGTTACCAGAGTCACTGTTCATAAATATAAAAATGTTTCTTATAGTTAAGTTATGAAGTTTGAAAATGAGCCTCACATACTTGTTATTACATAGACATACTTGATGGTTTTGCATAGATTTGTGGTTCACACTTTTCCAAAGAGGAATTTTATTTGGGTCCATTGCATATACTACTTGCTTGTTTAAAATACTTTTTTTTTTTTTAATTTCGAATTTTCTAATATGTAATTCCAAATCTAATGCTAATTTTTTACTTTTTAATTTTAAGAGAATGTCGACTTTTGTTTTTTAATTTGAAATTTTTGACTCGAGGAATTGAACCATGTGAAAATAGGAACATGCAAATACTGTCGATATCTTTCCTGCTTATAAGAAAAGGGATTAGATGTAGATATTAACAACTTTATTTATGATTGGACATACATATCTAGTATATATCTGTACTGTCTATTTTTAAATTGATTTTAGATAGAAATTTTTAATATGAAAGGTAATATATAAAGTAGGAAAAGATTACAAAGTTTAAAACTTCTCTGAGCTTTTTTGGGAATCTTACATTTTCTTCTGCTATATTTAATTAGCTGTCTTTTTATATTTCCCATGTAAGTTGTATTTTACATTGTTGGAGGAGTAATGTGGAATTTGTACAGATTTCTAGGAAATGTATTTTTAAAAAATTCAAAAGAAATTTATTCCCATTCATCATCACATTCTCCTGTATCCCCTAGTGCCTGGCTTTTCACATAGGCATATAATAAATGTTTGCGCTATATTGAATTGAAGTTTTTACTGTGGGATTGAAAGCAGCCCTGTGAAAGAGCTGAGAAAACAATTGACCACATTGGATGTGCAGCCCAAGCTATTGTTTAGTCTCAGGATGGACTATTCTGATTTTGACTTGCAGGATTTTTAACTTGGTTAATTCTCAACAGACTGGGTGGCATTGATTTACTCAGATTATTTAGTTTTGGTTTTAAACAGGATTTTGGATGCCGGGCTTAAGGACTATCTTGAAATGCTTGCTTCTGTTTATTATTCGTCTCCACTTGTCAATTAACTACTAAAGCTTTAATAAAAAGAGGTTTTAAAAGTAAGGCCAAACTTTGCCTTCTCCCCTTACTAAACTTGTAGCATCTGGCAGTAGAAAAAAACTATACTGGGACTTATTGGCACCGTGGTGCAGAGCATTGAAGAATTCCATATTGTGACAACACATCAAAATAAATTGCTGTCAACAGACCAAAACACCAAGTGCTGTGATTCTGTCTGACGTGTGAAGATTCAGACAGGCTGTCTTGACAAGTTGTGGTGGAGCACCTGCATTTGACAGAAGACAGTGATATAAATCTGATTTGCCTGATATGAAGCACCTAGATATAGTTAATGCTGGTGACAATAAGTCTGCATAAAATTTCCAAGACACAAGTCTGATTTTATTTCCTCTGTTATGTGGTATTATTATTTTTGTGTGTGTGTGGTCACATTTTGATACTTACTTGGTTCCTATTTATGTTCATAGTTCGGCTTTGAAATATAATTGCAAATAATAAGTTCTGAAAATGTAACAAATTAAGATTTAAGTCAGGCTTTTTTTTGGTAGTATTTGAGAAGGCAATACTACTGCAGTTGCTCAAAGCAAAAGAAAAGCAATGAAATTTTATTTTATACTAATCATAAAAGTAATTATAGTTGAGGATGCATTAATTTTGTAACTTACAACCAAAATATTGAAAACAGTGGGCTTAAAAGTCATGAATTAATATAACTCTTCGCTCAAGCTGTATTTGGCTTTAAAGCCTCCAGAAGAGGTAAAAATCATTGAATAGGTGGTTAATTTTTACTTTTCATTACCAATAAATGATAACTTTTTATAGTACGAGCATATATCATGTCTCATTAAAGAATGTGTAAAACATATCATGGCTCTGGAGTTTAATTATAGAACTTACTATCTTCTCTGTTTCAGTTCTTCATGTAACCACAGATACTTCATTCTGACAGTGGTAAGCTAGTAAGAAATGCATAGAGATAGAAATTTCAATTATATTTTCTAATTACATCTTAAGATTTAAGAAATATTAATAACGGACTTTTAGTTGAAAGAACCCTTTTAAAAGCAAAGGATTCCTATAGAGTGTTTAGATTACGTCATTTCTTAAAATTTAAGACAATTAAAAAAAGCGTAAATGAAGACAAGGTAATATTGTCTTTTCATTCTTTTACAATAATTAACTTGTTTATTTATAACTTTCATGGTAAACTCGTTATTGTCCAGATATAGAAAGCTATTCAGTTTTCCTTGGTTTCAAAGATGCTACTATTTCTTATTTAATTTATTTTTTAAAACTCATTTGAAGATTAGTTTCAAATTATAGCCAATTGTTGCTCTATGTTGTTGAAAAAACATAGAGAAAAAATTCAAGAATTCTCTAAAGTTGAGAAATTTTGAAATTGCACCTTCTATTCCATAGTTTTTAAAGGTATAAAATATTATTTAAAAAAAATTATCATTCATTCTTGACTCTATTGTTATTTTATCCCTTAAAGGCTGCTAATGAGAAATAGAGCCTCATTATGATTTTAAGGATGAGAGAGGAAGGCTTTTAATTAATGATATGTAAATGGTCTTGAATTGATTATGTTAGAATATCAAGAGAGATGGGTAGAAGCTGTGGTGTAATATATTTTAATTAAGAATTAATTAAAAATGATGGCAATTTCATAAAGCCTCACAGAAAATAGTGGAATTTACTTTCTGTCAGGAGTAAATTAGCCTGTGATTAAATAAAGGGCCTGCATTAATAGTAGAGTTATTTTTAAACTGTGCTATAAAGAATTATGTAATTTTTCCTAAATAAGTAAAATTAAAATTTAATATGAAAAGGCGGGTCCGTAAACAGTTCAGGGAGCTAACATGCTTGTGAACCTAATTTATTGTTCCTTTGTTAAAAAAATTTTGTGTAAATATTTTTAACCTGAGCATATACACTGTATAGCTTTAAAAGAATGGACTTTCAATCGGACTATTGCCCGATTAGTGGTGGGGTACAGAATGCTGTTATAAGTAGCCTTGATAGTGTTTTCCCTCTAGGTTTACTGTGCAGAAGATCTGAGAAAATTCTTTACTTTATTTATCATAGAAAATGATTTTTAAAGGAGATACTCTTTTGTTGTTCTCCAGAGTTTAAAAATATTTCTTACATAGATGTGGTTTTCCATTGTAAATACTAATACTTTTACTGAAGGTGATGACACTTCTTTAGAAATTCTAAAACATATATATTTCTTCATGTTGAAGCTTGATATTTCCCTGAATATGTTTTATATTCTTATCTAACAGGTGACATTATTTTTATACAATTTTTTTCAGTAGTTTAGAAAGAGTTTTAAAAGTAAATTGTATTTGAGCTTAACTTGGATTATAATTTGGCCACAGTAAAAGAAAGGCTGTAAAATCTAATAAATTCATATATTTCATTAATGTGTTTCCACACATTTATATATGACGGGGTTACCCAACCCCCAGACTGTGGACCAGTACTGGTCCGTGGCCTTTTAGGAACCAGACTGCGCAGCAGGAGGTGAGCAGCAAACGAATGAAGCTTCATCTGTATCTGCAGCCGCTCCCCAGCACCAGCATCACCGCCTCAGCTCCACCTCAGATCATCAGGCATTAGATTCTCATAGGAGCACCAGTCCCCGGTGCCAAAAAAGTTGGGGACAGTTGATAGGGTATTATCTCTGTGTGGTAGCTGATTGTATTGGATTATTATTTAAAACTCCGCATAATACACTGTTACATCTTCAACCTTAAGTCTGTACTTCATCCTTATGAAACACAGACTAATGAGTAATTGAATTTGGGAATTTTATAGATCCTCAATCTCAGCAGTTGAATAATTTGGATATACACTTGTAGGTTTTTTTTAAAACTGTTTTTGGCTAAGTAGCTAAAAAAATGTGATTTTTTTTTTTTTTGTCAGCAACTACTATCATTCATTAAGTCTCATTGCCTACATTTACCCATTTAACATGTCTGTATCTTATATGTGAAACTTCATAGTACAGCTGTGTTTCGTGAAGCCACTGGTATTTGAAACTAAAAAATACAGTTGTGGGAAAGGGAGGGTGAGGAATGAGCATCCTCTGGTTCCTTCAGCAAATGCCTACTATTGCTGCTGATTATTAACATCTTAAAATTTACCCATCACTGTAGTTTATAAAAGTATGTACATTATAAAAATATTTGTTATGACCCTGTGTATTTACTTTTATTCACTTGTACATGCTACTCAGAATACGGATTTTTTGTATCTCTGTGTTATGTGGTTCATTGCTTTCATCTTAAGCTGATTTTAAGTTGCAAAGATAGTTTTAAAGACTGAATTTTGTATATATAATGTTAATATGATCTTTTTTAAGGGAGAGGACACTTTTTTTTCGGATGATAGTTTTAAAGAATGTTTCTGTGTTAGGTTTGGGAGTAATTTGATATGTCATGTGGTTTCTAAGAAAGTTTTAGAGGCTAAATATAAATTGTTCATTAGCGCCTCCACGAAATTTTTGTGTTAGCTACTTTGGATCAGTCTTCTTCTTCTTTTTTTTTTAATAAAGAAAAATTCAAAAAGAACAAATATTTTTATTTTGAAGTTTAGAAGGTAGAAAAGAATGGTTAAGAGAATGAACAATAGATCCAGTGGGGGGAAGGTTAAGGGATTTGGACAATATTTTAACTAAAGAAAAGAAAGCTAAAATGTGGAAGAATTTTTATAAGATCAATGCCAAGTATTTAGTTTCTGTGTACTATTACTATTATTATTTTTATTTATAATTTTTGTTATCTTTATCAATAAAAGATGAAACTTAAGGAAGCATGACCTTAAAATGAAGTAGGAAAGATTTTTATTGGTTTTGTGGAAGAGCTACTTGACCACTAGTGTGAAAAATAACTACTCAGTTTGTAAGTTTTTGTATCTGTTGGTCTCTCTTGCATATGTGCTAGATAGGCCTGTAGTCAGGGATTTTGACCAGAAGCTTGCTTAAGCGCCCTCCATTTCTGTTATTACATCTTCCTGTATTTTTTGTATTTCTAAGGAAGGTATGCCTATAATTTCATGAGAATGAAATATCCTAATTTATTTGTTATGCTTCGCACAGGATACTTAGGCTTCTTGTTGCTGTCTTCCTAGTAGCTGAAAGGAAAGGAGAACTCTATGGTAGTCTATAGGGTATATTTTAAGTATCATGAATCAGGCCTTTATAGTTTATAAGGAAATTCAAAAGATCTAGAAAGATATATAGAGATAGATTTTAATTATGAAAGAATTTAAATTAGAATCTATGTAGTGAATTGTTTGACTAATTTTTTTTAATACTCGTTGCTTGCTAGAGAATGGGAGACAATTAAATTCCCAAGAATCTCTGATCTCAACATTGCTTTCTGTAGCCCCAGCTGTGGTAATGTAATGACGATAGCTACTATTTTATTGAGAACCTGCTGTTTGCCATGGCCCTCTGAAAAGTGCTTTACGAGCTTTAGTTCATTTAATCTTCACATCAACTCTAAGATGTAGGTCATTGGTTCTCAAACTTTATGTTTTCAGGACCCCTTTTCATGCCACTTGGAATTATTGAGACCCCTAGAGACTTTTTGCTAATATGGATTATATCTATCAGTATTTACCATATTAAAATTTTAAAAAATTTATTAGTTTATTTTAAAATAACAGTAATAAACCAATTGCATTTGGACATAAGTAATATTTTAAAAGTAAAAAATCATAATTTCCAAAAGAAAAAATTAGTTAGAAGAGTAGTATTGTTTTGCATTTTTTGCAAATCTATCCAGTGTCTGACTTCAATGGATAGATTCTCATATCCATTCTGCATTCAATCTGTTGTGATATCATACTTCATGTAGCAACATCTTACTAACGTTATGAATATAGTTTTGACCTTGCCAGACCCCTGAGGGTGCCTTATGGGCCCCAGGGGTAGTTGAGCCACCCTTTGAAAACCACTGATTTAGGAAGTATTCTCATTTTACAGGTAAACACCACTGTTTACTTCTGATATGCTAACAAATATCCATTTTTCTTCTTTTTTTCCCTCTCATTTTTGGCATTTAGAAGATCAATCTATAGTTGTGATAATGGCAAATTTAATGTGGTAGTTTCCCTTACTTTAGACTCTAATATGAGAGCTTTGCTAGAATATCCTGTACATCTATTTAATTTTGATTGGGAGACGTTTCTAAATGTTAACTATGGGTGGCAGTTTTCAACCAGTTCAGTTCTAGCATAGTATCTTTGAATGAGAAAGACAACAACATTAATATTTAACTAGTTCCAAAAGTTAGAACATTTAATTCTGGGAGGAAACTGCTAAAGTTGAATATGGTGCATATAGAGTATAGCCTAATGAATTCCTTTATTCACCACGATCGTATTAAATTCTTCTTGGGAATGATTTTTACCTACTTCTTATGGCTCAGATCTTTCATTTGTAGAAATATTTATTTGAAAAAAAAAAAGAACTTCCTTATTTGAAAATCAAATAATTTATTTACTGTTCTTATATCTTGATTATTTGTCACAAATGGTATGGGAATAATCTTCCTCTTTCCTCAAAATGTTTTATGTGAAGTTTCAGATAGAATTGAAAATCAGATATTATAAGTGCATGGTGACTCTAGCATGTCTGGAATATTCACTGATTAATGTAGGGTCATCGATGATTAGGGGAATCTTTTCTTTGAAACTATATGATTATGAATGATACAAAAACATAATAATGGTAATATCAGTAAGAAGTATTTAGACAGTTCAAGTGATTGTGTGAAGACCTTATTGGGAAGAATAGATTGCTCTGTCCTTCAATTATGGGCATAATTTTTAACCTAACATAATTATGCAATATATAAATGAATGTATTTGAATGAGGTATTGGTAGAAATTGGGAAGGGTCATGTAGGGTATATAAAATTTTTACATATTAATTTTTAGTTTTAAGCACACATCCATCATGTTCCCTCCTGTTAAATTTAATAAATGTTAACATTTTACTGTATCTACTTTAGATATTGACTTAAAAAAACAATCCCAATTATATATAGTAGAACATTCTCTATCCCTTTTGCCCACTGACTGCTACCTGCACAAAGTAGTGCTTACCTTAGAGTTGGTGCATATGCTTTTCTGAATTTTTAAAAAACTTGCTGCATATGTATGTGTTCATTAATAATATATAGTTAGTATTTTTAGCATTGATATAAACATAATATACATACAGTTTATATATAATACATATACTGTTTTATAACTTGCTCATTTTTATCATTGTTTTCCGAGTGTATCCAGTTTGATACCTACAGATTGATTTCATTTGTTTTAACTTTTGTAGTACACCCGTCCCTCGATTTATGTGAATTATTCATTTCATGCATCTTTTTTTAACGTGGAGGAAAACTGCATAAAAAGAGTCCACTAGTACAAAAAATAAATACTAAAGGCTAATATAAATCATAAAAATACTTATTTCACATATTTTCACAAAAAATGCTAATGAAAATTCAGAAAGACCAAAACAAATTTCATTCGCTGCCTGTGTCTGTACTGTAATCTAAAGCAATCATTCTTCTCTTTTTAATTGACATAAAGTCACTCGAAATATTTGGAAGTACTGCTTCGGTTTCATTATTTATGTTTTTTTGGGGGGATTGGATGGTCTTTTGTCAACCTCATCTTTTGCTAAGTTTTCATAAATTCTTCGATATTCACTATAATATTTTAAAAATTCTGTTTGAAATTTTAAGACTCCTTGGATGTTTGGATCAATATATAGAATTGCAGCTTCCAGTTTTGTGGCTAATTGAAGAGCTTTGTAAATATTTTCTCCAGTGAACGAAACTGGTTTAAGGTCACTGCTGTATTTGTTGGCAGGATGGGCTTCAGATATTAAATGACTTAATTCATTATCAGTTAATTCGTGATCAGTAATTCATTAATATCATCTACAGTCAAATTGTCAGAGCCTTCTTTAAATTTATTTAATAAATTAATAATGCCAGTTAATCTCTCTTCTGTTGTTGGAACCATATTCCCTGGTACAACTACTTTTGGCCATATTGCTTTCCAGCAAGCATTTAAAGTTGACTTTATATCACTCAAAGTTAACGTGATATTCTTGATACAACTTAAATTTGTGTATTTAATCTAGGCTTCTATAACTCTAAGTGATTCATTATCTTCAAGTTAATTAAAAATATCATTAAAACTCTGTTTAACATAATTAATCATAAAAGGTAGAAATAATGCCTTGATCTAAAGGTTGGCTCGAGGATGTTGTATTTGGTGGCAAATATACAATTTTTATATTTGTATGTTCTAAATTGTGTGGATGACTTAGGTGTATTATCTAAAAGTAAAAGTATTTTAAAAGGAAGACATTTTTGCTTCATAAAATTTTCAGCTTCCACGGGAAAACATTTGTAAAACCAATCCTGGAAAAACATCAGTAGTCAACCATGGTGGGTGGGTGGGTGGGTGGGTGGGTGTGTGTGTGTGTGTGTGTGTGTGTGTGTGTGTGTGCGCGCGCGCGCGCACGCGCGCCATCCAATGAACAGGAAGGTCATTAGTAATTGTATTAATAAGTGTTAGTTCTTTGTACGTTGCTGAGTTAAGCTATTGTTTTTTAGAAAGAGTAATCTCCGAAAATGGAAATGAAAAAGAACCACATAAATGGAAACCATTTGTTGAAAGTCTGCATAAATGGGGGGAATATTTATTGTGTATAAAAAAAAAAAACTCCAGTAACTCAAGGAACGAACGGGTGTTTTGAAAGTGAATTTCACATTCATTTTACAGTTGATGGTTGCTTAAATTGTTTCCAAAGTTTTACTTTTATAAATATGCTTGTACACTGCTTGTATACATATTCTTGTTTATATGCAAGAATTTTTCTAAGGTGTATAACCAGAAATAGAAATGTTGGGATATAGAGTACGTGTACTCGATGTTGCTAAATTGTCATCCAAAGTGGTTATGCCAATTTACATTGCTACTCACACAAAGACTGTTTGATACATAGCTTTGTTTTCAAATATGCATTTATTTTTCAGAATCAGAAACTGAATTCATTTAGGATGTTAGTCCACTATATATCTTTATGCGTTGGAGATAGATGTCAGTAGTTTTAAAATTTGGACTTTTGCTCACTATAGAAATGTGTATTTTCCTTTTTTGGAAGTATTGGTTTATTATCCAGAGAATTTATTTTGAGTTATTATTTGTAAACTGACAAGATAAACATAAAAGTCATTTGGTTAAATATACTTGCATCCATATTTTCAGTAGTCAGTGATTTTGTTTTTGACCTGCCCAGATATGATATATATAATTCTATTGCCTAAACAAATTATGTTTCAGGGTAGAAATGCTCCAATGATATTTGTACTTGTTGAAAATAATTAAGAATCAAAACCATCATATTTAGGATAGGACCAAAATTAAGGTTGTTTTAAGTTCATGTCATGATAAAGATTTGTCATGACAGAACCCTATGAAAAGGAGAGATGGGAACAAATACTTTACAGCTCTTCTGCTATCTGGCACTACTCTAATGTATTCTAAGCTTGTAATAAAATTTTACTGGTTGATCATTTAAATACAAGGTTAGAAATAAATTTGATAATCCATCTGGAAAATAATATTGCTCAATTTTTAAAACTACTGTTGACCTTTCAATTAGAATATCAAATTAAAACATATCAGCTTTGGGCTATAGTTAATTGATTTATTTATAACAGGAATTTATTGACCACAAGGTTCCCTCTCAGATTAAAAGTTTTGTAATATATTTAGAATGTTCAATTTATTCAACTTATTAGGAAATCAAAAGGAACATAGAGTTCTAAACATCATTCTGACAGATTTGTTTGCCCTTATTTCTATTAAAAATATTTCAAAACCTTTGATTTAATACTGAGAATCAGTAACATAAGTCACCTTCTTTGTTCTGGGATAAACAGAACGCATGCTTTCTGCAGTTCCCTTGATCAGTGAGAAAATGCCTTATAGCAAAACCACATGGAGAGAATGTAGCTGTAGGTGATCCCCTGAGAATTTTTTTGATTGGAGCTGGGAGTTTGGTATTGAAAGAAGAGGGAGACAGACAGGTTGTTTGAAAAAATTCCCATTAGACCAAATGCTTATGTTGGAGGTGCGCTACAACATTTTTCATGTAGGAAGTGCAACTTTATCAATTTTAAAGGTTAAAGGCGATTCGTTGCATGAATATAGTAATGTATTTCTACTTTGGAATTTTTGTATACATCTTATTGCACTTCATTTGCCAGCAGACCAGAAATTTCACTTACTCACATGCTGCTTGTAAGTCCTTTTCTAGGATTTTATTCTGGAAATATATTACTACAAAATTTATCACTTAGTTCTTAAAGTCAGTGCAGCTACAGTACGTTTTCTTTAGCTAAATACACTTGTCAAGTTTATAGACAGCAAAGGAGAGAGATAAGCTTGATGGTTTGATCACAGTTATTGTGATATATGTACTGTGTTAAGGTTGATATCCTTTTCTTAGGAATTCTAACATCATTAGATGAGTAATATTGACATTTACTCTGCTAATCAGGGGTTGCTTAAATTTCTCTATTCAAGTTTTGGTTCAATTTAGTTAAAATTCTCATTATATAACATGGATATGTGCTTAATTTTAAATATCTCAGCAGCTTACTTTGAAGTTTTCTTTGCAGCTAAACTGTTAGGATGCTCAATATTTCGACCTCCTATTCCTTAAATTATAAAAAATAAGAAGCAAAGTAGGAACATTTTAATGTTTCCCTGCAAGAAGAGAAGCAAAGTTAATTGTTTTAAGATTCTAATTGAAGAATTAAAGTGCCATGGTCTTTTGAAGATTGGCTTGGTCCTGGCACTGCTCTGTGGCGGTGGAGCCCCAGATGCCTGGCCAAGCATCCCTTACCGACATCTGGAACCAGTTGCAATACATCACTGTCAAAACTGCTTTCTATACGTATCTGCATTTACACATTAGTTACCCACGCAGCACTCATCAAAAAAGCTGAACAATCTTGACATGGTGTCCCTTGTGGAACTGCAAAGGTGAACCGAAGTTGGGAGGCAGTGTCTCGCGTCACTGTCTGCTGAGCTCTTACAACAGGAAGCCTGATTAAAAGTGAAAGGAAAAATTTATCAGTTGCCTCAGCTCTGTAGACTTCAGTATAATTTTTTGTTTACAAAAAGGATTTTTTTTGTATTATGTAAAGCATATATATTAGCAACACCAAACTTGAAAACTGATTTTATTTGTTTAGAAACAAGAAAAAATATTTCTAGCTTTTAATTGAAAAAAGATTGCTTTGTATGTTTCTTAGATTTGCTGTTAGCTATATAATTTCTTTTATGTATAATTTTAGAGAAAATTTAAGTTTCAAAATAGAACCATGAATTGTAGATAATGATAACACTGTGTAGCTTAGGTTTAATTAAAGAATAGTATAAAATTTGAAACAATTGATCTTTGCAGTTATATTGGTGATAGTAATTTTGTGCTTATTAGTTTTCCAAAAACTGAATAATAGAAAAGGAATAGTAGTTATTTATAAATGTTTTGTATTGTGTATTGATCTGTATTTTTGAAAAAGAAATATGAATTTTGACAAAAAAGAAACATTGGCTCTTTATGTAAAGAATTATTCAGGAGTCCTTGATATCATGTCCTCTACAGTAATAATACTAGTAATAGTAGTGCTGACAATGGCTGACATTTCCTTGACATTTTATGTACTAAAAACATTCTGTGTGCTTTATATAGATTATCTCATTCAAACAATAAATGGGAGTACTATTTTCCCTATTCGAAGGAAGGAAAACCATGCTTAAAAAGCTAAATGACCTGCCCAAACTCATACAATTAATAAGTGGTAGAGCTAGGATTCAGTTCCCTAGCAGCCTGTTTCTAGAGCTCATACTGTTTTTTGTTTATTGTATTTTTGTTTATTTGTTGGATTGTGTGTTTTACTTTATAAAGATTTCTAAACATATTAAAAAGTAGAACGTACCGTGAACTCTTAGATAACCATCAACCATATTTAACCGCCATCAATATTTTAAACTTTTTTCATATCTACCCCCCCCACAGCCTTTTTTTCTGCTAGAATATTTTAAAGCAAAATCCAGACACCACGTTATTCTGTCTCTAAATACTTAAGTTTGCTTTTTAAAAAGATATTTTCTTCCTTACATAAACCATAGTGCTAGTATCACACCTCAAAAAATTTGTAAGTTCTTCAATTAACAGGACTATTTTAATATCACCTAATATCTATTCAAATTTCCTGATTGTCTAACATATGTCTTTTTACAGTTGGGTTGTTTGAATCAGGATCCAAAAATGTCCATTTCCTGTATTTTATTGTTAAGACTCTTGACTGTCTTTTAAACTAGAACAAAGAGACAGCCTCCCCCGACCCCAGCCTTCACCCCCACCCCACCAGCCAGTGGCTACCAGTGCTTTTCCACATTTCATTGACTTCTTGAAGAAACCAGAGTGGTTATCCTGTAGAATGCCTCACATTCTGGATTATGGTGATTACTTCCTCATGGCATTATTTCATTTATGCCTGTATTCTCTGAATTTCTTCTAGACTGGAAGTTAGATCTAAAGGCTTGATTAGATTCATATTGTATCATGTCAGCCATAAAAGCTTGCTTGTCTTACTTTTTGTAATGCTAAGATTGATTCCAGTAGTGCCATTCTGCTCCTTTCATTGTCAAGTTCCTCATTCATCATTCTTTTACCTAATGGTTTTACCATCCATGGATGATCAGTGCTTGAATTACTGAAATTCTTTGGAGTTGAAAATGGTAATTTCTAATTATGTTAGTCCTTCTTCATTTATTAGCTAGAACTCTTTAGAAGAGCTTTATTCAATCCAGTAGGGCTATGTGGTTATCATGAAATACAATTCATACTGGAAATGCAGTATAAAATACTTAATTCTTTTCCTTTAATTATCAATTTCCAGAGTAATGAGGTAGTACCTTACTATGTATCCTCCAGTGGTATATAAGTTTTGATTTCTTTCTTTTTCTTTTTTTTTTAATTTCTGTAGTTATGAAATCTTAGCTTTTTTTTTTTATGTGCAATGTGTTTTAATCAGTTGCAGGCATTATACTTTCTGATGCTGAAATTGTCCCACATTTATCCAGTGGGATATCCGTCTAGCTGGCTCCTATTTGTCAAGACTCTATTATTAGCTTTTATAGCTTCTTACTTTCTGGCACAAGGAAATATGCTAGGCTCATCTTGTATATCCCTAGCATTAGACCTAGAATGTGCCGTTTCTCCAAAGAGCCATGGTTCTTTTTATCAAGGAATGACATATAAAGACCACAATATGGGTACTTATTGCTATTGGGTTGTTTGCTTTGAGGAAAAGAGAGAAAAATGAATTCACAATGATAATTCTAATTCAAATTCTAATTTAAGATTTCAGGGTTTTTACTTAATGTCTTTGATCTTGTATTTCCTTTTGTTATGCTAAAAATTGGATTCCTAATAAAATTAACATAATTATTTCCTTGTCCTATATTATATCTATAATGATTTCAAAAAATCCACTGACTATTGAATGAAGTTAAAGTCTTCTTTACAGGTTTTAGGGGGGTGGCCCTTAGATTATAGATTATATCTCCCAGTGAATGTGTAAACCACTGTGTTCTGAAGTCAGATTGATAGACAGTTATATCATTTGATGAGTCTTCAGTTTTTAAGATTGCTTTTTCCTCTGTGACTTGGAACCTGGATGGACTCTTCAAATGACTCTCAGTAGTTGTTCTCAGCTTCACTTGCCTAGGATCCCATGTAGCATTGGTCCTTTTTCTTTTGAGAGTGGTTTTTTTTTGTTGGAGACTTCTGGGTTCCATGGCTATCCCTTTTGCTTTTCTCTTTGCCATCACCATTTGCTGTTACTGTGTGTTTTTGGCCACTCCTATCTATATGCTAAGATTTAAGGGAGATTTCTTCTTTTCACTTACTTTTGTAGAAGACATCGTGTGTAGGTTTATTCTTTCCCAAATGTTCTCTCTAGTTATGATGATGAAATTTGATGAGATTTTAAAAATATGTATACTGTTATGTTTTTATATCTGGAAGCTCCAGGGTCTGCATTATCTTAACCACTGTATATCGCCTTTGTGATGCCCTAGCATGCAACTTGGCTTTAGAAAGATTTCTTTTGAGTTTTATGCGTGAGTGTTAATTATTGAGGTATGAGTAGGAGCAAAGAGGGAGAAGAAACAGGTATTTACAGCATTAAGTGCCTAGAATATGCCAAAAATGTGTTGATAATGAACAAAATATATTACATTTTCTTGCTGAACCTTGTAATACCACCATAAATTTGAATTAACTTGCCTAAGGTTATGTAACTTTGCCTAAGTGACAATGCTGGATTCAAACTGAGGTGTATCTGGCTCCAAAGTTACTTTCCAGGAACTTTTTGTAACATGGATCTCAAAGGCATCTATGCAGAGAGCTTTTAGACAAATCAACTTTGTCTAAACTCAGGTTAATGCTCTTAAAACACTTATACTGATTATATGGTATCTGTAAAGGATCTTAAATTATTTTGTAAAACAGTAGCTTAAAAGACTGAGAAGGATATTTAAAAGGTGTCTTATCCTTGATTCTTAATTGAGATGAAGGAAATAGAGCATGTGTTACCGTGAAATATATTTGCCTTCCAGATTCCTAGGAAAGTGCCAGAATGGTGTCGCATAGAATGCGGTCCTGCCCACTATCTGAACTCCGTAGAGTTAAAACTCACCACTGAAAACTGGCTTTTCCTGATGTTCTCCTCTGTCTCAAAAATATGCTAAGAAACAGTGTTAGGCCTACGGAATGATGCTGTTTGGAGATCTGGTTCTACATTTACTAGATGAGGGTTGTAAAGAGAGCTTTGGACAAAAGAAAATAAGGCAAATGTTTTAAAGTTCTAAGTCAGCTTCTATTTTTAGAGAAAAGAAAAATTAAATTGGATTGTCTAGAAATACATAATCCTTTCAGGAAATAACATGTTTTAGTACTTCAAGAAAGGAATTTTTTTCTTCCTTCTCCCTCTTCCCCATTCATTTTTTCCCCTTGCTATGTGTTAGTTCCAACAAAGTAGTAGTAATTTCTCCATACCCTGGGTATCAAGCATCAAAATTCAGTTTATATTTTGTTCAGGTTAACTTTTTTAAAATAACAGCTCCATTGAGATGTAATTTACCCACTTAAAGTGGACAATTCAATTTATTTTCAACATATTCACAGAATTGTACAACAATCACAATAATTCATTTTAGCACATTTTCATCACCTCCCCAAAGAAGTCTCATACCTATTTACTCCCAGTTTCTCTCCCCAACCCCAGCCCTAGGCAACCACTACTCTACTCTGTCTCTATAAGTTTGCCTAGTCTTGACATTTCAGATCAATGGACCATACAATATATGGTCTTTTGTTATTGGCTTAGCATTATGTTTTCAAGGTTCTTCAGTGTTTAGCATATATCAACATTTCATTTTTTTATTGCAGAATAACTTTCCATTGAATGGATATTTTATTTATCCAGTCATTAGTTGATGGATATTCAGGTTGTTTCACTTTTTTGGCTATTATGAATAATGTTTCTATGAACATTTATTTAAAGTTTCTTTGTGGACATATATTTTCATTTTTCTTGGATATATACTTTGGAGTGGAATTGCTGCACTATGTGGTAATTCTGTGTTTAATCATTGAGGAACTATAAGACTTTTTTCCATTTTATATTCTCATCTGCACTATATGAGGGTCCTAATTTGTTTATCCGGATAAATACTGCTTGCTTTCTCTGAGCCAGAGATTCTTCTAGGTACTGGAAATACAGCAGTGATCGTACAGTTAAGTACAGAGAGACTGACAAAAAATAAGTCAATAAATAGAATAATATCAGAGCACGATAAATGTTATGCAGTGTAGGAGGAGACTTTAGAAAGAGTAGTCTGGGGAAGTTTCAGTGAGAAGAAAACATGTCAACTGAGACGCAAATGTAGCTGGAGAAGGAGAGGGAGCAAAGGAAGTGCAAACTCCATAAGCATCACTTTTCAGCAAGTTTTTAGAGTGATAATGCTGATGGGATAGTGCCTAAGACTTATAATGGACCAATTGTTTTCACATTTTTTGTGAACTATTTACATCCTTTGCCTGGTTTTCTGTTAGCTTTGTTTTTATTACTGATTTCTAGCATTTCTGTGTGTTTGGGATTCTAATTCAGTAAAACGTATACAGAAGATAGGAATTAACAGAAAAGGTAATACAAATAACACTTAAACATGCATGCAAAATTGCCTAACCTTACTCGAAATAAGATAAAAAAATAAGGTGTTTACATTCAGGAATAGGAGAACGAGTAAAAATTGTACTTTTTGCATTTTGAACTATGTGACCTTATATTAAAAATCTTATAATGAAAATATACTTTAAAAGAGTCTTGATGGTAATAATTACGATTAGTAAAGGGCCATTTTGAACTATTCTACAGTTTATTTTTCCAAATAGTGAAGATCTCAAGAATGTTCACAGTTTGTTTTGTCAAGTCTTCCCAAAAGATAGCGACTAAAAGATGCATTCTTGGTTGGTGCTGCCCTGTTGAAATGGTAGATGGAAAGGTTCCAGTAGCAGAGCCTCTGCCATGTATTTAACACCCCGAGGAAAATCAGATTGTGCCATCCTTTCTTTTTCTTTTTTCTTTCCTTTATTTTCCAAGAATAATTTGGACAATAGGTTCTTGCTCTCACAATCTTAAAGAAACTTTTGCAGTCCATATGAACAATTGCGACACTAAGCTACAAACTGCTTCCCATTCTCAGTGCTCAGCTTGCAGCTCTTAGTATCATCAGGCACTCCAGACATGTTTTGGTAAACAAGAAGACTTGGGCTTCAAATGGGAAATGATAGAAGGATATACTTTGCAGAATATGAAAATTTCCCACCAAATCACATTCTTAGGATATAACCAAGTTATCTACATAAATACAATTAAGTGTGTTGTTTGCTAGTGTTGCAACTTGCTGTTTTGTGTTCATGGACTCTGCTAATGTTGAGTGACAAAAATACATACAACTAATACTAGCTCTTTATACCAAAGCACAAAATATTTGGAGCCAACTAAGGCCAGGAATAGTGGCTGATACTGTACCATAGACTAGAAATGCGTGATACTAATCTAAGGTTTTACGGAATGAAGAGAATAAAGTAGAATTTTGAAGGTGGAAAGAAAATGGATTTGGGAGGAGAGAGTGTTAGAGTTTCCAGGGAGGTAACATGGAACGGATGACAAATTTTTGCCAAGGTAGAAGGAAAAGGGAAGGCAGCAAGGTAAGATGGAGATTTTTGGTGGAGCTTAATACTCATGAGAGAAGAATGGCTCTGAACATGGGCTTTGGAGTCATACAGACCTAGATCTGGGCCCCAGTTCCACTACTTTTCTGCTGGGTTGCCTTGAAGAAGTAACTTTCTGTATTACTTTTAAAATTTCTAAAATGGAGGTAATTATAGTATTTAAACTTACAGAGTACTTATTAGGATTAAACAAACTCATGCATGAAAGCATATAGTCAGGCATCTTGCACATTGTAGTAGGTGCTCAGTAGATATGTGTTACTACTGTTAATGATAATTTTGAGGTGGGAACCAATGAATCTCATTGGTTGTTGTAGGTTTGGCAATCCAAGAGGCAATATGACAAATAAAGAGAAGTGTACTCTGATTTAGAATATCTGTTGCTTGTACAAGCTACACATTGAGTAAATTAATGTCCTTTTTGTGGCAATTCAGTCAGAATGAAGTTCCAAAGAAAGATGAAGGATAAATAATCTTGTAATAAAAATATTTTGTCTTTGCCTTTAAACCCCCTAACACATGTAACCTACTTCACATTTAAGTTAATTGAGATTGAATGTGATAGAGTTCTTGGGATATTCTAGATGCTCAACAAATGCTAATTTTATTCATATAATTCTTTATCTGCCTTTGCCAAAGGATGAAATGGCAAATAATTCTTGAGAAACAAGATTTTAGGAAGGGAGGATAAATGGAAGGATTAAGGGTGCACATAAGCACTGGTTACCAGGTAGTTAGGTTGTAAACTGTAGTTGTGTTGGATGAACAGATGTAACTTCTTACATAATAAAAGTTAGCAAGATTTAACGTGAGCAGAGAGAGAAAAGCCAGAGATTTATAGGGAGGTTAAGAGTTTGGAAACCAGAGAGTGTATCAGTCCTATTGACTGTGGTAGGAGAATTAGGGAGGAAGATGTTTTGGATATATTTAGTTATGGATGACTGTATAACATCCAAATATACATGTTGTATGGGCAAGAAGAAATGAAAGACTTAGAGAAAGATAAAGGGATAATGTTGGCATTTGATTCTTAAACGTTTCACGATTGTCTTTTCAGTGACCTTCCTGTTTGTGGAATTGAGATAATGAGCTCCTGACATCTCATACATTTATATTCCATTTCAAAGTATTTTGCTGGGTTAAAATTCTTAGAATAAAGCAAAAGCTTTAAGAGACCAGTACAATGTTCTCTTATCTGTCAATCTTGTGATGCTCATTTCTGGGCTATGTGGAGCACTTTGGACAGTGGGACATTCAGATGCCTTTGTAAATATGAGTATTGGCAGAGGGATTGTTCTCAGGCTTTTTGTGTTCACAGACCTGTCCTTTGGCTTTTAATTTTGAATAGTAAAGAAGATAGTGAGGATAAATAATTGTGACTTGTCTAATGTTGTGCTAGTATTTAAAATGTCTTCCAGAAATGTTTTCTGTAGATAGAAACAACTTTGGAATAAAGGAGGAATTTTTTCAAGATGAATTTTCTTTGAAAGGTCTGAAAATCTGTCCATTTTGTTTTAGATGCCACTTACAATGCAAATATTTAATATAGTGTTCTTTGATTATTGCAAATAATGCTAATCTCTGTATGTTGGCCTTTTAGTAATTGTTTCTTATAGCCAACGCATAGCAATAAGCAACATCTTTTTCCTAGCATTTCCTGCTTGACTTTGCAGTTACTACTTATATGTGCTGTAGGGGCTTGTTAGTGACTCCTAACACACATTCCAAACCTTGGCAATAGCTGAACTTCCAAGTAAAATTTTTTCCTTTCCTTTAAAGAATTGAGCATTTTTCTTTCCTAACTCCTTGATCTTCTTGGTGCGTTGACTATAATTTTATAACAGTAGTATACTGTCTCTTTATCAAAGAATTTTTATTTGAAAAAATGTTAGTTTTAAATGTGCTGTATGCAGCCTTTTGGGACATTATATGTATGTGTGGGGTGAAGGGCAAGGACTAGAGAGATATGTTACAGAGTTCTTTGTCTTTTCTCTTTCTTTTGAATTTCATTTTAATTGAATTGCCACAAAAAGAACATTGTAAAGGGAGTGCAGGTAAGGGCTTGACCCAAAATGTACCGCTTTTGTGAAATTATTTGCTTGTTTGATATTAAGTTCAATTTGTTACTATTATTGCCTGCAGAGAGCCTCACGGTCTTTGGTTTCTGTTGATCAAGCTAGCCCAATTATTTTATAGCATCTAACTATATTATTAGTCAGAAATTATTATATTATTATATACTTGCATTTATTAGGGTCCACCATATATACTAGAGACTGAAATAGACCCTTACATGTATCATCTGTGATTTGTTTGATTATTCCTATTTTTCAGGTAAAGAAACTTCAAGACCTAGGGAAGTTTAATAATTTGCCTAAGATCACTTAGCTATTAAGTAGTAGAGTTCGGACTTGTTCCCTAGTTCTGTCTAAATTTTAAATTAAGTCAGTGCATCTAGTTAAATTTATTCTCATTGTTTAAAACTTAAATGTTTTGTGGCAATGTTTTAAAAATTAGGCTTAACTAATGCTTGGTTCTTTGGGGATAGGAGAAATGTTGATTATGCCTCTGTTTGTGTTAATTTAGCACCACCTAGGTACTATGCTTTTTTGCCTTGGTCTTGCGACATGGTAGGGGCGAGAAATGCATGACCAGATTCTTATGTACGTAACTGTTACAACAGTACGTTTATAACCACTCTGCTTTTCCTCCTCTTCGCTGTTTCATCCCTAGAGTGTTGTCTTACCTCAGTTTGTTCAGTGACAGAGAAGAAGGAAGAGTGAAGTCTCTGGAGTATAGTTCTGTTGTATGACTTGTTTTGGTCTAGAGCTTGCAGTGCCTATAGTATGTACAGCCAGCTTTTGTTCAGAATGCTTTGGGATGGGCAGTGCTTTCTTTACTGTGGGCTGAAGTGATTGTCCTGGTTACAGAATCCAGGGAGAGTACGTTGATTTCTTAATTGTTCTGGATGTTTCAGTAGACTGTTACAGTAAACTGCAGCATTGGATTAGTGTGGAACAATTTAAATGGGTATAAATACTTTGATGTCAATGCTTTTGTTTTTTAGTGAAGTTTTTGATGTACTGTTCTCAAGAATCTAGATGAAAATTTTAAGTAAAGGCGATACCCTTATTTGAAATATGGAATGGTTTTATGAGATTCATAATTAGAAAGCATGTATTTCCTTATATCTCAAGCTCTAATTTTGAAATCTTTCATTTATAGCTTTATTTTTGATGAAGTGTCAATTTATTTTTTTTGCCTTCAAATGATAAAATAACTGACCTTCCTTTATATGGGGTTAAATATAGCTGTTTCTAAAGCAAAAAGTTGCTTCAGTGAGTTTTCCATGTGCTAGCTCTTCTGTTTCAGGCCATCTTACTGAAGCTAAAACATCAGTTCAATTGACAACTTTACTCAATTCTAGGCAACAGTGGCCATGCTCTGGCCTGCAGAGACAGTGAATCCATTCTAGCTCTGACACTCAATTTTATTGTAAAACACATTCATGTTGACATCATATCAGTTTTCTGAACTATTACATGCATAAAATTCACCCCTCTCCATTCAGTCTTTCTCAGGTTTCCTGTAGGAGAAATTTACACACTCAGTGTTTTCATTTTACGTTTAATACGGTCTAGTCCAGAAAACAGACGCTTCATTAAAAAAAAAAAAAAAGATATTATTTTGGAGTCATGTAGCAGAGTGTATTAGCATAATAGTGTTCATCGATAGGAGAGGACTAAAGAGAATTGCATACGGCAGTTTTTAGGGTAGAGCAGAAGTTTGGGTATAAAACAGGTCAATATTGACCCAGATTATGGAGATTAGTTGCCAGAGTTCTTTTGCATGCAACTTCCATTTGAAGGCTTGCTTGCTGTGCCTCATTTATACCCAGTTTTGTGGGCTTCGCCTTCAACTTTTTCTTTTTTTCATTATATTGTTTTTGTGAAGGTCTTTTTAAATTGCTGATTTCTTGTTTGCTTGGTTTACTTATTGGAACTTGCTAGTTTTGCATTTAGAATTTGTTTTAAATATGATCCAAATCTTCATCTTTCCTTTATGATGGGGAAAGTAGTCTTTCTTGTGTATAAAATGCAGCCCTTCCATTTTTTATGTCAATTCTGGCTTTGTACTGAGTTTTACTGAGGCTGTCTTTGGCTTTCATGATAAAGAAATCCCACCCTTTCACTTTTAATAGTGCTCGAATGGCTTATCTGATTTCCCAACCCTAAAATATTAATATATTTGGTTTTCTATCTTCTCTCTTTGGTGAATACAGGCTTCCCTAAAATATCCACAAGCCTAGTTGGAGAATTTAATAAGATTTTCCTTGTTATTTGGTTCTACTGTTCTGAGACTGTCCATTGGGAATTTCATTTACCCATAAGAGACTGACATTCTAACATGGAGTGATTGCAAATTTTGTTTATCAACTAATATCATAAATGTCTCCATATGATTACTTTACTATGTGTGTAGTTTACATAAGATTTTAAAAGGAATGGTTCTCAAGCCTTTAGATGTATATGTTAATTAATTCTTACCTTTATTATTTTGAGTCGGGTGTGATCATGTGGGGCTCATGGAGGATTTAAAAAGGTTTTTTCTTTTATCTGTATTTCCTAAACATTATGGGCAGAATAAGGTTGGAAAAGAGAGAGAAAATTGCAAACATACCCTGACTTTCCACCGGCTGGATGCACATTATCTTTATCTTTATTTATTAATAAAAGACGGAATGCCTTGGAAAACAAAAGGTTTTAATGGCCGGTGCTTGGTATCCTTGACAACAGTCCCGAAAGAATATTACATTAGGGCACCAGAGAACTTTTAAAAATAAGTAATGGAATTCCGTCTCTGTTATGCTTTTAGTAGTCATTTCGGCCATGGTGCAGCGAGGTCATAAGCTGAGCTCAGTGAAGGGAGCCAGAACATGAAATGATGCTGAGAGAACGTCTGGGAGATGAGAGGTACAGAATTACAAGCGAAAGTGCAGGCCTGCTGAGGCAATTACAGCTTAATGGGGTCATTTGGAAGGCAATTGCCAGGGGTTAATGTAGTATGGAGAGATGAGGTGAGATTGAAGTGAAATTTGGGGCTGGAAATGTGTTAAGATGAAAGATCAGAGAGCAGCAAATTCTGCAGTGGTGAAGGTTTATAACATGCAAAGATTTGAGAAAATGTAAAAAATAGTGCTCAGATGTTTAAAAAAAATATTTATAAGATAAAAGTAAGTGACAGTAAATCCTAGAAAATGCAATTTCTACATAAAAAATCTTTTTCTAAAAGGTTTTAAGTTAGGGAAAAATACTAAATATAATATGAAGAGTCATTTTTAAAGATGTTTTCTGTTATAATTTAGTTTTTTCTTTTTCTTTTTTTTTTGCCTTCATATTTTAGGTCACATTGAACTTGAAGAATGTTAACACTGGCAACAAGCTTTTTAAGTGGCCAGTTTACTTATCAGAAACTAGCCCCCCGTCCCTTTTTTAACCTTAGTGTTTAAAAACAAAAAATCAAGAAAAAGTCCTAGGTATACATATTTTGATATATTTATAATGGATTCATCACATTATCTTCTCAGGCATTAAAATATACTATATAGAATGTCAAAATATTAGCAGAATGTAAGCTAGCATTCTTTGAGTGGGTATTTTGGTTCTGAAAAGTATGCTTAAATATTACAGGTGTTTAATTTAAAAATGTCAAACCATGAAGGCATAATGGAAGTAATCATTTTTACATAGTTTTAAGCAGTACAGGGTTTGAAAAAGCTTTGCATGCCAGACTATTGTGAATGAGTGGAGTTCATAAGAATTCAAAGGACAAAAGAGATCATTATGCTTTGTTACCTCAGCTAGTTCATTACCTTAATTGCTGAGCGTAATCCAGTCTTGGAAGAAAACTCTGGGGCTTTTAGAAGATCAACACCGGCACCTTATGGCACAGAAAATGGAAACCCTTTCCTGTACCATTGCTACTCCAGGAACACTAAACCTTGATCAAAGGCTGAACTTTTCTTAAGGTCGGCCATGTGAACATCCCCTGGAGCTGTACCATTCGCTGAACCGTAATGAAGTTTAGTAGGTTCAGCACCATTTCTCTCTGACTGTGACCGTCCTGGATCACTGGCTAGCAATAGCATATTATCAGCCTTTCAGATAGGTGAGGTTTAAACATGGTTATGGTTAGTAGTATAATATGCTAAAAAAAAAAAAATCAAAACTGCTTCTTGCATATTACGGGACCTGAAGAAACTACTACGTATTGCTGTGTAACTACTTTAGTCAGGAATCAGGACCTGGTGGTTTTTATTTTAATCCTTTGCAAGGGATTGCTTTCAGAAATCTTTCAGAAAACCTTAGAAATTCTCTAACCAGCATGCTTTTCCAGAAAGTCCTTTACTATGTAACGTGGATGCAGCTGTGAAATGATTCAGACTCATTGGAAACATTTTTAATTATATTTTTTCTCACCTGGGCAACAACTGAGCTTGGTTTTTGAGGGTAGATTTTCCTTATAGAATGTGTACAGTTGCATATGTTAAGCTTTGAAAAAATACGTTAAAACAAAAAATATGACCTTTAAAAGCATGGTTGAGTTGCATTCATTTTATAACCATCAAAGCAACTCTGTACTGTTGTAAGGTAGAAAAATCAATGATGCAATCTTTTTCCTTTTGCCTCGTGCAATCCGTAATTGAAATGGAAAATCAAATGAACGGCTAACAGATAATTGTTTTATCAATATTCCCTGCCTGCCCTACAAGGGTCAGCATAGAATGATCATGAGCCAGGGATATGATGAGGACAAAATGTGAAATTGAACAGCAAGGAGGCAATAAATCAGGCTTGACAAGAAAGAGTGACCAGCATGTAGCTGTTGTAGGCAGCTTTGGGGACAGTTTTTGTCTCAGGTGTCTGCCCTGATTTAAAAATGTAAGTATATAATATTTGAAGCTTTGCCACCACTAAGCCTGGATATTTCTAGGTTATAGCACCATGAGACAATGCACTACTTAAGAAAACCTGAGTGAATACTAAGATATTACAAAAGCACTATAATTTATCTTAAAAATGGTGAAATAAGTAAATTTTCATAGATTCAGATAGTCTATGTTGTATACTGTTTGACTAATTTAAGAAATAAATGCAATAAAGAATATTTTGTTGTATCATTGCATTCCTGTTGTAACCTTGACTGTAAAATGAAACTGAATCACTGAAATAATTTTTTCTAAATATATTCTGTAAAATTTACAAAGATAGGGTAAATATCAATTTCTCTTGTTTAAATTTCAGTAAGATTTTTGTGAGTTGAAGATGTCATTTGAGGAAGGAGGAAGAAGATCCAGACAAAAATGATGAATCACTTATCTGTAATTTCTTTTAATTATTTTTATTTTTCATTACCTGGAAGTAATTAGATATATGAAGGAGAAACACCGTTATAAATACTCCATAGTACTATGTATTGGGTAGGATTGAGGGATAAATGTCCCACAAACTGCTCGTGTCCACATTAAAACTAGACATTGCCCAAGTATGCTTGTTAAGTTTACTAACAATTTATATTGGTGAACATAAGGGTAACGTACATTGCTATACATATTGCTTATAGTAGTGTAAACTGGCACAGATTTTCAGGTCATTTTAGAAAAATATTTTGAAAGCTTTAAAAAGATTTATTCTCTAATATTTTACTTTAAGGAATTAATGCTAAAGGAATAGTAAGAGACACAAATAAAGATACATATACAAAGATGGTCATTGCAGCAACATCTTCTCTCCTTCCTTTTAAATTGTTATTAGGGCAAATGTTGAGCCATGCTATACAGGATAGAACAGTAGAACACCGAACACCAAACTTGACCAACTCATGGACAACCAAGCCCCATGCTCACCTCTCTAATACCTTTCTCCCTCACATATTTTTTGAAGTAAATCGAAGATATATTATTTCACTTGTAAATATTTCTGTATGTACTAAGAAATTGTGACTCTTAAAAAAAAGTATCGCCATACTATAATTACACCAAATAATTAATACTTCTTTAATATCATCATATATCCAAATGGTTTGTTTGAATCAAGATGCATATAAAGTTTACCCATTGCAGTTGATTGATATAATTTTCAAAAGTGTTTTGTTGACTGAAAGCTTCTTTTCCATTTCTTTTTTTCCTCTTTTTTCTCTTGTACTTTTTTGTTGGGGGAAAAAAAAAAACGGGGTTGTTAGTCCTGTAATTTCCCAGACTGGATTTTGCTGATTACATCCCCATAGTATAGTTTAACATGTTCCTCTGTTCTTCGTATTTCCTGCAAGTTGACAGTTGGATCTATAGACTTAATCAGATTTTGGTTTAATTTTTTTTTTTCCCTGCGGGATTGCTTCATGGATTGTGTTATGTTCTTATATCAGGTGGTACATAATTTCTGTTTTTCTTTTTTTTTTCTGATGTTGGCAGTTATTGATGCTCACTGCCCATACCTATTAGTTTATTTGAGATTGCAAAATAGAGAGATTCCTTTTCATTTGTTAATAGGAATTCTCTGTGAGGAGAAACTTCCTTGTATCTACTGTTTAATTATTCAGTGGTCTAGTGTACAGCATTATTCCTAATAGGACAAAATTGTAAACAATTAAAATATGCAACATATTTTAGATAATATGAATAAATTATGCTATAGTCATGTGATAGAATTCCATATAATTATTTAAAATCATGTTTTAGGAGAATGCCTAATTATGGAAAATGTTCAATATATTAAAATTATAAAGCAGTTCATAAAATAGTAATATAACTAGATTTTCCCCCCCTCCAAGTTCTTAAATATATGGTGGAAAATACTGAGAGAATAAAGAACAAATATTTACGTAATGTAACAGTTACCTCTTAGTAGTGGAAGGTAGGAGTCTTTGCTTTCTTCTTATACCTTTCTGTATTTTTCAGCTCTTCCACAAAGATCATATATTTGTTTTACAGTAACTTTTTCTTACCAGTTGTTCAAATGAACAAAGTACTGTCTAGGGACTGGATCTTCTCTAGTAGACTATCTTGTCCCATCTTTCAACCCATGAATTTAACCTGTAGAATGGTTGTAATTGCAGAGGCAGAAATAGATCACTGCAATCTAAATTAAGTGCTATCTCCTTTAATAGCTTTTTGTGATAGGCAAGTTTCTTATTATCTTTGTACACCCAGATGCTTCGCAAAGGGCCTGGCACATAACAGCATCAGTAAATATGTTGAACGGGTGCTAGGGTAGGCTGATCTAGAGGCATTGCTACAACTAACATGTTGATTATTCATTGTTACTCTTGTTTCTTGCATATAACTTACCTTGAGTGAAATATTTCCATGTCTGCTTTAGAGAGCTAATGATCTCTACTTTGGAATCTGTGGACTTCACATCGAGTACAGTGTTTAGAATATTCCAAATTGTCTAATGAACAGTGATCAGTCCCTCTGAATTGGCACGTCACTCACCTAAAACCACCTCATTATATCATCTCTTGATTCCAGCAGTTTTTAAAATCTTGTTCTAAATTATTTTAATTTTCAGTTTTCCAGTGGGGAAATTATTGCCTATATGTTTTGTTTTGAAACTTGATCATATCTAGTTTCATGGATGTTATTTTTTTGTCCTCTCATGAAGACAGCAATTGTGTCTTATGCTACTTAGGTTTTTTTCCCTCAATACCTGGCAGTGTGTTTATTCTGATGGTAGATGCTCAATAAATAGTTGTTTAATTAGTTACAGTGTTGCTATTGAATTATTGCTATGAAGATTAACATTGTTATGGTCAGTAATTTTTAGAATGGAAGACATGGAAGAAAATTGTCTTTTACTGCATTGTCTTCATTGAGTTGCTGCCAAGTTAAAACTTAGTGTGGGATCAGAAATTAAAAGTTCTTTGAAATCCCAATTCATTCAGAAATATTTACTGAATACCTAATATGTACAAGGCAGTGTTCTAGATGCTGGGGATTCAGCAGTGTGAACAAAACAAATTCTTGCCCTTCTTGTGGATCTAATCATATATAACTGACTACCATATTATTCTGTGATAATGGATGATGATTTCCAAGGAACCATCAACATCTTAGTATGTATATATGATTGACCTGGAATCAACTATTTATTATCTTTTGTATGGTTTTAATACATGTTTTGCAATACATGAGAAGAATGGAAAGAAGCATTTATTGAACATATACGATGTGCCAGAAACTCTATTAAGAATTTTGACATACTTTATCTCATTTAGCTTTCACAGTAGGTCTTTGAGGCAAGTATTATTTCTATTTTCGTCAATTAAAAAACTGAGGCTTAGAGATATTAAGCTTGCCCAGGATCACATAACTCATGAGTGGCAAACTTTTATTCAAACATAAGTCCTTCTGATTCCAAAGTGTTTCTTCTGTAAGCATTGCTGTGGAGAATGTTTCATAGATTTTCTTAGTTGTTTAGATGAATTTTTCAGAATGATGTATTTGCAAATACAGCAAATATGATATGGTTTCTTTATGTGTGCATTATTCATTAAGGTGTGTTGTATACAGCAGCATATCCAGAAGGAGCCAGTGGATAATGTGAGAGTTAGTTAGGCAAAAGGTCATGTTAATGTTCCAAAGTGACTTGAAGTGCTTTGTCACGATATTTAACGTGCACAGTTTTAAATGGTACTCATAGATGTGATTCTAGTTCATTATTACCATGTTCTATTTATTCTAAATTATTTATTTCTTCCCCATATGTTAGTATTTTGGAAGTCAGGATGCCTCTAACAGTCGATGTCATGTCATGGTGTCATTGGCAAAAATTCTTTCCTTTAAAATAGCATATAAATTCATGGTGAGTCTTAGAACGGATGGTGTCTTAGATTTGATGAAATACAATTATTCATATTTTGGCAGCACCCTAAGTATGTATATGTCCTGTGTTTCCAAAAGACTCCATTGACCCTATTTGAGTTGTCAGATTATTAATTTATGTTTTTCATTAATTTGTGTTTTTAATGGCTTAGATGTGTTAGATAAATGCTTATACTTAAAAATCTCCTTTGCAACTTTTTTATTTTTACTTACTCTGCAGTATAACTGTTTGGATGTTTTGGAACATCTATTAATATGCCAGCAGACTATAGGTATATTAGGTTATCATGTATTTTGAAGAATTACATATTATATGCATTCTGTGATAATGTAGAATGGTTGCAAAAGAACGATCAAGCTTCGCAAGTCATTAACTTGCTTTTTTTCCCCTTAAGTATATATTTAGATCACTAACTGTGTGATTTCAAGATTTTAGTCCTTTTTTCTTTTGATAATTAATACTAAAAGCAGGCAACCTAGTAATCAATATAAAATTGTAGCTTAAAATGTTACTAACAAAAATAAGATGAAAATGCCTCGTTCTTTTGAGTTTTGTTTTCACTCCATCTATGTCCACAAGAGTCTGTTGAATTTTCTGAATGATGGGAGATTTGGCATGATTTGGAACATATGTGTCTTGGATTTTTCAGCTGTTTTTCTAACTAATGTCAAAAGGAGTTTTTGCATTGGCAGCCTGAAGGTAGTCAGTGGCATTTAGTATCTAGGTACACTGGAAGTTTAGACTTAAAGTTGAGCAAAATGCTGAATTGTGCTTTTTTTTTTTTTTTGACATGATTGGTCTTTCGTAAACACAGTAATGATGGTGTATAAAAGTACTTCTTATAGTGAGTGTTTCTAACATTTTTAAAATATCTAAACCACAGAAAATATTGTTTTCATGTAGTAGTGTTTAGATCAAGTAGTATGTGATTGTATAAGAATTCATTTACATTAAGAAAATTAGAAACTTCAAAATATTCAGTAAGAATGAGGTCAGTACTGTATTGAAATTTTAATTTACAATGCTTCTTTTACTTTTTGCAGAAGTATAAATAAGTACATGCATTAAGTTTATAAGCCTTGTAAAAACTAAAGAAAAAACTGTTTGAGAAAATCAACATTTTAAATCATGCTAAGTCTCTTCTTATTTTTACTCCTCCTCTTGCAGAGCATTGACAAAAATATGAAATTGATTTGGTTGAAGGGTGTTAAAGAGCCGACAGCCAAATGTCACAAACAATGAATGGCTGCTGTGTTGAAAAAATCAATAGGGAGGTTAAGCTGGTCTTGTGAAAGAGTTGGCAGACTGCTCTGTTCCAGGAAGATATCTGTCTTCTGGCCTTGGTTGCATGATCAGAAGGAAAACTTGATAGGTTTAATGAAGGGAGATACTGTAAAACTGACAACAGAAATATAGACACTGTGGTAAACTGTAGTGCACATCAGTGAGTGGTACTGTTAGATACACTTTTCAGCTTGAAAAAAAATTTATAGGTAGAGATGTCAAAAATATTAACATTCTTTTACTTTTTCATTGATTCCTTTATCAGCTAATAAATTTGCCTGAAGTAAACAAAGGTTTGCATTTGGCTAAGTGTATAATAAGAAGTTAAATGTGTAGGACACAATAATTGCTATGTTAATTAGTAAACTAATTTTCTAGATCTGTTCATTATAGCATTAGAATCTGAATCAAAATTGCATCTTCGTCATTCTCAGATTATATTTCCAAGGTATTAAGAAAGATTAAGAGCCTAGGTAAAAAAGACAGCCATTGACTTGTCAATGAAAATAGAAAGTCCGTCATTGAAAACCAAGATGGGATTTATGATTCATTAGTCCACCCCACAGGCCATTAGAAGATATTTTATAGAAGCATTCTCCTTTACACTTTTATTGATAAACAGTATGTTGACCTAAAAAAATACTTCACTGTGTTTTGATCAGGGCTATATATTATGAAGTCTGACATTTTAACACATATCAAATAAGATTAAGATCATTTATAGATTATGTTTCTTTGCAGTTTATTGTAGTTCATTGTTTATCAGCTTTATACCAAGTAACATTTTGTGTCCGCATTATTTTTTCACCTGATTTTCTTGAGAACTCTTATTCTACTCTGAAATCAATTATTTCTTGGATGCTCATCATGAATAAGTCATTATACTAGGCCCCAATATCCTTAATTAAAAGCATTTGTTTATATGTTTAGAGATCTCAAAACATTCTTGATTTTTTTCTTTTTTTGAATGGCAGCTTCATTTTCTTTTATTGGCCATCATTAGATGTGGCAATCTTTTTGTGTAAGTCTTTGAGTAGATTTAAGAAAAAGGAATCATTAGTTTAAAATTCCCAAATGTGATCATTCAGTTTTGAGAAGATGATAACTTGTTTAAAAACAAATAAATAAAAAGAGAAGAAAAACGGGGAAGATGTCTAGCAGATTTTCTGCAAGTGGACGCTGTAATAAAAATGCCCCCTACTTTGTCGGGATGGTATTGGAGGGCTGCTGCCATATGTTACTTTCCTTTTTAGCTGGGATTATGCCATCATTATTGCTGATAAAAGCTGTTTACTGCCTTGGCAAAGGAATGATGCTTGGAGCAGTTTTGGAAACTGCCATTCAGTTTACAAAAAAGTTCATTTAGTGCCAGATGCTAGAATCCAAGGTCTTTGTTATCTTCTCCCATTATTAGATCCAACCATTGTCTATTTTTTTCCCTTTTATAATATTGTCTCTTACTACCTGTTTTAATTCAAGCTGTTAATGTGAGAGGTTATCTAAATCATTACATTCCCCATGTTATAAGTGATCACTGCTAAAGATGGGCAATTTGGCTTTCAGAATCATTGACTATATTTGGAATAAGCACTATAGAGTGCAGTGAGATTCCAGTTTCTACACATCAAAGAGAGGGTGGTTTAGTCTTTGAATAAACTTGGCTAATGTGCAGACTTTGGAAGCATTGAAGGTAGGTGTTGTTTTGGGTCATTTTATCACATTGTTTTTATACTGTTATGAAACAGAATTGAAAGTGAAACAAAATTCTGTTTTTCTTCCAGGAAATATTAGATTCATAGTTCTTATAACTTTTTATGAGAATATTCCCTTTCCAGTTATTTCTCTGAAACTTTTTCTCTGCTTCTAAACACAATATTTGATGGTGATTGCATGATTGGATTGCACTGCCCTGGGAATTTGTAAATGCTAATAACAAACTCTTTGTTGTTAATTAGCATATACAGTAATACCTAGTAGGCCTTTGGTACATACTTACTTACTACTCTAGTATAAGGAAAGGAGGTTGTTTCATTTTTAATGTTTTTTTTTTTGTCAACATTTTATTAGGATATACTTATCTTTCAGTGTCCAAGTAAATTTTTCTATTTTTCAATTTGCAGTACTGTCCTGTGGAGTCAGTGTGTATATAGTACATGACTTATTGGCCTACCCAGAGGTCACACCCTTGACCTTGGCCATGTTGGTATTGTACTTCAACATCTTTTTCCAAACCTCAGACTTTAAATTATACTCCTGACTTGAATTTAGAATTTCTTTTAAGTGCAAAAATTAACTCTCATACATAATGTTGACAAATTAAGGTCTTACTGGCCTATCTCAAAGTATAGCCCATAGTTCTAAACATAGTTTTCTCAAGAATACATTTACTCTAATGTTTTCTTTTTATTGGAACTGTCACCAAAAAGACAAGGTCCAAAATAGTGTAAAAATCACATTTTTAGTGCAGTCATTTTTATAAAAATAAGGTCAGCCATCTGCTGGAAAACTACTTATTTATAATACACTGAAATACACCGAACCCTGGATGCCACAAAGGATGCCTAACAATTCAGACTTTTGAATGGCTTTAAGTGGGAGAAAAAGGAAAAGTCATCTTCAAATTTATCCAAGTATAAAGTTTAATAATATGTAATTTCAGGGTCAAATTGAGTAAAAGGGCTAAGTATCCTCTTTAAAAGTTGAGATTATTTGAGTACTTTTTTTTAAATAATTTTTTATAGTTATGAATGAATGCTTATCACTGATCAGCTTCTTGAATTACCTGTAAAATATCACAATTAAAAAACAAGTATTAAAATATACCTAAATGAAAAATTTTTAGACATATTATGGAGTTGATACTTTAATGGTTAGTATTAGTTAATAAATGGACATTAACATGGAAAACTGTGCATTTATTTGAATAAGAACATTAATTGTCTCTCCATAGAGAAACACAGCACTATAATATAATCCCTGGAGAGCACCAACTTTGTATCAAGATAGATCTGCTCTTCAAATCATGAATTTATTTTAATATTTAAAAAATTCAGCTATTGGGTACCCTTTGCTTCCCAAATAGTTATCTTTCAAGTTGTATTTGCAAAATCGTTACTGGGAAAGCCACTAATTGTAGAAATTAACATTTTTTCAGCCCTAGCGATCTAAATACACCTTTATAATTTTCGGTGAATAAATGTGTTTGATTCCTCTTATTCAAACAGCTTTGACTAACACAGTTATCTCAAATATTTCAAATTATGCTGGACAGGAATTCCATCTTTTATTGATTAAATAACTTAAACCTATTCTATATTACTCATAAGATCAAGAAAAGTTTGAGAGTCATCAGCAAGACTGCAACACAACCAGGCAGAATAGGAGTCAGAAGTTTAGTTTCATTTTTAGTTGAAAATCAGGCCAAGAAAGCACAACTTTAATACACTGATTTGATGCTGAGCTTGTGATATTTTCATTAACACATTTTTTGCATGCCAAGATTTTCAGTTTCTTTTTGCTAATAACTTAAACTTTATAAATCTAATAACTTATATTTATAAAATTTATCAAGCACTTTAACATATTCATAGAAACTATTTCTAATATTATAAATGTATTGTTGATATTTCCTGTTAGTATATGCTTTACCAGTGTTTTTCTAATTGATCTTGATTTACTTTCATTTTCAAGGTAAATATTTTTTCTTTTTTAAAAAATAATTATCCTTTCATCAAATTATAGATATCATCTTGATAGTATATTAAAACTATGCTTTTACTGAGGCACAGTGTTACTTTCGATTAACTGTTGTGTGTGTTTTTGTTGTTTGTTTTTTTGTTTTTGCTTTTATTGTAATTCTGTGGGGAGAATGTAACTTTTTTCCCCCGTTTAGATAGATGCATCTAGAACCAAATGAGGGCAGTAAAGTCTAATAGAAAGCTTTACAAATGAAAGTTTTGTTTCTGTTTGTGCAATACCGTGTTCCCCCTTCATGTATCCTGGGAAATCATACTGATCAATAGTTCCCATTTCGGTACAACTGCAGCAAGCATTATAACTGTATAAAATTTACAACATTGCCTGCTGTAAATTTTAATTGGAAAAACCTTATAGCTTTGCTCTCTATCTTTGGAGGTTTAAATCTATATGATTTTTTTTAAATAAAAAAATTTACAACATAATATCATGTCATACAATTTTTATGGACATGTAATATAAATAGGACCAAAACCATAGCCTTATTGGAAAAGAATAACTATAAAAATATATTTTAACACTTAGTGCATTCAATATTTTTGCTGTAGAAACAATGGACTTGGTAAAGTGATTTAATGAATGTTGCAAATAATTATGAACGATATCAGGCAAGGAATATTAACAAATAAATATATTAATAAAAGATATATTCTGTGATTTCTGTCTCCCATGTGGGGTCTCTTTCTGAATCAATGTGAAATACTCTGTGTAGAGCTAGTGTTTTGAACTAGAAGAATATGAGAAAAATGTTGCTTTCTGCACAGCTTTATTTCTGTCACAGGTCAGGCTTAGAATGCTGTGTGATATAGTTATTGACTCTAATCTGGGCATAAACACAAGTCCTCAAGCACCAGCCCAATTAATAATTTGCATAATTAACATGCATATTAAATAGGGACTGGCCTTGCATCTGTATTTGCAGTGATCGGGGTAATGAGGGCTAACAGAGCGGCGCCTCGGGCCTGTGTTAGCAGACGTGTGGCAGTAGTAATTTTTGCTTGGATTGACAACTGCTAGACAAGCAGTCCCAGCATAAAGCTAAACCCCGTTTGGCAGTATTAATCGTTGACAAACTGCTCTTAAAGCTGTAACATTGTTTCTGTCAGTTGTTTGGTTTGATGTCACTGTTAGACATAATAAATCAATAGTGTCAGAATTTGGTAATGTTTATAGCTAGCAAGGTTTATTATTTCATATGACTGTCATGTACAAATAGTAGTTATCATGGCTGCCTCTAAATTACCAAAGACAGAATATTGCTTTGAATATACTTCTGCAATTCTTGTTTCAGTGAATTCTTTGCCATCTGGAAATGCTTTTGGTTGGAATGCCTGCCCAATTTCAGTGTAATATTCATTCCTTCATGCATGTGCCATGATTTTTACGAGTATATAATTTAATTTTTTGAAAGTTGATTATAGTTTTAAATTAGGAAGCTATACCTAGCTTCCTTAGCTTCACCTTCATTCAAAATTTGATGATATTAAGCATGTGTGAGACTAAGATTCCTCAGAGTAGGATTTTAATTTCAGAGGATTTTAAGTATATGTAGGAAGGAAATAGTATAGGCAATTATTATTTATAAAGAAAGTAAATTATTCAGCAATACCTTTTCAGAAGGTTAAATAATATTTATGTTCTACTTTCTCACACCTGACCCATATTATTAAATATTTTAAGATATTTTTCTTTATATTTCAAATGTCTTTAAAAATTACCTAAACGTAATATATCTTTATTATCGTTCCATTAAAAGCAATCCTATTTATTATATTGTTGGTAGAACAGAATTTTACATGTGAAAATACCAGTTACAGGTAAACATTATTTAGCTATAACATTTTTATGATAAACTATAGGAAAATAATAAAGACTATTTTTAGTGACTTTCCGTATCTCTCTGCTTAGTATTTTGATGTTTCAACTAAAAATGTATGTAAATACATTATGAGCTAATTAAGGGGTTTTATGACCTGCCGAAATATTTTCTTTGGCAAATTAATAGGCAATTCTTAATTATTAGCATGAGAAGTATATTAGTACAAAAATGATGGAGTCATTTGGAGTGGGACTGATATAGTTTGCCATAGAAACATTCCCACTTAAAAAGAGGCATGCATAAATTATTTCAGGAAATTATTAGAATCCATGGACAAAGAAATATTAAGTTAAGAGCATTATAAGCATTTAATAAGCATAATCTACCCATTGTACTTCTCGTTTATCCATGGTATCTTTAAAGTTATAATTTCACAGCTTACTTCCCATCCATTAAATGCCCATGTGTGTGCATATCATATAAATATAAGTTAGCATTATGCTACAAGGGCTGTATCTGAAGGGTTTCTGAGATATGAAATTAACACGACTTTTTAAAAATCACTACATTTAAATGAATGGAGTTCTAGACAAAACTGTTATTTCTAGAAAGTTAATGAATATTTCACTTTTGGGAACACTGCTTTTGAAAGACTTTAGTCATTTTTTAAAATATCTTTAATGGTGACAAATAGAAAATGAATAGCTAGAGATAATAGTAAGTCAAATGAGGTTGTGTGACCACCCCATTTGCCCATGGAGAAGTCTAAGGCTTGTGCTTGTTTACAGTCAGAGGTCAAGTAGCTAATGGAGGGTGATGGAGAATAGTAGAGAGAGAGAAATGATAGTTGGGGTAGGCGAAGGTTACAGAGGTGGTAAGATAATGGTTAGATGCCTTTTCATCTTTTAGGTCTCAGCCTAAATGTCACCTCTTTGGAGGGACTTACTTGACCACTCTTGCTAGATGCTCCCTGTTATTCTAGGATCATTTCCATCATAGCTTCCTTATCACAATTTGTAAAAAAAAATTTTTTTTTTGACTCCACGGCCTGTGAAGGTAGGGACCGTATCTGTCATTATATTCTTCAGAGGGAAGGTAATGAAGTACATGTCTACTGCAAGATCTCAGATGGGTGGGATTGGGAATTTGAAGAAGGGATTTATGTCTTTTAACATGAGCTTTGTGCTTATGTTTGATGCTTTAAATACTTTATCTCTTTAGAATAATCTTATCAGGTAGTTATTAATAATTACATTTTATAGATGAGAAAAATGGAAGCTCAGAGAAGTGAAGTGACCTGCCAGAGATCACATAGCTAGAAATGGCTGAGCTGAGATTTGCATCATATTTTTGTAATTTCAAAACTCAGAGGATACCACGTCATCCAGGCTCTGTAGAATGTATTGGTGTGGTTAGTATAAAAGGCAGTTAACAGGTTTGTATGGAATCGCTAAGCAAGATTGGGTACGCATTACAATTACATGGCATACATTGTAGCAGACCCAGACTTCAAATTTCTGCTGTTTTCTTTAGCAGTGTTCCCTAGTATAAGCATAGGGACAATGAAAATATGTGTTATATCAGCAAAGATAAGCTTGGTGACCCCTTACTAACTCGGGTTGGCCTATTGTTGCTTCTGTGCTGGAATTGTACTAGCTGTGTACCGTCCTCAGGGGGATTGAAAAGACAGTCTCTCAGATAATATTCTGTGGGCTTAATTCTTTTGTGGAACCCTAGCTGAGAAACGCTAGGTTATGTTGTACCTCTGTAACAACCAACCTCCAAATCTTTATAGCTTTAAGATGACACAAATTTATTTCTAATACCACATCTATGTGTGCGTTTGTGGGTAGCTGTGGTAAGAAAAACCGCCTAGTCTTCCTTGCTGTGTGTCTTTTTTACTACTCACACATAACATTTCGCTCTTGACACTTCTGGTCACCAAATGTCAACCACCTTCACCCCGCCCCCCCCCACCACCACCTCCCTAACCTCCCCCACCCCAAGCAATTCTCTGCAAAACCAGCTAGGTGTCCTGCAATTATAACACTATCTACCTGGAGTTAGCAGCAGATCCCACAGGCTAAGAGCTCATTCCCACAAGACTTGCCCCGTACTCCTCCTTCAGATGCCAGTTGCAAGTCTAGCTTGTCTCCTGTGCTTCTGACGAATCAACTATAAATCAGAAGTTCCCATGACCCCCTCTTGGGTTCAGTTAATTTGCTAGAGTGGTTCACAGTACTAAGTAAAACAGTTACTTTCATTCACCAGTTTATTAAAGGATATGAAAAGGATATAAAGGAACATTTAGATGAAGAGATATGGTGAGGTCTGGGAGGTCCCTGAGCGCAGCAGCTTCTGTCCCTGTGGAGCTGGGGTACATTATCCTGCTGGTATGTGGGTGTGTTCACTAACCTGCAAGTTCTATGAACCCCATACTCTGGAATTTATATGGAGGCTCCATCACATAGGATCAGTCATTAACTACATTTCCAGCCCCTGTCCCCTCTCTGGAAAAGTTAGGGAGTGGTTCTGAAAATTCTCAAATTCTCACCTTCTAATTATGGCTTGGTCTTTCTGGTGACCAGAACCCATTCAACACCCATCCAGGAGCCCAGAGGCAGATGTATATGTATGTGTGTGTGTATGTATGTATATATCTGCGTGTGTGCACGAGCACATAGACACACACACACACACACACACACATTTCTTATTATCTCATATCAGCTGTGCTCATTGTAGTCACATAGGAACCCAGGCTTACAGCACAGGCACCATCTCTCAAGCATTGCCAGAAGTAAAGCAACTTTGGGATGTTGTCTTACCAGCAAATAAAGGCTATAACTCAGAAGTAACAAATGATAGTAATTTTTGCTCACAAATCTTTGGCCATAGCCACATAGCCAACCAGAAGGAACCAGGTAGTACAATCTCAGCATGTGCCTAGAGGGAGAGGAGAGTATTAAATGGCAATCACAATTAGCACACTAGGAACTAAAGAACTCTATCTAGGTAGTCAGTGAGAACCTGGTACTCTGATTGAATTTGGGTAGTTCGAAAGTCCGATGGCCAAACATTTTAGTGCACTGGGCAAATTAGGAATGTTTCAGTAAAGTGACTGTTAAAATAGTATCAGGGAATACATTTAAAGATGTTCAGTATCATTCGCTATCATGATGGTTCTCTCATACAATTTCCTGTGTTCTCTTAATATTTAACTTTGCCTAGGTATTTATTTTCTTTTCCCTTCATTCTAATCATACTTCTTAAAATCCCCTAGTAAGAACTTCATAGTTCCAAAGCAAGCATTTGTCCTTGGAACTTGAGAAGTCCCTTTATCTTTAAAGAAGCCCATAACAAGCCTTGGAGAACATGGCTTATCAATCAATGGAAAATGTTCCAAATTGTGTGTTCCATGGAACAAGTGTTCTTAAAGATAATGGGGAAAGAATAAACTGTCCATTGTCAAAGTGAATTTGAGAAATGCTAGACTAAACAAAGTTTAGCAGAACTTCTCAGAGCCTTTAAAATGCTGAAATGCTTTGGCAGTCCCCATGAGAATAATGCAATATGCAGCATTTCTTAAACTTACATGATTTTGCCTTTTTTTTTTTTTTTTTTTACATGATTAGCATCTTGAGAGACCAGTGTCAGGGAACATACTCTCTTCAAGAAGCATTTTGGGAGTCATTTATCAGAATGTACTGTCTGGTTATCTGACATCGCTTAGATTATAGAGAAAGGACACACATAGCTAGGAGAGACACGAGGCATCATTTGGTCTAAACTTCCTGTTTAGAAATGGGTAAAATGAGTCTCAGAGAAATTAAATTACTTGCCTGTGCTCATATGGCTAGTTTTGTCTTTCATTTATGCCAGTTACACATGCATGACGATAACACTGGTTTATTGTACTGTTCTGAGAACTTCCTATGTATTCATCTATACAAGGTGTCTAACTCAGCCACAGTGGGATTTGAGCACAGACCTTCTGGCTGAGGAGCTTCTTCATGGTAGACAAATCTTAGGATTGGTCGATTTCATCTTTGTGAGAAAAGTGATTATCTATAAGATCAGATGGTTCAAGGAAACTTACCAACTTCAGTCCCTTTTATTATAAGAGGTCTTATTTCCTGGAGAGTATGTCAGGAACAGTTACCGATATGTGAATATGCCCTTACATTAGGCCTAAACCATATATCTTTGTGAAAAGAAATCCAGTAATCCAAGAGAAAATAATTGTGTTTCTTAGGGAATTTCTCCAGTATCTTTATAACTGTATTTGTTCTAAATTATAGATTGTAGCCTTATCTGTAATGCTTCATTAGATAGATGAAAATATAAGCTTCTTTCCATAATAATTTCTGTTTAGTATGATTTATAAAATTATTATTACTGTGTTTAAACAGTAATCTGGATGTTTCTGGCCTCTCTAAATGAGCACAAACTCCATTCCTATAGCTCTTAAGGGACTTTCAGTAATAAAGAAGAATGGATCTGATTTTTTTTTTTTTTTTTGGCATAACATTTACCTTTTCAAAAGACCCCAGAGCACCTTATAAATGGGAAGATGATGTTACCTGTCTGGAACACTAAACACAGTAAGTCAGGTGTACTGTAAAATAGCTAAGGATTAGAAGAGATAAAGATTATTCAGTTTTACCTATAGAAGAACATGTAAAATTGTTATTAGTTAATGGTCTATATCCATAAGTGGTTGATGTGACAGGACCTCTGTGAATCATATAGTTAAGTTAGGCTCAGGGAATGCGTCAGGACAAAGTGGGTTGTATGTTTTGCTTACCTGCCCACTTGCTTGCCTTCTTGTCCATTTTTTCCCCCCAAAAGAAAACAGCTTTATTTTTCTTCTGATTATAAAGCAGTCTTTGCTTATTGTTAAAATATTCAGACAACACTGAAAAACTATAAAGAAAAAAAAGCAACACTACTTAGAGATTACCTTTCCAGACAGTGGTAAACACTTACATGTATGTATTATTTTTCTAAATGAGTTAAATATGCTGTTGTATAGATAAATAATATATTGTGGACATCTTTCCATGTGAGCAAATATGACTATGTCATCATATTTATTTGGCTACATAATTCTATGTTGCTTTTTCTATCAATATTATCATGGACTGCACATTTGCTTTAATTGCAAATATCTTTTTAGTTACTTTATACATTTTGGGGAGGCTTGGTTTAAAACATGGTATTATTCTCAACTAGAAGTTAAATTCTTTCATCCAATAATTATTTATTCAATGTTTACTATATTTTAATTACTGTCCATAAAATTTAGAGTATGTCTCTGCCCTTGTGGAGTTTATATTCTAGTGGAAAACGAAGTAACATTATAGAAATGTTAAAATAGGTGAACAAAGATATCTCTCTTTGCCTAGACGGCAAGAGGAGACCAAAGAAGTAATCACTGTGGCTATTTTATTAGAGAATGGGTTAAGGGCCAGAGGCCTCCACACCTGTCCAAGGAAGTTTACAGATACATTGTTCTCAGCTTCTGTATCTCTAGTTAACAGAGTCATGTTTTGTTCTAAAATAGCAGATTAATTTGTAACTTTGCTTAAATGTAGCATAATATTTCTACTTAAGAATTTTAAAAATTTCAGAAATGTCAGTTACTTTTCTTGAGTATATCAGTATTCCTGCTTGACAGTATCCAAAACTGTATTCGATGATTCTCTATGATACCTCAGTATTTAATTTGACTTTATGCTTAGGCCACTGAATCTTTTGTCTTACATGCTTTTTCATTCATAAAGAGATGAATTGATTTTTATGGTTATATTTGATAAATACAAGACATACCACCTACATATAATTACAAAGCAATTATCGTGGGAAATCTAAGATCCCATGATATCCATTATAGAGATCTTATAATTTTCTTCAATGATCAGTTCACAAAAAATATCATTATGAAAGAATATGAAAACAAACTCAAGAAATATAGTTTAACAATCGTAGAAAAAATTGATGTCTCTAGGACTTTCCGCCTGAGATGTGTCCTTGGTCATCCTACCTGAAGTAGTTTGCTTTTTTTTTTTTAAATCAATTATTTGGATAGAAAAGTGGAAGACATGGATAGTATACTTAAAGGATATATGTTGCTGGAGGAAGTAGTGGTTCAATAGTAAAACTAAGACTCTAAAAAAATATTTTAATAGATTATAATATTGGTTGGGCTCATATCAACTATGATAATTATGGTTGCCAGTATTTTTTACATGCTTGTGTCTTGGACACTTTCTATGAATTTTCCTATTTAATTTTTACAAGAACTCCATGAGGTAGGTACTGTTACTATACACATTTTATAAAGGAAACTAAAACTAGAGATGTTACATTGATTTTATTAAATTTCAAATATAAGCTCGTGCATTTACATTAAAAAAAAAAAAAGATTGCCTTCAGTTTTTGGCTATGTGGTAGATTGAAGGTGCAGAGAAACTTCATCTGGTATAGAACACTTAAATGCTGGCTAGAAGTAACTCCCTTTCCAAAGCATGACTGAGCTGGTAGTGAAGTAGAGAAGTGGCTAGAAAGAAGGACAGAGAGTGATTCCACAAATGCAATACCTGGCATTTGTTCAAGTGGGTGGGGGAATGGGGGCATCTGCAAGTCTTGGTGTAGGTTTTAAAGAGCCATAGTTTAAGAGACAAAATGAGAGATCTTCACATAAAACCAGAACCTTTAAAAGGGGAGTACTCTGAGGATGAACTTGTCCTTGGCCCTAGATAGAAGGAGACTGAGAATTCCTAACCAATAGCCTACATTCAGTTGATTTGGGAATGGAATTCACATTGCTTGCATGTCTCAGAAAAATCCAATGTGAAAATTTAATGAGTTAGTGCTCCTAGGCCTCTATAAAATATGTATCTTTTCTGGAAAAATCACTTTACACATGAGTGTCACAGAATTCACACAGATGAGTTTTTGAGGGACATGGGCTCACACTTTAAAAAGAAAAAAGAAATACCCGAGTGAAAAAAGCCACCATGATTATGAATTAGAGGAAACATGAAACTGCAGAATCAGGCTTACAAAGATGGAAAATATTAGTGTGATCAGACAGCAAATAACGTAATTGTATTTAAAGTTAAAGATTGAAAGAAAATAAGACACCATTAAATTTAACAACACAGATGTGGAAAACAAAATTCTTAGATTAGTCATGGCCCAAGGAGAGAATTAGTGAAATAGAAAATGGATTTGAAGAAAATACCTAGAAGATAACACAAAGGTGGGATAAAAATACGAAAAGGGGGTTAAGAGGATAGAGTAAGAAAGCTCCCCACATGTTCAATCCATAGTTCCAGAAATAAAGGATAGAAAAATTGGAGAAGAAGCAATATTCAAAAAGATATTTAGCTAACAAGTGTCAGAATGGGTGAACTACAAACATCCAGATTCAGGTAGCCGGTGACTTCTAAGTGGGGTAAATGGAAAGAAATCCTCATTGACATGTACCATAGTAAAACTACAGAGCCCCAAATTAAAAAAAAAAAAATATCTTGAAATCAGTCAGAGATAAAAGGAACAATGAATAAACATAGCTAACTTCTCAATAGGGGTGCAATTGAAGCCAGAAGACAATGCAATAACTTCAAAGTGCTGAGAGCAAATAACTAGAATTGTCAACAGAGAATTGTCTCTTCCATGATAATAATATTTGTTTTACTATTAAGAATATTAAAAAAGAAAAACAAGGAAGATGGTGATTACCTCTAGAACATAGCTTCAATAAGGTAACCTCATGGCCACATGTGTCTAATGAAGTACTTGAAATGTGACTACTCTGAGTTGAAATGTGTTGTGAGTTTAAAATACATTTTGGATTTCTAAGACTTAGTACTATAAAAAGAATATATAATATCACTAATAAAATTTTATATTACTTGTTACAGTGATAATATTTTAGATATATTGGATTAAATTAAATATATTAACATTAATTTCACCTGTTTTGTTTGTTTTTACTTTTTTAAAATGTGGCTACTAGAAAATTTTAAATTACACACGTGACTCTCATTACATTTCTGTCAGCTGCTCTAGAGGCTAAGGATAGAGTTGAGAATGGTATGGGGCACAGGGTTGCTTTTGGGAAGGTGCAAAGTTTTATTTCTTAACGTAGGTGGTGGTTATGGATGTTGCTGTAAAAGTAATTATTCATTTATCTGTATGTCTCTGTATATATGTGTCTGTAAAGATGCATCTTTCTTTGTCTATACCTTCAATTTTTTTAAATGCTTCTAAAATATTGATATTAGTGGATTTTACAGGATAATCGTTAAAAAAATTGAAGTTGATTTTATAGCTTCCATCTAGTAAAGAAAGAAAAGTGAAATGGAAGTAGAAAAAAATACAATTCATTCATTCTAAAGAAGTCAAGAAAGGAGAAAAATAGAAGAAACAAGTAGAGCAGATAGATGTCATAAAATGAGTTGGGAGACGTAACTCCAAATATATCTTATAACATGTAAAAGAGGACTTGAAAATATTAAAAATAAAAATAGTAAAGATTAAAGGTAAAGATTATCAGAGTACTAAACAAAAAAATATATATATAAAAAATAAGCAAACAGCCTGACAACCTGTTTATTTACAAGAGCCACATCTAATACAAAAGGACACAGATAGGTTGAAGGTAAAAGATGGAAAAGTATATACTAAGCAACGAACAGAAAGAAAGCTGGATTAGCTATATGGTAACAGATAAACCTGAAGGTGAAGGGCAAAAGCATTTCTATAGATAAAGAGGGTCAGTATATATTGATAAATGGTTCAGTTTGCTGAGAAAATTGTAACATCTAAAATTATATACATACACCTAATAACATAACTTCAAAATATAAAGTAAAAATTGCCAGAATCCCAAGGAGAAATAAATTCACAATCGTGAGAGATTTTTTTCCCCTAGCAATAATTCATTTATTTATTTATTTATTTATTTGTTCATTGATTGATTGATTGATGACTGGTTAACAAAATCCAGTAAGTTCCAGGTGTACAATTCAATGGTAAGGCGTGTATATATATATATTGTGTGTTCACCACCCATAGTTAGATTTATTTTAGTTGGATTTCTTTTTGTCAACACATATTTAACCCCTTTTACCCCATCTGTTCTCACTCCACCTCCCCACCCCGTTCCCGTAACCACTAGTCTATTGTTATGGGAGACTTTAACCTGTCCCTATCAGGTAATGATAGAGCAGATAAAAGAATTCTGTAAATAAATAGAAAAGTTGAATAATATAATTAACAAACTTGACTTAGTGGGCATGTAGAGACTATATCAGTAGCAACTGCAGAATACAGTTTTTCTAAGCATACATAGGAACATTTTAAGAATTTAACCAGGAATCAAGCTTCAACAAATTGAAACAAGTCAGCATCACAAAAATCATATTCTATTATAACAAAACAAGTGGTTAGAAATCAACAAAACAGAACTTAAAAATAAAATAATTAATGCAATATTTGGAAATTTAAAATATGTCTAATCATTCTCAGATAAAAAAGGAATCGTAAAGGAAATTGTAAAATATTTTAAATTGACTTGAAGTGATAAAAGCACTACTATAACAGAACTTACAGGGTATAACTAAAACTTAATATTAAACTTTTTAGACTTAAATACTTAACATTATAAAATAAAAGATGTAAAGGTAATTAGCTAAAATCCAATTTAAAAGCTTAAAAGAACAGCTGGATAAACCCAAGGAAAATAGAAAAAATGAATAATAAAAATTTGAAGAGGAGTTAATGAGATAGAAAAAAAAAGATATGATGAAAAAGCATCAACAAAGCCAAAGTTTACTTTTTGAAAATTAATAAATTTGACAAACTGCTAGTAAAGATTGATCAAAAACAAATAAATTCAAAAGGAGAAAGAAAGGAAAGAAACGAGAAGCAGCACAAATAAATAATACTGGATTTGAAAAAGATGATAATACATGCAGCAGATATTGAAAAGAGACTGTTATGAACATTTTGTCAATACAATACCTTACGTGAAATGAAATATTGGTAGAAATATACAAATTACCAAATCTTACTAAGAATGTAGAAAATGTTCATGGTTTTATAATCATTAAATAAATTAAGCCAGAAGTTTAAATTTTACCTTAAAGAAAACATTAGGATAGAGGGTTTTATAATTTCGTTGTAAACATTAGAGGAATGGATCATTTCATTCTTTTACAAATTATACAGTGATGCAAACAGAAATATACTCTTCAACTATCGATATAGCCCTAATATAATGTGGTATTGAAACGAGCTGGTACCAATTCCAGTGGTGTTAAAGTGAACTGGTACCACTATCTCATTTATAAATATAGATGGAAAAATTCTAAATGAAATGTTGCTAAACTGAGTCCAGCAATGCATAGACATTTACTGTATCAAGACCAGGTTTAACTTATGTCATTAATACAAGATTGGATTGTGATTAGAAGCATCAGTAAGGGTATAGAAAGAATACTTGAACTATACTATCAACCATCTTGACCTAATTGACATTTTCCTTTATCCAGTAACAGAAGAATATGTGTTCTTTTCAAGTACACATGGAACATTCACCAAGATAGAATGCATGAAATGAATCTCAATTAATTTAAAATTACAGTGTTGGCAAGACTGTGGAGCAACAGGAACTCCCATGTATTGTTAGTGGGAATATAAATTGGTACACTGGAAAATAATTTGTCAGTATCTACTAAAATTGAAGATTGGCATACACTATAAACTGGTATATATCCTAGAGAAAAGCTTACATGTGTATCTAGAGACAAATATTTGAATGTCCATAGCAGCTCTGTTTATAACAGAGTAAGGAGAAAATAACTGCCTTAAAGTCTATCAGTTGTTCAATGAATGCGTAAGTTGTTTTACATTCATTCAGTCGAATACAATGCAGTCATGATCTAGTACGGATGAATGCTGATTTTAAAAAAGCAAGTAACAGGAGACTTTTGCTTCTGGCTATGACTGAGACCTATATATATATATATCTCTGGCTAGTGCATTTGAGTTTCTCTGAGGTACGTGGAACTCTTAGATTCTAGTGTGTACTCATTTATAATAGACACTGCTTAACTGCCCTTCAGAAGAATAACTAACCAATTTTCCTACTTCCTAGTCTCCTGGTTTTTCAGTATATACTTTTATTTTATAATTGGAATCACTTATTTTTGCCATATTGTGGGTTTTTCTCATCAATACTATAATGTAAGCACTTATCATATTAGGAATTTTTATAAATTTATTGACTACATAATATCGAGTGACTATTGTTGCTTTCTTAACCATTTCCATATTTTAGGAAATTTCAATTGTCTGGCTTTTCAGTATTATAAATAATGTTATATTGTACATCTTTGCAAGTAAGGATTTTTTTGAAGGCTTAATAGAGCTACCTAGATAGAGAGCAGGTGCAGAAATAGATATGAGAGGCAAAGTTTAGCGTTTGAGTGGCACTCAGTAAATGATTATTGAAATGGGTTCAGATCTGGTATAACCTCAACACATACATACACCCAAAGGAGACTAGGATAGATCTAAAATCAAAGGAGACAGTGATACAATCTCAAAATTTGGTAATTTTGGTTTTCATTAATAGAACTGTTGGGCCTATCCTAGAGGACCTAATATTCCCATTCTGATCTAAATTCCTATTATGTTTATTTTTGGTTGTTAAATATATTTTTCTAAGCAATAGCAAAGGAAGTAACAATCCTAATGTATTTTGTGCTTGTTGAGTTTGGAAGTATTAGTTAGGTGCGTACTTGGGACCCATGTTACAAGAGGGATTTTGAAAATGATATGCATAGGGAAGACTTATGGGAAATGTGTATGTTTTGTGTCTTATCAAAGAAGACTGGTGGAGATGGGATTAAGTTCACAGTATTCAACTATATGAAAGTTTATTATACAGTGAAAAAGGGAGCTTTTTTTTATGTTTACAGTGAACAGAATTAAAGTGAGTTAGCTATAGGAAACAGATTTTGGCTGAACCAGAATAAGGACTAATTGCACCAATAACAAAACTAGAGAGATGTGTTTTTTGGGGAGTAGTGAAACTCTTATAATCTGAAGCTGGATAGAGCCAATTGGTAGAAATATCAAACATCAGGTATTTACTACAGGGTGGGATTTAATGGCATCTCAACTCTAAATTTAGTATGTATGCGTTTATCTTAAGATGAAGGCAGATCTTGTTAAAGCTCATCTTCAAAACACTTCTTATATCCATCCCTCTCTGTTATCAGGATCTTCTCCATCTTTTGCTGAATTATTCCGATGACCTCCCAACTAGAACTCTTGATTCCAATTCTTGGTTCAATCTTCTTGACGTTCTGATAACTAAATTACTTTTGTAATAAAACTTCCTATGATAGTGAACATGTCATGCTAATCCCACCTTTAATTATTCCGTATTTCCTGTATGATAAAATTTAAACTTTTAGTCTGGAATTCTTGGCTGTTTACAAATTGGGCCTTTCATTCTTTCATTCAACCACCGTTTATTGAACACTAACTATATGCCAGGAACGGTAATAGATGAATAAGATAAAGCACTATGCCCCATACAAGTTCAAAAGAGCTGGGCAGATGGGCTTAGAACAATTTTTTGTTTGTTTGTTCACTTCTTTTAAAGGAAAAATATTAGGTTTTGAAGAGAATACTTAGAGGATCCCTAAACCAGTTATAGACTCAGAGAAGGCTTAGTCTGTACGACTGCATGCAGGAGCTTTATTTTCTAATCAGACTGATCTATTTCTTTTCTCCAAGAACACTTGATTAACTTCTGCCTCATGGTATGATTTTTTCCCCCTAATACCAAAATGTTCTCATACCGTTTTCCATACTGTACTTTTACGGTAGGTCCCATTTTATGGTGTCCATGTCCCCATATATTATGTACCTTCTTTAGGATACCTTCCTTATCCTAATCAGAAAACTTTTTTTGTATCACTTACTTACTTGCCTTTTATTTATGTGCCACTAATTATTTTATTATCTAACAATAGCAATGATTTGTTTAAATAGTTAAAGAATACAACAATATTGTTTCCTAGTCTATATTGCAACTACGTTGCAACATTATATTTAAATTTTGTGTTATTTTACTCTTTATACATGTGTGTCTGTCTTCCTAGTGAGATTATAAAGAGCTTGAGGACGTGTCATGTCATTCATATTTCTCTGTTTCCCACACAGGTCCTATGTGACTGACTGGAATTTAGAAGGGTTTTAATAAACATTTGCTGAATGAGTGCCTATTGACTTTATAAACTAAATAATTAAGGTGCTGTAATAATTGAACCTTCCATATTTGACCACGAAAGAGTCTTATTACAAAGTAAGCCTTCTCTTATTTCCACCCCATTCCCCACCTGTTTTAGGCAAATGTATTTGGGATTGCAATTTCAGCTTAATATGACTTTCCAGCACTCTAGGAATCGCAGGATTGTAAATCGTTGTAGTATTTTTTGCCACACCAGATGGTGGCGTTACCTGTTTGTTGTGTATGTCAAGGAACTACATAAGAAACTAAGTTATTTATAAATGTAGCCCATAAAAATCTCTTGTTTGCTCATTTTTTTCTTTCATAATGTATTCTGTCTTTTAATGTATTCTATGTCTTATATCTTTACTGCTTTGCAAGTGAAATCTTTTATTCTCGTCTTCCACTTTTACATATGATGCTCCATAACATTTGCAAAACCTGGACTTGCCTTTTCATTCCTGCATCATAGTCCTAGTTGTGGCCTTTCATTACATTTGATCTTCTGCATCATCGTTGTTAATGTCATTGTCAAGAACAACTCTTGAACACCTCTTATGTGCAGGGAATGGCACGGGGGCAGTTTGTTGTCGTATAAGATTCATCCTCAGTGTGACTAGACATGAAAATGGCTCTTCATCGCTTGCCTTCTTTCCATCCCCACCAATGCTTTGGTTCAATTGTCTTGCTTGGAGTTCATCATCATACCCAACTGCAGTTGATTCGTTAGCAGCTTTATATTACATTCAGTGGTGATGGTTGTTTCTTTGTAATGGAATAAGACAAAAACACAGGGAAAGTGGACAACCATAGTAACTCTACTGATTTTGCTACCATTATGGCAAATTGTTTGTGATTGTGGAAATGGACTGTCTTTTACCTATGGTTGACTATCAGTTCCTTTTTCTGGAGAGAAGTCATTAGTTAACGCAGCTCAAGGATTTGTCTGAGAAGAGCAGCACATCAGTTAGAATGCTAATTCACTCAACTGGCAGCAAGCACAGTGAAATGACAGCTTGGAGGGGGGTAAGAGGAGTGTCTGAAAATGGCAGCAGATTGGTATTTCGAAAGGGGAGGGAAATTTCATAATGATGAATAAGAAAGATGACATTTGGTGCTCACATTTAACTTGCATTGGATGTCCATATAAGGGTCAGTATGCATAACCTCTCTTGATTAGGCCTCCGGCTGCCCAGCAGCTGACTGGGTGTATACCCTTCAGACTGTAACCAAGAGAAAGGCCTAGATAATTAGGCCAAGTTGAACTGCAGGAGGTAGCCAGCTTCTCTGCTGCCTTTTGTATATTCATGACCCAGCTTGATTGATGGAAGGACAGTGTTTGGTGACACTGTCATTTGCAAGTTGAAAGGTAGACTACGGGCTGGAGCCAAGATCAGATGTGCTTTAAAGAGTCCTACAATAAACTCATTTGGATGCTGATGATGTTCACATATGCATTTCTTTGTTTCTTACTGTTTCTCATGGACATCTGTTAATTTGTAGAAATTAGCTTTGTTGTTTTCAGTTAAAACCTCACACTAAGTTATGGGATAGTTTTGTTTAAAAAGTTGTACAAAATTGCTAGTGATATAATGTGTGATATGGGTCTCAGATGTTTTTATGTGACATTTTCACTTATTTCTTATGTAGGAATTTTAAATATATTTCTTGAATTGATGTACCATCACTAGAAGCCAGCAACTTTTTTTCCAGGAAAAAAAGTTAAATGACATTTTTCTCATATTTCATATATTTCAGAAATCTTAAACACTGCTATCAAAAAGTTTTCTAGAAAATATTGTTTGTAAGGCTATTCTATTCTTTATCAGAAGGTATGTGAATATCTAAGATTCACTTTTAATATTATGGTTCATAAAAAAGCATCTTTCATTCACTCCCAAATTTTTTTGTTTACCCAAAGAGTTAGTTAATTCCAGACTTGGCAAATGAGTTTAAAATACTAAAGGAAGTTAGAATCCTAAAACAGAAACATGAGGTTAACCTAAGGAGCATCTTCAAAATGTAGAACCAACGTTATCATAAATTATTAGAAGAATGAATACCACATTCTGTTGACTAAAAGGATGTGAAGAAAGGGAAGGAAAGATTGAGAAGAATTTTGATTTACCGGTGTTAAAAATATTAAGCTACTACTTAAATAAATCTAGAAATACCACATAGATGTGAACATTAGTTATTCTTATTAATTTTATTATTACATTGATGCTTTTGGAAGATAGAGTTGTTCTGGTATTGCTAAATAGTCATCAACCTGAAAATGATTTGAATACTTTTTCTGAAAAGCATATATATATAAAATATACATTACATATATATTTTTAGATGTATTACCTTACTCTTGTTAGTTACCATAACTTCAGGTAATATATGTAAAAGCTCTTTATTAAGCTATAAAGTGCTATATAAATGTAAGTAGTAGTAGTAGCTGTTGTTGTCATTATTATTATTAACAGCTAATCTCAGTTCATTGAAATAGATGAAGTAGTCCTCTCATTACATTTTTGTCAACGAAATGTGACTGATCAGGTTGAGACTTTTTCTTAATAAAAGCAAAATCGCAAAGAAAGACTTTAATAGCTCTTTCAGTTACTTTCCATATTAATTATCTGACTTTGCTCCTCCCCACCAGATGCTAGAAAAGGCAGTGTCTCCAACTGACAGTAATGTTTTTGTAAAGAAGGTTCTAGAGGGTGTTGAAAATAGACTCTGATCACTACAGAAATCATGCATACTCCTTCTAAAGTAATTTCAGTCCTAACTGACATTTGAGATAAGCATCCGAAATGTAGTATCCTAAATCTGTCTGTATAGTATTCAGAAAGTCTTTGCTGTAATTTGTGGTAATTATTTCTAAATCAGTTATCTTTTAGCAGAAAAAGTATTCATATATCCAAAATGTTAATAAAAATGTCATTTCTCTCACCTAAATCACATCTCAGGATTTTCAAACACCGATTTTCTTTTAGATTTTTCTTACTAGAAATTAAAAGCAAGGTGTATGTTTTTTCTGTGAAACAAGTTAGAAATTTTAAACTGTCTTATTGAATGAATAGAAACAGTTCCAGGAATTTTCAAAAGAGAAAGCTGTGCCTTCTTGAACTGAATTCAAATGTATTGTGTATGTTTCTGCTACAGAATAATATTCATAATGTGTTACTGTCCTTCTCATTAAGTCTTTTAAAAAACTTAAAGTGTCACTTTGTCAGGAAATTCTGGGTCTTTCCAGTGATAAAATAAACTTGACACTTGTTCCATGAAGGCATCTTCTCCCTGCTTATCAGCTCTTCAATTTATGGCTGTGCTTTGAAATTTGTGCCTGTGACTCTCATCTTTGTATTTACTCCAATTAACACATAAACCCTAATTAGCCAGATCAAGGGACTTGGGAGTCCATAAATGGAAAGTGACATGGCAGAGCTTGGCAGCTGGCATCAAGGCAAGGTGACAAAAATAGGAAAGTATCAATTAGATGACATTGATGGTAAAGCTATGGGTTGGGATGGTAGATTTTAACAGTTCTCTGTGTCACTGCTGACTCGAGGACAGGGGCATAGGAAGCAGTTGGTAAATGACAGCTAAGTTAAAGAATTGAACTTTAAGTAGATTTAAAACACAATGATGATAAAATCTGAACAGCATTTTAATTCTATTCTATATCATTATCACTAGCAATAAATTGCACATTTCTACTGAAATAAATTTTTGTGAATTTCCCTGTAGTATGACTTAGTTTCCAACTTTACAAATTATTGTGTAAGTGTATAGCGGTTCTTGTTTGAGTAGGAATGCAAGAGTCTAGAATTGTAAATCCTTAGGAGCCTTAATCTCCTATTCTAAATTTTTTTTGGAAGGGGAATGGTCTAAATGGGTGGATTTGGTTACAGCCTGCGGTTTTGGAGTTTTGGATTACATACATACAGTGGACCCTTTAACAATATGAGTTTGAATTGTGTGGGTTCACTTATACGTGGAGTTTTTCAATAAATATATATAGTACTGTAAATGTGTTTTCCTTATGATTTTTTTTAAATAACAGTTCTTTTCTCTGGTTTACTTTATGTAAGAATACAGCATATCATACATATACATACAAAATATGTGTTACTCGACCGTTTATGTTATTGGTAAGGCAACAGTTGACTATTAGTAGTTAAATTTGGGTGGAGCCAAAGTTTTATGTGAATTTTGAACTAAACCCCTAACCCCTGTGTTGTTCAAGGGTCAACTGTAATTCAACAGTGAAAAAAACTTAGGAGTTTGTAAACATTATTCCAGTTTTAGAAATCCAATGTTACAGAGATAGACTTTTGTCTCAGTTTAAGGAGTGTTATCAGGCTTTGTGCATCTCATTACTTTACAGAGTAATATAAGTTAAATAAACCAGAACTGGCTACTTCTCTAGTTTTGTGGTTTCAGCCATCTGGTTTTTAATGTTGGTCCATTCTTCAAGTGGGTGACTAGGTATTTATAAAGAAGGTTCTGGAGGTTATTGGAAACACACTGTATGATCAGTACAGAAATTATGCATATCCTTTAAATTTGTCGGAACCAAAGAATGATGGGGTTTATTTACTTGTGATTTGAATATATGTTGTCAATTAGAAATTGTGATTTGAATGTTATGTTGTCAATTAGATAGTAAAGGGTATATATTTAGGTGTTTTTTTTTTTCATTTTGGATAGTCAGTGTGCTTAGTTGGTATTTTGCTTGAATGTAGATATGGTCGTTGTTATTCAAGTAGTTGATTTTAAACTTCGACTTTAAAACCGAAATTATTTTAGTAGCTATGTACCTCTATTTCAAGTACTGCAAAAGATGGGGGAAAGAACCCTTACTTGAAAAGTCGCTATTCTAGAGGAGTATTTGAAACATTAGAAATCTGCCAGAAGGTCCATTAACATAAATGTTTAACTCAGACACACAAACATGTATCGAAATAAAAATGTTTCATGCATTAATTTGCTGCAGAAGGAACTAACAACAATTAGAACAACATTCTGCCTACTTAGACTTTAATTTCCTAGGGCAGTGATAATATATACTTTTGATGTAGTTTAAATCTTTTAACATACATAATAGTTTATTTTGTTGTAAAATGAATTCTTCTGTTTTAAAACATTCAAACATGGTAAACTATAGATAATTGGAAGGAAGTATTAGTACAATTTCTAGACTAAGATTTGGAAGTTCCCTCATCAGCGCAGGGTCTATTAGTAATACCTGGAAGAAACAATGTCTTTTCTAGCTTTGCCAAGGACTGATGTCTATATTTTGTAATTGTGAAAATACCAGATGCTGTCATGAAAACAGGGAACCCAACCTAATACAAAAGTAATCTATATGAGGCTATTTTGTTAGCTTGCCATTTCAATCAGTCTTGTCAGTGGTACCTTCGTGGCTGAGCAGATAACCTGCCCTGTAAGTAACACCCTAGCAGTGACTAAGTAATGTGCTACAGCTTTTTTATACCAATGCAAGACATCAAGACTTTTGAAAATCAAACATTTTCCATCCCAGTTGTGCAGCCGATCCATTGACTTTTTTAGCATGCTGATTCCAGTTGCATGGTCATATGTTGTAAACCACATGGAACTATTTCAAACTGTGATGGGGAAAGTAGCAACTGCAAACATTCCTCCTTGAAGCAAGTGGTTGTCCTAAACTGAGCACTGTAGAATAAAAATGGAAACATAAAAATAGCAGTTGGAAAGATAAAACAGCATTTATAGTACTAATAAAACCGTTGTGGCTTCCACAGGAAAACATGCTTTGTAACCTAATGCTCACCTGAAAGGACTGTCGAGTTTCTGAGAGTTATAGCTGTTTTTGTAAGAGAAGCACAGAGATTTGCTTGAGGGCTGAGTGATAGATTCGCCTGCCTGAAGCATCCCAGTGTGTTTATACATGGCTTGTATGGCAGCTTTCATAAGACATTTACCCCATGATTTGCGATGAGCTTATGTGTGAATAATTAATGGCAATTAATCCTTAATTACAGTAATTAGGCAAGTCACAGGAAATTAAGCTGCAGCTGGAGAAGACCATGCCTGGGAAGAGCGGATTGGGGGCTGTGTGAATGTGCCATTTACTGACAGCATTACTAGGATGCGCAGTATTCAGCAGCTTTGGCATTTCTATTGGCAGCCTTGGGTAGGACAAGAGTGCTCTGCATTAGAAGCAATCTATAGTTGTCTACAAGAGTTTTAAGTTCAAGTGCCAAAATGTTGTGTTGCATATGGTGATTATCTAAGTTTATTGGTTGCTATAACTCAAATGAGTATAATTGTTTTTGGCTTGATAACAGTGACATTAGAAACAGGAGCTTTTATGCATTTATAGGTTCTATTGGCATGAAACATGATGCAACTTTTAGAAACAATTCATCCAGGTTTGCAATTATGAAATAGATAATGTAATTGTCTAGAAATTAACTGAGAAAATTTCAATCAAGAACAACAGCAGAACATAGTGTCTTGGTTGAGAAGTTAATTATTTTATTACTAGTTGCTTTTCTCAGTTAAGCATGGTATTACAGTGTGCACGAAATGCCTATTGAATTGAATAAGTACTCCAAATGTGAAAAACGCTGAGATTATAAAAACTTTCAATCATTTATACTAAGTGCTAACAAAGTTAATGCTTAAGAATCTATAAGGGGTGGATATTTTAGGAAAAATCAAAGCAACTATTCCGGAGAGAACAGCATTGCCCTACAAATCCCTGCTGAGAGATGTTTGGGGTTCCCCGTTTGGGAATATGTAACTTTTTCCGTCATCTATATGGCATTTAAAAATCATATGGCCGTTGTATACCTAGATAAAAAGCATGTTGAGAATTTATTAAAGTTCCAGTTTATTATAATTAAATACAATTTTGAGCATGAGAAAAGCATCGTCATCTGCCCAATGAATGGTAATGCCTGCCTGTCATTTATTTTTCTCTTTGAACTCAGGCCCATATACTTAGCTTAGGTCTGATATTAAAGTTTTCTAAACTATTAATCTGTTACAGTTATTATATAGCTATTATAATAGCTAGGGTACTCTGATACCAACACAACTACTGAAAAAGGATACACTTGTCAAATAGTCTAAAGCAGGTAAAATTACATAAATGGTATTTTTTTAACCAGTATATAATTTAGTTGAAGGTATTTGTAAATACTTCACCGCTCACTAAAAAGGAAATTTAGGGGTTTTTTCCCCCCTGTATAATTTGTGATCAGTAATATTTGGTGCAATAGGCTGTTTTGGTTGTTGAATGTTAAATATGCAAAGCCTCATCTTTCGAGAATACCTTTTCTTCTAAAATGAAACTGATGGAGAATGAAGTTATGTGAACGTATATAGATTATTACCGTCCGTACTTCTGGTTCACTTTAAAGAGGAAGTAAGTCACAATATTCTAATAATGGTCTTGATTTTATAAATGATTTTTCCCCTTGAAATAAGCAACACATTCATTTTAATATGTAGAATCGGTTTGCTAGCAGGGCGACAGTTTAAAAAGGCTTCCAACTGTGACACAAGTGCAACCATATTGCTTCCTATTACTCGCTAAGGTAGTTGTTTAGAAGAGAGAATGTTCTCCCTGGAAATGTTTAAAGTGCTGTAATTTTATTTAGGATAATGAGGATTTATAACCATTTTGCCATATGAAAACCTGCCTTTAGACAGAGTAAAATAGCCAGTTTTGGTTATTGAATGTTCTTAACTCTAGGGTGTGCGTGTGTGTGTGTGTGTGTGTGCGCGCGTGCGTGCGTGTCAATAGTAAGGAGGTGTTTACATTGAGGATTATACTGGTTTATTCTATATGTTGCCCTGTGTTACATATGAAAATATGAAATGATACAATTCAAGTTTGGCCCATGTAAATATTCACATTTCTTTGTGTGTGGGATTTCTCTGTATTGAAACAGAACCAAATAGAAAGTCTTTGTTCTTGCTTATACAAATAATTTTAACAGTGATTGCTGGGGATCCTTGGGGCCCTGAGTCTTTATAACTTTGCTCATATAGGATGTACTAGCGGAAGTTATTTTGAGTGATAGTCAGGTAGATAGATAGTCACAGGGAGATAGTTGTGATAGAAAAAGAAGTTCATAACAGGATCTACGTTTTTAACATTAAGCATGACATTAATGTAGTATGTATTATCATTAAAAATTAACCTAGTAAATGTAAATTTGACGTATTATGCATACTATATTCGATAGCACTGCCTTAAAACCCACTGTGGAATAGTTTATTTAGACCTCTGCCTCTGATATGGGAGGAAGAAGAAAGGAACAGAACAGTTAAGAGATTTTTATCAGGTTTTTATCTCCTCACTGAAAATCTTAGCTCTCAAAACATTTCTAATTTCCCTCATTTGAAGGTTCAAACAGTTTCAAATTACTGCCCATGGATTGTTCTTGACATCCCGAATGGTAAATTTGAGCTGTGGAAATGCTGGAATGTGTTTTTGTGCTTTTCCTGAACAAGGGAATTCAACGGGTAAATTACAGTCATTTACTGGGAGTGTAATTTACTGAGAGCCTTTAGGCAAATGCAGGAGAAAGGACAGCAGCAGAACGGAAAAAACAGCATAAAAACTGTTTTGTGTATTTTTTCCCTTTTCTCATTAAGTATTTATTCACATAAGAGTTTTATGAATTAATGGATGGTCTTACAATTAAGACAGATAACCTTTATTTGTATTTACTGCTGATAGATCAAATATTTGAAACAGTGATTGCCATGTGAAAATTACAATCTAAACCATATTTCTGAAATTCTACTAGTTTATTTTGCATTTAAATTCATGTCTGCCTTATTGAAAATTATAAGGAAATGTTCTCTCTTTAGAATTATAGATTTCACTAAATTTAGATTTTCACTATGCAAAGCAGGTCAAATAATAAAGTGAATTTTCTTAATGTACAAATTAGTGAAAAGACTTCATATTTTAGTCTTGAAAAAGTACTATTTTACTTTTGTCACATACTATGGATAAATCTTACTTTAAAAAGAAAAAGACATCGACCATTTTGGTTGCATGCACTTTTAAACCAACACAAGATAACCCAGCCATTTTATTAAATGTTAAAGAGAAATTTTATGAAATTGTCAAATACTTCTATATAATATATAAACATTTGTGGTAATTTTTATAAACAATTCTGACCAATTCCTTTCATGAAAAGCAGTGTGCTCTGTAGTAATTGCTAAGCAAACAGAAAAGCTGTGTTGCAAAGTGGTTTTGTATAGCATATTGTAATTTGACACTTAAGTTGTGCCCTGCATTACCCTGTGTCATAATTGATGGCTAAAGAAAAGCACACGCTATGCTAATCATTTGTTGGAATAGCTTGTTAAATTGTGGTTGCCAATTTTCAATAAACTATGGAATGCTTGTCTGTATTTTAAGATTTTATAACCTACAGTTTTAAACAGTCGTTTTGAGGCTTTTTTTTTTTTTTTTTAACTTTCTGTTGGATATGCACAATTCTGCCTTTGCACACAAGGTCAGCATGTTTGCCAATTTAATAGCATATCATCAAGAACAAAATCAATGAGCTGCAGGTTTCACACCAGTATCCCAAGGGGCTTTTCTGTTTATACTTCATTGTACTGATCCTAAATTTGGTGTCTTTTTAGAAACATCAAGATTGATATTTTTTAATACATGATATTTCAAGTTCTTAAAAAGTTCTAGAATTAGAAGGCTAATTTAGATATTATTAGAAAGTAAGGGAGAATTTATATTATGTTTACCAAGCACAGTGACTAGATATAAAGCAACATATGTTAATATAGACATTATTAACTACAGAATGCCAATAAGAATTTTAGTGCAATAAAATGAGATTCAAGAGATAAGATTACTGTGCATAATCAGCTTGTGAGTTCTCATTTTTTAAATGTAGAAGCTTTTACTTAAATATGTGATGAGTCAGTTATATCATGAAAAGAGAGAGGAGTCCAAAGTTTGTGAGAACGTTGACTTAAAATTGAGAGTATTAGACCTCTATATCCTCTAGTAAAATAACTGAAGCATGATGAGAGAATATGCGCATTTAGACATAAAGAAATGTTACTTCTGTGGAGAAAAAATGATTTAATGTGCAGAGAAGGGTTATTCATTTTTAAGAGATTAAAAATGACTTGAATATAATACCTTTAATTTGCAATAATGGTCTGACGGGCTGCTTCCTGTCTAAAGTAAACCTTTTGATCGGCATGTTCATTTTGATCTCTTCTGTGGAGCAGTGCTGTCATGCAGTGTTGAATGGATAAAGGTATTATTTTCAGTATTGTACATCTCCTTAATTAAGCCAGTAAAGACATGCAGGTGGATTTAGTTCTCAATCATTTAATAGACAAATATGGACAAGGTTATTCTGTGGCCTACAATTGACCCCTTTGTGTGGAGGAATTTCTTGAGAACATTCAGGATTAAGTCACTCTGTTATATGAGAGGAGAGGTGGCCACATGACTTAGAGAAACAAATACTCCGTTGATGGAATTGTTTGGAAGATATAGGATTTGATATTCCAATTTTGTTGTTGTTGTTCTTTAAGAACATCTAACACATTTGGCAGTTGAAATGTACAACATGGTCTGTCTTGTTGAAGGAATTTGGGGTGGGGTGGAGGTCTCTTTTCTAATGTATTTCATTTCCTCTCCTAAATTGCGTAAAACCTAAACATTAAAAAAGTTTTTGTTTTGATTACTCACCATTATAAAAACACTTAGAACCTTAAGCAACTGATAATTTGTTCATAAATTTATAATATCCTGTTTTTTAAGTCCATCTGAATTTAAATAACTAAATATGTATATTTGAGGTGCAAATTCTTAATTTTTAAAATAAATTTTATAGTAGGGCAATATACTAGTCTAGAAAGCACAGCAGGATTTCGTGCTAATTTAGGTCAGGCAGCATAAGGCTTATGAAGTCTCATTCTCTGCGCCTTTGGAAAAATGGATACATCCAACATGGAATATTCAGAATGATTTTGAATATTAAGTAAAAATTGTTTTAAAAGATACGTTTTTGGTGGAAGATGTGATTTGCAAGTTCACTCTCTATTTTGACTTAACTATAGTCTCCCACCGCAGGTTACAGAAAGAAAAAAGTCAATGACTACAAAGTACCATAAAAGGTTCCCTGACATAGTTTGGAGGTGGTATAGCTGTAATAGAAATCGGGCACCTCTTTGAAGGGCTCTTCAGTATCCCTAGGGACTCGGCCTTAGTTTCAGTTAAGCCCGGGGTCACCCACGATTACCCGTGGTTTCCCGGAGTAACTCACTGACCCGTGGAGAAGTGTCTTTTGGTCCGGGCCTCTTCCTCCCTGGCTGTGGGTTGCTGAAGGGCGTCTGCACACGCGTGGAGTAGGTGCGCGTTTGCACACGCACGGGCCGAGCCAAGGCTCGCTTGACTGCACACACGCAACAACCAAACTCGTTCAAGTCCCGAGTTTTGCATAAAGATGTGTTAGGAGTCTCGTCCTAAAGAATATAGAGAGATAGATAAATAATGGATGTAATGGAGCTCAGTTTAAGCCCGAATTTTCTGTCTTCAGTAGTTTTTGTTCTCAATCACCTTGATGAAACAATCTTGAAGCCGCTCCGCTTTCCGTGGCATTTGGAATGAGTCCCTGACAGGCTGATTTTCCACCCCTGTTGTGATGCTGCTTTCTCTAGTTAATATTCCTGTGTAAGTGTCGCACAAAAGTAAACCCAAAGAGCCCGCACATGACACGGAGGCTGCTTCATTTACATTAATTATGCAGTCAGGGCTGCGAGAATTCACTGTCGGCAGGAGGGGGAGGCGGTGCCGCGGCGGGGAGCTGGGGAGCGGAGCCCGGCTGTGGGCCTCCCGGCGTGGCCGCGGGTGGGGAGTGGGGCTTGCTGCGGCCGGCGGGCCACCGCTCAGCGCCGTGGAGAACAATGGACGTGCCCCGCCAGCCGCAGGGCGGAGCGGCGCGGCAGCCTCAACCCTTACCCGCACCGCCGCCAGCCGAGGTCAGGGCTGCACCCCGCATTGTTGGTGGGGGCTGGCTCAGGCGAGCTGCGGCCAAGGAAGTCAGCGCTCCTTGCCCAGCCATGGCAGCCGGCCTTGTGCCCTTGGGTCAGCACCGCCAGGGAGTCGGACCGGCTCCCAAGCCGGCGAATGAGTGCTTTTCAAATCGAAACCCAAAACTTCATTTGAGGCCTGGCCACCGTAGAGGTTGGAGTTCCCTGATTTCAAATATCTGAGCTGTTCCAGACTCTGCTATTTGGAGGACAGAGGATGATGGAATAATCCTCATGTGAACATCTTTGACCGATAGGAAAAAATACCAAACCAGCTACAAAACAAGGACATCCTGTGAAAACAGTGGTTTAGAAAAAAAACCAACTCTAATCCCTCGCCATAAATATGAAACATCTTCCGGGAGGTTTCCCACTGTAATTGGCTCTGAAGCATCCTAACTTAATGGCTGTTTGTCAATGGGAAACTGAATTCCATAGGGAATTCCACGGGGAATTTAATTGTACAAACATTTGTTGAGTACCTACTATGTCCTAGGTGATGGGAAATTATTACCTCGTTATTGCTGTATGGAAAACATTCCAGAAAATTAAGATTACTGCTCTTTCTAGGATTTAAATATGGAAACCGTAGAAAAATTGCTCTTCTTGTCACCACTGTCTGCCCTGCCTCAACACACACACACGCCTTTCCCCAGTGACTTGATGCTAGTCAAGAAGTATTGGAGCTGGTAGGAAGGATGAATATACTTTATTCGTTTTGCACTTTTAAAGAGTATCAGTAAAGATTATTGTGTAGTATTTCTGCAGTATAGTTTATGCATCTAATTGTGTGGACTTCGAATTATATGCTTGCAAGGAATGATTAACCAAATATCTATGCCAGTAGAACAGCAGACCCTGAGATTTGAAGAGATTATAAATAGGATAATTTGAAAAGCTTTGCTCCTTTTTTAGATTTGCAAAAACAATTCAATGGGCATATTTTGTACTTTTCTTTAAAATAAAGGATTGCGTGTGTAGCATTTCATGAGTAAATCCGTGTCACATTAAGCCACTGAAAATCTTTCCAAAAGGAATTAGGCCATCCTTTCAAGGGCATGTGTACTTGCTAGCCACGATGACATTTAGCTCTATCCCAGCTAAAGTCACAATTTCTAAAGAAATCAGTGTAGTACCTTTATAATTTTATTTCTTTCTTTCAATAAATAGATACAAAGTATGACTTTTAAAATGTTTAATAGTCTCTTCTGACATTTGTGCCATGCACTTGACCTAATAATAATGAACTATTTTAAAAAACAAATGTCATATTTTTCCTTGGCCTATAAGGAAAACATTGATCCCTCTAGTACGTATTTTTAAAGTCACATCTGATTGCTTAAAACATACTACGGTGGACGAATTTTTCTCAAGTGGAAATATATAAAGATGCAACTTTCTAAAATGAATTTTGAATCATATGAAATTGTTGGCATTTGACCATCTTTGACTTTAAAATGGCAATTTCATGTGGTTCAATCAAATAGACAGTATTGGCAACACATAAGTAAAATGAAAAAGCATTTTCTTAGAAAAGAAAGTACTTGTGTAAAAAGTTATGCATATATTAAAGGTTGAAATTTGATGCTATACAAATAGAAAAAAATGTTCATGGAGTCTCGCCCCCCCTTCCCTCCCCCCCCCAGTAAATTGCTTGAATTCACAATGAACAAAGAATTTAAAAGTTTTCTTTTAAACTTCAGGAAAAATAATTAAAGACATATACCAAATTTAGTGATCCATGGGCCCTTGGAATTTTAACTGTTATATCTTCGTATTATTATCTGTATATATTCTAAGGATAAACATCAAAAAATTTATTTTTTTAACTGTTTCCATTCCACTTAAGAGTTAAGCTACTACTATTATGTACATTTTATCTTTAATTTTACCTGAATCTAATGGGAGCTTCCAAAATTAGGCCTAGTAATTCAGTCAGCATTTTAATTGGAATTGTATTTACCAGTATGGCTCAACTTTTATTTCACCCACTCAGAACAGTTTGTATCATAAATCATTTACATAATGGTTTGCTTTTGATACTATCATCTGTGAGTTTTTTTATCTCTGAGATAAATTTCCATAAATAAATTAATTTTAAAAATCACAATGTAAAAGTGATAAATTATGAAATACTTATTTTAAAAATATTTAAATAAGATACTCACCCCCCTAAAATCATATTCTTAGTATGATTAGCTTTGACATCATTGTATGATGCCAGATTCTAGGGATATGAAGCTTATAATGCTATTTCACATTTTTATCCACTAAATAAAAACCTGCCCTGTGTTTTATTACAAAGTAGGTGGCCTGAAGGAAAAATATATGTATTCTTTCCTTTTGGTATAAAATATGCATTTGGGCTTCTCATTTCATCCCCAATCTGTGTTATTCCTTAAAAATGCAGAACTGCCTGAAGTCCTCTTTAATATTTAATTCAACAACTTTTTAATCTGTCATTATACTGTGATGAAGTAAGCATCAAGTGTCGCTGAAAAAGATTAAATTATACTTGGAAATAGGAATTGAAATGATTTAGGGTTGGAGGCTGAATATTTGCTTTGCACAAGTAATAATAATAGTAGCTTGGGTGAAGAAGGGCTTTGGTTTGGCTTTAATGTCTTTGCCTTGCTGTGCTCCCCTGTGGCTCCCCCTGATTTACACTGGCATTACTGAGCTTTATTTTATTTAAATGGAGGTAGAAAGTGGAAATTACTTCACTACAATACATTAATTACTCCATACTATTTCTTTGTACTGATTTCCCTTTTTTTCTGTAAACATCATAAACAATGATGCAACCTACCTAATATGGATAGCAGCTGTAAGCAATCTTGTAGTTCTTGTTAACAAGCTTATCTTAGAAAGGAAAGGCAGTAATAATTAATATCCATCTACAGAATAGTGAAAAGCAAAGGCACATTTATGTCTTTCCTGCTGTAGGGGATGATGTCCTACATAAGAATAAGCTGTGACAGTGTGTGTTAATATTTTAACCACTGCATTTTACTTTTTGTATTTAACATCTGGACTTTAACCTGTGGACCATTTTGTACTTAAGGACAAATGTACAAACTTTTAGATCTCTCAGTGACTCTTAGATTGTTCAACAGGTGATAAAGACTAACTAACCTCTTTGGAGTACTTGGTCCCTATATACATTTAATTTTTTAACTAGTTCTATAGCTCTATGTGAGGACAAAGCAATCAGTCAATTTAGTGGAGAAAACTAATTGAGAAATTATTTGATCAGCTACACAGAGGAACCCGATGAGATTGTTTGAAAGAATTCTGTATTTCATTTTTACTGTAATAACATGTATTTCGGTGACTTAAATGTATACTCTGACTCTGTCTGTAATGAATGCCTTAAAACATACCTTCGTTGATTTGGCACAATGTCGTGATTTGGCACAATGATTTGGCATGATGATGATTTGGAACGATGATGATTTGGCGCAATGATGGTCCTTTTCTTCTTATTAAAATAAGTCTAGAAATAGACTAAAATCTTGACATGCAGCACCTGTTGAAATGTTATTAGAGCTATATTCAATCCCAGAAATCTAGAATATCTGTAACTCAGATGTCCACTTCTCTAGCATCATGTCCTATCACGGGACAATAATAAAGAGAAAAGGCCTCCTCCTTACTTTTTTGAAATATTCTAGGTGAGAATGTAAACTTATTGCCATAGATTCAGAATTATCTATCAATTCTGTCAAATTAAAAAATAAAACTGCCGAAATGTTTTTAAGCTTACAAAACATTTAGTACCCTTTTATTTGTTACCTTTTGATTCTCCCATCACCATGGCTGCATAAAGTTGCACTAAGCATAAACGACCTGGAAAAAGTACCAAAGGCATTTTGCAAATGATATGTTCATTTTTTCCAGAAACTACTTTTTGTTAGTAGCTCAAGTTAATTTTATGGCCTGCCTCATTGAGTTCCCTGACTATGTAGCACCGCCCCCTCCCGCCCCCGACTTTATTAGTGAACACTCAAAGTGTGAAAGGTGGGACAGTTGTGTTGGTATCATTCCACACCTTTCGTTTGTTATCATTAGATATTTAAAATTAAAGGTTATTTTTTTTATAGTAAATTACCTCTTATAGTTCATAAATATATATTTGGAGAACTAGGTTCACAAATTACTTACAATTTAGAGTTTTGAGCTAGGATAACATTTTGAAACAAATCAGTTTTTAAACAATTGGTCAGTGTTTGCCTACACAATGTTATTCCTATTAAGATACGAATTTGTCAACATGTGCCTTGGTTTGCTCTAGCATAAGACTAGTTGCCTTTCTGAAACCTATGTAGGGTAAAGTAAATGCATGTCTTTGTAGAAGAATAAATAAAAAGAGCAACCTGAGTCAATAAGCGGGTTCAATTCATGCCTACAGCCATGGCGGACAGCTCATTTTGTAGATGTGGGTGTTTTGTTTACATTTATAATGCAGCTTTATTTAATGCTGACAGATATAGCTTGTGGCAAATGATAGTCAGAATGTATGAGCAGTCATAATGCTTCTGTCTTCTTATAGTGTGCTGCTGAAAATAAGCAGTTCACCTCTGTTTTTATTGAGGAAAGGATATGAGACAGCTATAGCTTCGTGAGGCTATTTATTGAGTTGTTTTACTAGCTGTGAACATGCCGCTTTATAGCAGTTGTGAAAATGGACTTTGCTAGTGTGTGGGAAAGGAAATAACATTGCAGTATACAAGGGTAGTAAAAAATCTCTATAAATAATTTTTCAGACTGAGGAATATTCTCATTTAAACAGGCAGAATGGGTTATGATTTTTGGCTAGGTGTCAGTTTCCCCCCCTAAAAAGTCACTAAGTTGGAATTAATCATATAATTTGCGGGAAATTTTTGATTCTCTAGTATTTAATTGAGTTAGAATTTTGGAAAAGTTGTTTACATATTCACCTAGTTTTAGCACAGCATTGTGACCTTTGGGTCTTTAGGATCTATATTAACCAGCTAAGGGTGTAAAGTATAAAATACATGTGTGATAAGACTTACCTGTAAGCTAATAATAGTATATTTGTTATTTAAGAATGTACTCATGATATGGAAAAACATATCTATATACTGTTTATAATGTAATGGAGAATTCAGATGTGTAATTAGTACACAGCTGATGGAAAAATTTTAAAGTAGTTCTATTTTGATCCCAGGGATTTATTCAAAATAATTAAGGGAAAGTGACAAATTAACCACAGAATTTGAATTTGCATTATTTCTTTCATCCCTTGGAAGTTATAGGCACTCAGTACACTTGGAGCTTTTAACTCTACAACAAACTGTTTTACTTTTTATACTATTTTTTTTTTCTCTAATAAATCTGCCCAGGTCTGCTAAATCTTTTTAATGTACAGTTATTCATTGGCTACCATAATTGTGATGGATATAATACTTCCTATTCTTAAACATGAAAAAGAGCATTAGAAAGGTACATATTTGAAATTTTTATTACTTTTCTATTTTTATTCAAATGTTCATCATACAGTAGTGAGAAGGTATACAAATAATATTTTCATGTATGCAAAATAATTTAGAAAGTGTGAATCTCGGCAGGTGTTCTTCCATATCTGTGCTCAAATTTCTAGGGAACGCTAAATATTAAATTGAAATAACCCTCCCTTGATATTATGCAGCTAAAGTTCAGTTTAATTCTCAAATGAGGTTTTCTTGGACACATATCATTTTCCTTTCATGTAAATAAAAATCAGACTACTTAGATTTTTAATACTTGCTACTTTACAAAGTAAATCAAAATGCTGCAAAGTACTCACTTATTTCCTTTCTTTAGTGCTTTTATTAAGGCATTTATGTTACTGCTAAATATATGGATTATAGGGATGCTGTAAAAATGTTCTTATTTCCTTCTCCACTGGCTGATGAAATGGGTTAATCTCTCAATAGAGCTATTTCCTTAATTCACCACCTGTTTTCAGATCCCTAGTAACCAGCAAGGTAAGCGCAGAGATTCCTCTGTGAGCTCCTTATATACCTATTTCACAGAGATAGAAACCTAGAATAAAAAATGAGGACAAAAATCTTCCTTGAATGTCTTTCCTTCCTTCCTTCCTTCCTTCCTTCCTTC
>NW_011888876.1:3387275-3398551 GCF_000151845.1 Pteropus vampyrus | reverse complement strand
TCCTTCCAGGAAAGTTGTTGCACATTACTAACAAGCTGCCATATTTAAATTATCATTCAGCAGCCCAAATTTATGTCACCTACTGGGCATCCTTTGAATGGAAATTTTCAGCTCAAAAGGGCATACCTCTATATAAAGTACATTTATTACCTTTTGAAAAATTCCCATTTCTTTTTCAGCATATTGTGGGAATATGATAGACATATAACTAATGCAAATTTTGTGTTTTTGATTTAGAAACAAAGGCATTGATTTTATACTTTTAAAACCAAATGTGGGCTTGGCTATTATGGCTAGAATGTCTCTACTGTATATAAGTAATCATTTATTGTTTAAATACAGAAGAGGCTGTAACAAAATGCTGTCAAGAGCCATCACACTCATTAACCTGCAAGCTAATTAGCCTCCTCCTGCCTGATTGCTGACAAGTTCTTTAGTCTGAACCCATTGCTGTTGTGTCAGCAGAGAAGCACCGAGTGAGGTAGAGGAGGTCTCCATTAGATGTTTGTGAACAAAGTCTCTGCATTAAAGGTTTGTTTTTTACACTCTAACAAATGTTAGAGCATTCGTATCCCCAGCTATAATTAAATTGGCAACTCTTAATTACTGTAATTAGTGTATTAACTGTTTCCTTTCCTGTTCATCTATAATGGATTTCAAGAAATTACATGTAATTTAATGTGATTTTAAAAATTTAATCATTGTTTAAAAGGTTTCAATAGTTAAATGTATATCTAAATACCATTGAATATTTGAAATAATATGCATAATAAAATCACTTAAATGCAGCATCTTGTCAAAACCAGTACATATGGGCTTTATATTCACATGTCCTTTTTTTTCTGCATAAACATGACATTCATTCCCCGTTAAATTTTTTTTTTCCTAGTAGGCTAACATTTCTTAACTAGGTTGCAAATTAGCATTGGAATGATAGAACATTTTGCAAATGCATCTTAAAATATGAATTCATTAATTTGTGGAAGACTAATTTATTTAGAATAGCTTCTTGAGGGCAAAAAGCATTCATAAGATATTTTGCTTGTTATACTACCAAATCAAACTTGAGACTTCATGGAGAGTACCAGAAAAAAAAATAGAGTACATTTTAGAATGACAAATGATCTAAGATTGAATTGATGAAGGCTTTTCTCGATTTTCAGAATTATTACTATTATTGCCTTCTGGTAAATGTTACTTACAATTTTGTTTTAAAATATTTGAATCATCATCAACAAATTAGAGGCTTACATACCACCAAAATGTATTCACATGTCTGAAAAAACCACATACTGAAATTTATTATATTTCTAGTTTATGTAGGGAGAACTGCTATTTGACGGTATCTGATTTAAAAGTACTGGATTGAAGTAAGAAACAGCATCAAAGTTTATGGGACCTTTCCATACAAGTACATGTTTATACTTGACACAAGCAGAATTATCATTTGCATAGTATCCTGTACAGATCTTAAACTACATGAATATACATCTACCACTAGCTGGCTTTTAACTAAGCCCTAATTAAAGAATGGGTGTTTAAAATAAAATTTAAAATATAGTTATTTTATTTAGTCATTTTTATAATTAAGATTTTAATGCATCTTATTTCAGTTATCATTCACTTCCGGACAGCAATCATTTTATGAAGAACTACCCAAGGTACTACAAAATACATCATTCTTTAATAGATGTGGCCTTTTAAATACAGTGGCCTATCCATAAGAATTGTAACTTGAGCCTCAAGTCAACTGTGATGGAATAGATAATGAGGTTCCTTCTCGTATTATGGTTCTGTGCACCTGTGGTGTCTTGGCTAGGAAAGAGAGATCTGAGGTCCTGAAGCAGTGTTTTTGCATTTTTAGAATAAAATTTACCATTTGGGAGCTACTGTTCTCACTAAACAATAAGGACACCCTCCCACCACCCATTCCCTACCCTCCACTTCTCTAGCACAGCCTGATTCTGGGAGAACAAAATTTTCTCCGAGAAACTTTCATAATCTCCTTTAGAATGTGATGCAACTTAAGTTTCAGCTAGTTCAGTGTAATAATGAATCAAATTTGATTTACAAAGTAAATAAAATGAGTTTAAGGGCCTTTTGAAATTTAGGGCCAATTTCAGAATCACTGGGCCACTTATAGTTTATAATCATAATATCATCGAGTCCTAACTAAAGTTTGAACTTGTTGAAGGAAAGGAACTTATGGAACATTTAGCTCAGTCCTCTCATTTTATAGGTAGGGAAATGAGACTTCGGGGAGGCAGCTTGACCAAGGCCATACAACCAAATAGAACAGCGGTTACGAAATGAAGACCAGATCCTTAGACTTAGAGTCTAGTGCTATGAGTTTGATAAATTTAAGTTGTAGTGGGTTGATTTAGCATTTCCTTCTGAGTATCTATGAGTATTTGTATTATAGTTTTTTTTATATTGTATATTAATGTTTAAAGTATATGAATAAAAACATTTTTAATAAGTACAATGTATTGTTTAGAGTAGATGCTCAAATTTATATAAAATATTCAGTCTTTTTAAAGTGTACACAAGTACTGAAGTGGAAATGGCTGAATTTAGAACTAATGAATAAAGAAAAAAAGCCACCTTAGTTTGACATCAACGGGTATTTTCCTCTGGTAAGTTATTTAATAAAAAAAACTCTACGGTATTGAAGTAATTGAGAATTGAGGGCATTGTCTTCTGTAAAACTGTGGTGTATTAGTTTGGCAACTCTGTATATGTAACTGTTAAAGAGTAAAGCCTCCAAAAGTATTTTTTTTTGACATTCACTTTCATTTGTAAACCAGAATAATTCTGAATGTTTATAGTAATGGGAGATACCCAAGGCAAATTTAATTTTAGTTTGGGCTTTTGCTTAATGTATTATTCATAGTATTGTATCATCAGTTAAGCATATCCCTGACAATAAACTTAAAACTTAACTTTGATGCTAATATCCAGCCTAATTTAGATGAGTCAAATTGTAACCTGACATGATTTATTTTTTCTCCTGATTGTAGATAATTTTTTAATAATGGTGGATGAAGTTATTTGGTATATTTTTCTCAAACCCTTTTTTTTTTAACACTTCACCATTTTTGCTGCATGACCTGGTTTTGCATTTTTCTGATTTCTCTTTTCATCTAATTAGTACATTCTAAAAAGACCTGGACCACTTATTGTACAGAGATGTAGCCTGTGGGTATTTAATAAGGAGCTTTCAGTGCTACATTTGCATCTTTTGCTTGGGGTCTGAATAGTGAATTACCTTTAAGATCATTAGAAACACTGCTGTATTGTTAAAATCAGGCTACAATATTCTAATGACAATTTAAAACTTCAGGCTTCCTGTATAACCGAGGTGACCCCAGCATAATTGTATGTAGTGCGGAAGACCCCAGGATAAACTGCTGAGGGTTCAGCCCATCCGCAGTATAGCCTCTACAGACAGGTAGCTTTACACCCAATAAAACACATGGAGATGTAGTGAGAGCAAATAAGTCTTATCCTAGTTATGTATATTCAAGTGTATATGTTATTTATATCATAATACTAATCTCCCAAATATGACCTGATACTTTTAAAAAGGAGATGACACATCCACCAAGCGGTGTGCAGAGTAGAGTTTGTATTTTGTCAGATAACTGACCACTTTTAAATGTAATACCTGGGAAATGAAAAGCTTAAAAGTGGAGTATTTTGCTTTCAGGTTCTTCCCATAGTCCAAAAACTAAACAGGGAGATACTTTGTTGTTCAAGGATTAATTTGTAATTTATTCTTTCTCTAACCAAGTATAAGAGAACTATTAGTAGATACCAGGTGAGAGTTCTTAAATCTTTTATAAAAGATGGCTTAAAATATTTGTTAAAGGTTTGTGTATTTTTGTTAGATTTTTTGTCATTATAGAGTTGTAGAATTTAAAGATGGAAGAAACTTTAATTTAGCGTCCTTTTTCTTTTTCTTTTTTTTTGTAGTTAATATTTTCACTAGTTTTCTGCTCTCAGATTGATGTGATATTTACCTGCTACAACCAGGAATGCCAGGAAGCTCCAAGGTAGCCAGTAACAAAAAAGACTTAAACATGGAGAGAGATAGTGATGAATTTCATGTTTTTAAATAAATGCTTTTACTTAGAAGGCATTTGTAGATTCACCAGCTGGCATTTATGAGCTTCTTGACTACATATAAAAAATTAAATGACTATAGATATTTTTGTACAATTAATTTTAATAGGTAACATGTTAATTGATTTAAAATTTAACAACTGTATTTCAAAATTGCATTTCTGAAATAACTATTTCTTAATGGAGTCTGAAGTTACTTAGTTGTAGTCAATAATTTTTGCTGAACAGCTATATATAAGCTTTAGCACAGTGCTGTGTGTATAATGGGTACTAAGTAGAGGTTTGTCGAAGGAGAGTATGAATGAATGAAAAATCCACCTGAAAAATATATAAAATAAAGGAAAAGAATATGTGCTTAGCACATAGCGGGGTTTCTGTAGTTAGTTGAGCCAACTGTCTATTTATGTTTTTTTCCAGAGAGCCTCACTCCTAATAAGTTTCAAAAATATTTTTTAAATAATAATTGGGCAGTAATTAACTCGAGTTCACCAGGTAGACTGTCTATAATGTGTTTATTTTGCTTAACTCACCTTTTTGTACTCTTTTTCTTGTCATCAGTTTACTATTTAAAGTTCTCCAGATCAACTGTGAAAAGTAGCTACCTGATCTGATGAGATCTTTATTTAAATCGTGACACCTGATGTCTTTTTTTGACCTCCTTTTAATTGTGTCACCTTCATTGTTAGAGAAACCCAAACCTTACATTTCTTGAACAAAGCTGCTTTATTTATATCTTTTAGATCTAATGCTTTAGATCTACTGTAGAAATTAAACAGAACTTGTATTTGTAAAAATAAATTATTCTTATATAGAGAGAGGTTAATGGTGAGGCAGATATTTATGCAAAGATGTTTACTGCAAAATAAAATCAGTAAATTTTTAGTTAACAGTGGATCTAGCTTGCATATGTATTTGGAATGCTACGTAAGGTTTAACATATTTATGATCAGAACATTGACCAGTGATATTCAGTTAAGTAGTTTTGCAGAATTTTCTCTTCTAAGAAGAATTTGTTGTACTCGCATTATTGTTTCCTTTGGGATTCCAGACAATGACTCTGTAGTCTGATTCATTAATATTGGTTGTCTTCAGCAGAGAGTATCCAGATTTGACCTGCCAAGTATTAAATTTTTAATGTATTACTAGTTCTTTCACAGAGTAAGGCTTGTCTTTGTTCTTTGTGTTTTTGTACCAGTACAGCTTGAATCAGATACAGATTTAATTTGTAGTATCACTAAATATGCCTCATTTTAAAAACACACACAACACACATGCATAACTATAAAAATGTTTACTGGTGAAAATATTTCAACATGAATAGCTACTTTTTAAAAATATTTGAAAGTATGCATTTCTAAATTTATTTTGAAAAGTGCCAGGGGGTGCTATGTGCAATGTACAATAAGTTAATTATTATGCTATTAACATTGATGATGTTGAATGTGTATTAGTTAATGTGTTAATGACGTGTTAATTACTGTACATGTTGTGAAGACCCTTCAGGCTTGTTCTATGATACAACATGTCAATTTGAACCAGACCAAGTAATCTGCAAAGCAGACTGTAACTCTTAAAAATAACACTTGTAAACATAAATTATAAATTAAATTATGCTTTTTATTATCCTTTTTCTTTCTGGTAGAATGAATAAGTAATTCTTCTGTTCTCTGCACCTGTTAGAACCTAATACTGTCAGACTCTGTTTTCCCCAGGAGGATTGGAAGAGATTTGTTATGCAATAACTTCCGCTTTGTTTATGCTCTGGCATTTAGTGTATATTTTATATAGATTCATGTGTTTTGCAACCTGAAAGATACTCTTTATTTGTTTACCAGATGAATTTATAATGAAAGATACTCAGTCTTTGTGCAAGCAGGTGAAAAGTGGCCTTGTTCAATTAGCACCACTAGTTGATATTAAACTGATCTATATATACTTGATTCACCCTATGGCTCTTTCAAGCTTGTTGGCCAAATAGTTGAAACCTCAGGAGATCAGTCACAAAAAAACTGGATGCCAATTTCAAATCATTTAAAAGATGCCCAAATTTGTTGCCGTTTAAGAACATGTAACGATATAATTGTTTTTTTGCATGAATACGGTTTGAAAATGTCAAATATTTAAACTTTATTATTTCAACTTTTGAATTATAGTTGCTCATGTCTTTCTGTCAACATTTTGGGACAATATACCTGGTGGTCATCTTTAAGATGACTAATTTAGAGAAAATAATAAAATTACATACTACAGTGTTATTCATAAGATATTATTTCTTATTTTTATCCATTCAAAATCATTGTTTGATAGTAAACGAAAAACATATATAAAGAATGAGCATTCACCAATGAACCATGAGTCTTGTAGTGAGGATGTTTTTTAAATGACCCAGAACCAACTCTTAAAAATACAAAAATAAAATAGAAATGAACGTTCCTGTCCGGTAGTTGCTGTATCTTTTTAGATTCCATTGATATAATATGTTCAAGAGGTGGTGAAGAGTTCAGGCTGTAAAAGCTAGATTGCCCAAGTTCAAATCTTAGCTCTTTCACTGTCAGACTTTGTGACTGTGAGCATGATTTTTAACCAAACCATGCTGTGCCTCAGTTTTATGATAACAAAAGTGGGCATAACAATAGTACCTACTTCTTAGGATTGTCGGTTTCAGTTAATAGGGTAAAATAAAGCACTTTAAACAGTACCAGCACATAGGAAACACTCAATAAATGTGAGGTCTTATTAACCTACCTTTAATATTATACTGAAAATTATTTGGAAGCATTTAATTTCCACAAGCTCTTTGAATTCCCTAGGATCCATTATGAATGCAAGTTTTTGGTTTTCAGTCATTATAGTCTCGAACCTCATCACAGGAAAACATCTTCCTTTTAATGATGATTTTATTACTATGGTGTTGTTTACATCCACCTGGAGTCATCACAGGTTTTTTTTTTTTTTGTTCATCTAACCTTGCTTGATTTCTATAGCACAGCTTTCGTTGCGATTTGTATTGGCATGGAAGATTATTCTGACCAGAACTTGGGTCTCCCTTGCAAATATTTGTGTATCTCTTGTTTACAGCCCTGATGTCCTCTAGCAATACCCATGCAAAAGGGATTCTAATAAATCTTGTGCTCAGCATTACACATTGTTTGTTTTAGCTGCCTACCACTTCATGCTTCCTCCTTTAAGAGCCAGCCATTACGAAAGGTTAGATTCACAGTTAGCAGGCTTTAGCTCTCCCTTTTGAATCAGTGAGGTTGCCGTTTTATTGCTCTCCGACTTACACTTCAGTGATGAGAGTAAACTAGCATCAGATTAAAGGTCAGCAAATCCCATCAAAGAGAGGAATATTAGGGGCAGAGATAGTTGGAGAGGCAGCACACCACTGGGTATTGACAGGGTGATTCCAGGGTATCAGTCAGCAGAATTATAGCTGCCCAGAGAGTCAGTACAGCTTTAATGAGCCTGTGTGAAGAGGAAGAGGGTGGATTTATGTAGTTCCTCATAATTTTCTGTAGAGACTGTTATTGCAGACATTCTGTGGAGTGTTCTGGTCTTTCATTTAATTCAAAGGTCCTGGAGCTTATCCATCCTCTAAATTCCTTTTTGTTAGCTCAAATCAAAGTTGACATTTCCATGGTTTACCACCTAAAATACCCAGTTCAAAATCAGGTTTCTTTAGGCAATTTTGAAGTCTGTATACTGTTAATATAAACCTACATTATATTTATGTTAATGCATACATATTTCCTTTTCTGAAAAGTGGGTTGAAAAATGAACGTTTTTTTCCATAAGTAGACAACGGGGAAAATGTACATTTATACACTGCCCTCTAAGTAACTGGAAAAAAAAAAAACCTAGTTGTAATTATGTTAAGTTGCTTTTCAAAACAATTTTAATATTCTTCTTAAATTGACTTTCCAAATTAATTGCTAATATGCTTGTTTGTATATGCCCCATCTCACTGTTTATGCCTCCAATACCCCTAAACTGGAAAAAAAAATTTTTTTTCTATCTCTTGAGGGGAATGTTTTTAATTGTTCTAATGAGCAATACTACATTTAATTGCTGTTTTTTAAGTCCATCTGGATTTTGACATGACTTTGTAGTGAATTTGACTCATATTAATTTCTTATCAGAGGGGTATTCAATCTCTAAAATTTCAAGATATAGACTATGTTTTGGGAAGTTGTGTTTATGGTAAATGTCGTTGGATATCTTTGCTGTTGGTTAGTTGCTTAAAAGGTTAATGATATATGGATAGATCAATTATTTTAGTTAAGCTTTTATTTATAGGTCACTAGAAAATAGACAGTTTGTGAAAAAATTATCGATAAACTTGCACTAGAATGTTTTATTAGCCAAACCAGCCACTTTTTGAAATGTGTATTTAAGAATATGTTATTTTGATTATTTATAAGTAAATGAATATATTATTAACTTAGGGGTCTTGTTTGTGTGATTTGCTGCTTGGAAGATGCTTTCAAACTTCTCTGCCATTGTCCTTCGCATGCCATGTGGGTGGTCGCGCTTTTCAGGCACTTACGTGATTTTTTAATGGAAGAGAGTGATGGATGTGATACGACTATGAGAAGCACAAATATCCTTTTCAAAGTTCACTGTTTACTGAAGCATCTACAATACTTACAGCAAAACGTAAACTCCTCAAGAGATGCATACAGATGAATATTACATAAAAAATAAAGAAGCCATCTTCAGTCATTAATTAGATGCTATATTTATATTAAAGAGCCAGCATACTTAAAAGTAAAATCATGTGGAAAGTCTAGTAAAGTTCACGCTTCCTATAATCATGCCATGCTTCACAAAGCCTTTTCAATAAAACTGAGTCTGTGTCCTTTATAATAATACAGATAAAACTTTATGCTGTGCTGTTGCATTGGAATATACTGAGAATATCAGTGACCCTCATGACATATTTATTAGCATGCTATTTTGAGCAGTGCTTGTGCATCAGGATAATTTGGCATTACAGAAACAAAAAGTGGACAGTCCTTCCTGTAAGAGGAGAAAGGGAACCAGTGGATATTTGGTATTCATAATGAAGCCAACTGACCGTAATTTATATAGTCACTTTTGAAGATTTTAGAGAAAAAAGAAAGAAGATGGCTGCAGCAAAGGGAAAGGAAATGAATATAAAGATAAGCACGAGATTAATTATCTGATAGAGGTAGGATTCTTACTGCTATGAGGGATATATGAATGATGTTTATACCTTAAAGAACATGACTAAGTATAAGGGGTATTTTAAAATTCAACTGAGGTCTAGTATTTTCATTGGCGAAAGATTATGAATGAAAAAAGGACCGTTGTTCTGAAGCGGTACCATTTTCTGACCAAAATTTCTGTATCAGATATGGATTATATGTATTGTCTTTAAAAATACCATACATTTTACCTGGGAAGTATTTGATTAAAGACTTCTAAAGTACTGAGAAGATGTTGAACTTTGATGTAATTTTGATTAATTTTAACAAAATACTGTGTAGCCAGTTATAACATGATAATGAGTACATTTTCGGGAAGAAAAGAGTTTTTATTTCAGAACAAATAAATATCACCATTATGCTTTCAAGGTGGCCTACACATGGCCATTCTCTAGGTTTCCGAGTTTATTTGAAGCATGTGGTCCGAGACTGCTAATGATGAGCAACTGTCATAAGTGTTTCATCGTCAACATACATCAAAGTGCCATTCTGCTACCAGAAGATGTGAGAGTAAAAAAGTAACGTAAAAGAGCAAAAGAAAACATACTTAGTTCATAAAAACTGAGAAAGCAGAAGGCAATAAAACTACATACATACCATTAAAATATGTTGCAAAGTAACGGCAACGCAATCTATGGCAAATAAATTTTGATAAATAAAAATAGAAATTTCAAAAACCAAAACAGAACAACAACCTTGATCAGATTTGACCTTGTAGTGAGCATGACCAGAAATCAGATAAAAGTTTTAATTGTAGGACAGATTTGTTTCAGATTACATCTTAAGTTTGCAAAACTTACCCCCCCCCCTTTTTTTTTTAAATGTTCATGGCATGGTTCTTGGTAATGTTTCATTTTCTCAGATGATACTAAGGAATTCTGTAACTAGTTCTCTGACCTTGGGAAATGTAGTATTTTGATAAAAACAGATTTCGGTCTATATGAATTAAAGTGAATACCATTATTATTTTTTAAAGTGATGATTACAGCTCAGGTACTGTTTTAGGCATTTTAGATATTTTACAGCATTTAAACTTCATAATAATTTCTTGAGTTGGTGTTATCTCTTTATAGAGAGAGAATGAACTTGAAAACTTGCCTACAATCACACAGCTAATAAATGACAATCAGAATTGGAATACAGGCTATTCTGACTCCATGTTCTCCAGTAGTGTAGTATATTCTCCAGTGGTATAGCTTGTTTGTATTAGTTGAAAAGTGAATTTAAATCTAACATTATAACCTATTTCTCTAGGTATTTGAGGTATAGTAGAACTCTGGACTTAGAGAGGATGACAGACTTTGACCATTGTTTTCACATTTACTAGCCATGTAATCTTGACCAAGTCACGTAACCTCTGAAGTTTGGTTTTCTCAGATATAAATGAGGATAATGGCACCTCTGCCCTATAAGGTTATTTAAAAACCAAATGAGAGAGAGAATGTGAAAGATATAGCTTGCTGCTTGGCATGTAGTATATGCTTAATATGTATTGAAATTTGAATGGAGAGAATTTTTAAGCTAAGCAGTAGAATGAGACCCAAGTACTACAGTGTTTTAGTCAGATGTCCCCAACCTTTTTGGCACCTGGGACCGGTGCTCCTATGAGAATCTAATGCCTGATCTAAGGTGAAGCTAGTGCCTGACCTGAGGTGGGGAGTGGCTGCAAATACAGATGAAGCTTCGCTCACTTGCCCACCGCTCACCTCCTGCTGTGCAGCCCGGTTCCCAACAGATCATGGACCAGTACCGGTCGGTGGCCCAGGGATTGAGGACCCCTGTTTTAGATGATCACATTAACCACTGTAATATGAGAGGTTAGAGTCACTCATATACGAAACAAAAGGACGGAAAACATTTGCTCTTTGGCAGAAACATTTTGTACTGTGAACTGGTTCTGGGAGGATCTTACCAAAGTCTGAA
>NW_011888876.1:3362275-3382275 GCF_000151845.1 Pteropus vampyrus | reverse complement strand
ATGTCATTTCGCTTATAGTCACAGAATCTATTGATAACGTTAAGTGAGGATTTACTGTATAGTTATGGCAATGACCAGTATTGATAAACAGCCTTCTAGGTATTGCCTAATTGCAAAGTGCTCTAGTACTTTGCATCCACAGGAGTGTGAACTTTTTGATTTTCTGATTAGATTTGATGCACATAATTTATAAAGTAAATGCAGAAGGATTGCATTAAAACATTTTTTCCTATATTTGAGGCAAACACTGAAGTATTGATTACTTATGATTTTAGAAGTAAGAGATATTACTTACCACAAGGGGAAAATGTTATGCTAGCTGAAAATACATATAATTATTTTTGTTTATATTCACTATTATTTAATTTAAGGGTTGCTGCTTATTGATATGGCGGTGTTGGTTTCTATACATATTAGATATGTATAAAAGTGCCATAGATGGCTAATTAGTCTGTATCTTTTGCATTTCTTCCTGATGAATTTCCTTGTCTCCCTTATAGTCTGCTTTCTTGTGTATTAGTCATTGAGCGTCTTCTCTTGTTTGTCACACATGTGCAGGGAAGTGTGATAATTCTGACTATGGATGTTGATCTGCTATTAAAGAACCTCACCAAATGTCCACAGAGAAAAGGTCAATATATATAAGTGTAAGGAGAAAACTAGAAACCTAGAGGAAACTTGAAGGTAGATAAAAAACACATTTCCAGGACAAGCACCAGAATCTGTGTAAATATAAAAAAGAAACAACAAACACACAAAAATGTAAGCAAAAATTTAGTTTAAAAAAGAGAAACTTAAGGAACTCTCAGACGAATAATAGAAAATGAAACAATGCCCAAAGTGCCAGATAAGAGGTTGCTCAGTAAGTCCTCACTGCATGTCAAATGCACAAAAAACTTGGTCTGTGGAACTGTGAACATGTCTAGGCCATGAGATTTTAACATCTAAAATGAATTAGATTTTAACATCAATGAAATGAATTAGAAGGAAAGAAAATCAAAGATGTTAAAAATATCAATATGTAACCAATATTTGGCAGTTTCTTTTAGATCTAGAAGAAGTAGCAAATACACGTTTGACTATCTTTAATTATCAACGAATGTGCTGATACTGATCTTATCTTATTTGAGAGAGTTATCTAACTTTTTGGTTCCCTAAATAAATTACTGTGTTAGTATATTATAGTTTTCAAACCTTATTTATTTACCTTTGAACAGGCAACAGATATAATTTTAAATTATTGCGAGTTAGTTTTATTACCCAGTTGAAATTATTCTGACGTATATTTTTAAATGAAGGTGACAACTTTAAAGTGTTTTGAGGGAGGAAATTAAAGTTGTGCATTTAAATTAAGAGAACCAAGAGCTCTCTCCTATAGTGGATATAATTCAGGACATCTAGGAATGAAATTGTTCTGTAAAAGAATTGATGGTAGTTTTAGGTTAGCATATAAAATTGCAGAGCTGGTGCTCAGTTGAGTACTTGGCAGCTTATAGATGTTACTGTCATGTAAGTTACACCAGACATGGAGTGTGCACCACTGTGGATAAACAACAACAGGCACAGACGCAAAAGGCAGAATCCAAATGCAGACATACAAGATGCCAACTTCCTTCCTCTTTCCCCAAGATGCTTTGTAACTGGTGTGAGGAACCTGCTTTTAAATAGATTTACAGAGGTTAATTGGGCTGGGATATTTTAGATTGTTACACATTAATGAAAATGCTGATTTTGAGCTGTCATGGCTCCAGTGCTTTTTATACTATGATAATTATTTTAAAACTTTGTCTTCTGTGTTGTTGAAAACATCTTGGCAGAAAGCCTATGTGACCTGATTAAACCTATGAATTGTCAGCTGTGATCTATAGTACTCAGATGAGGTTGCTGACTGGGCATCACTTAGGAAGTTCTTTATTTAAAAGCAAAATTAGATTGAGACTGCTGTACCCAGCACCGTATTGCCATGTTGATGGTACATTTTTAATACTGTATTTAGTGTCCTGGTTTTATAGTTTGCTGACAATAGCTTAACAAAGGCATTTAATAATATACATTTTTAAAGCATAGCTAAGTACCTCATAATGTATGTATTTCTCTTCTCCCCCCTGAAATTACATGATGGAAAAGCGCATCTAATCCTGCTAATTTAAAAAATTTTGAATGTAGCTTGTGAATTAATTATTCTATTGGGATTTTAAATTCTGTTCTAACTGTACAGAGAAACAGAATAACCACCTTTCTTTCGATGGGTTTGTTTTATATCCTTGGATTTTTTTTGTTTTTTCTGTCTCAAAATACTGGATTTTTTACCCCCTTTCCATCTGACACTTAAATCACCTAAATTTGGAAAGACTGGGTCAGTCCTTTTCCCAAGGATCTAATCTGGGATAAATTGAGAAGAAGTGATATTGGAAATTCTAAGATGCATGTAAATATTATCTTGAAAAGAATTTTCATACTTATGTTTATTGATAAAATGTGAACAATGAAATTCTCAGCATGAATTGTAGTACACTGATGTTGTTTGATCATTTTCTCAAATAAACAAAATACTCACACTGTTTGTCCTGTTTCTCGCTTCTTCTCTCTTTCTGTCTCTCTCTCTCTCTCTTTCCTTGAAGGTCTCAGCATCAGAGGAGCCCAGGAGGAGGACCCTCCCGATCCCCAGCTAATGAGACTGGACAATATGCTTTTGGCAGAAGGGGTTTCAGGTCCTGAGAAAGGTGGGGGATCGGCGGCAGCAGCTGCAGCCGCGGCAGCCTCTGGAGGTTCTTCAGATAACTCTATTGAACACTCAGATTACAGAGCCAAATTGACCCAGATCAGACAAATCTATCACACAGAACTGGAGAAATATGAACAGGTCAGCAGCCGCCACTCTCATAGTCCTGCACAAACCCTCTATTGCTCTTCTATTAGACTGCGCTAACCAATTCTGAGGGCTGTGAGGGGTAGGTGTTAACACAAAGAGCAAAATAAATAAGGTCAATGCAAAAATACAAGTGAATTGTTGGATTCATGAAATGAAGTCCCTTTCAGCTTTCGGAGGTGAAGCTCAACCCGTTTTATCTCATCCACTTGTTTTAGTTGTATTCGTTCCTCACATTCACATGCCCTTACTACCACATCTGCAGCCACCCTCCCCCTCTAACCTCACTGCTTGGTGCTCTTCAAAACTTTGTATCATTAACATTTATGCACTGACCTTGTTCATAAGCTATAAAAACTTTTAAAGGGAAGAACTGCATAGTGAGATCTTCCTCCTATGCTGTGAGCTCCAGAATCCTCCTAGGAATTCTTAAGGATTGTGCCAGAATATAGGGGAGGGAGCCAACTTCACAAAGGAAGCGAGTTCTGGCCTGTCTCTGAGGAAGAGCCCTCCTCCCAGGATAATTATAGGTAACCTGGGGCAGGGAATATTGGTAATTGGGTGCTAAATTCCTGAGTAGAGAGTATGGATTTAAAATGCTATTCTCAGCCATTATATTAACCATATTTCATTGAATCTAAGATATCTTTGATTTTAAGCTGTATCATTGTTTTATGTACCACCAAGAAAAAATTAACACTGCCCAACTAAACTGTATATAACATGTCTTGATCGTAAAATGCTTCCAAACTTTAAACTTCAGAGATATTAAAATGCGGAGAAAAATAAGTAAGTCTTAGATTCACTGAAACAAGGTAAAAAATTTACAGTTCACTTAAAATATATTTTAGTTGTTAGTTTAAGCCTAAAAACCTGCATAGTTTGAGGAATTCTCACTGGAAGGTAATTTGAAAAAACATTATTATGGAAATGTTTAAATATACTCGCAAATAAAGAGAACATTATTAATCTGAATCCTATGAAATTGCCAAATTTTTAGGTCAAAGACAGTTGTGAGTTGGCAGTTTTATAGAGTTTATCCTAAAATAAGGAACTCCCTAGATACCCATCACCCAGATAAATAATTATCAACATTTTGTCAATCTTATTTTGTGTACCCCCCTTTTTTTTTCTTGGTGGAGTATTTCAAAGCAGTCTTAGCCATCATACCATTTCATCCATAAATATTTCACTGTATAGTCAAGTACTTCGTAAAGTCTAAACGCCTTAGTGTGATTTGGGAGTCCTGGTCAGTTTAAATACTGATTTTTCTTCTAAGTTCCCTTTGTAGTTTCAGTTGTATATGTTATTTTTTTCATTGCCTTCTCTAATATGCTGGCTATGGTGGTATTAAGCAAATGCTGGATTCTGTCCCAGAGGTGAGTGTTTTTTAAGGGAGGGTAGAAAGATTTATGTAGCTTTATGTTAAAATACAATATAAATTAATCTTATATGATACTGCCTTTTTTTTCTGAATAAGATTTACTGGGATCTCAAAGTGCATCTCTAGTCTCATAGGAATAATTTTTGGTGGAAGATGTACAAATAAGAATTTTTAGAAAAATTATCTTGTGTATGTACATGAAAAAAATGGAGCTTTCTGATTTGACATATGAATAATTGAGAGTAAACAAAATAAGTCATGGTTGAAAAGGTTGCCCTGAGCATAAACAGTAGAAAATGGCTCTAATTTGTAGTATAATCCTAATTGCATAACTTTATGTTAAATACATTTATACATACTTATTAAATAAATACCACCAGTCACCTTGCATAGAAAGATATATAGGATTCGGCCAAATGGCTCTACTTTTTTGGCTGAGGAATTAAGATGGTTCCCTACTAACTCCTGCTATATCTCTTCATCTTGGCCTCGTTATTTTCTCCCTATAGCCCTGCTAGAAGTTGGGTAAAGCTGACATCAGTCAATGTCACATGAGTTTGGGGTTTTTATTGTTGTTGTTTTGTTTTTGTGTGTGTGTGTGTGTGTGTGTGTGCTTTAAAAATACACACATACACACAAGTTCTTCATAAATTAATCAATAGTATGCGTTTTTATATTTTTAGATTAAATATCAAGTTGGGAAATGTGTTTTAAAATGTAATCATGAACCATATTTTTAGATGCATTCAGTAGCCTAATAAAAACTACTTGAATGTATATTTCCTTCCTCATGTTTAACATTTTCACAAGTAAAAATATAACAATGAAATCAATGCAGCATTGTAGACAAATAAATAGATGGAGCATGATGACTAGATGGCTGATTCTACAGAATTTTAGTTTACAGATTTTCATCTGTAGGTTCTGAATTATTTTAGAAATAATATAATGGCATTTAATTCCCTTCAGTCATCTTTGGGGCTGGTTTTTATAGCTCTTCTGTGAGTTTTGATATAAGATAGTCGACTTTTCTTTTCATATATTTGGGATACCAGGCCTTTATCTGGGATAGACCTTTAGGGATATGTTTGGAGTTACTAGAAGGGCTAATAAGCAGGACTAAGTGAGATGTAGGGATGGCATTTCTAAGATGGTATTATAATTTCCATTTTACAGGTGAGAAAATGAGACCCAGGTTAAGTTATTTATCCATGTCACACTTCTTATTAGTGTCAGAATCAGGCACTGAAATCAGTTTTTGACAATATGCCTTCCTTTTCCACTGAATTATGATACTATTTATGTTGAATTGGAAAATAATTTGGGTGCATTCTGATTTTCTCTGATTTGCCCCTGTTGGATTACGTTTGGAATGGGATCAGAATAGAGATGGAAAAAACAATTATATTTTTCCTCCTCCTAAAAGTGAACATGGGTACTCTGAGTGACAGGAATCTTATTCATAAATAGGAAGAACATATACGTTAAGGCAAAATCTTCATCAGAAAATTGTGTTGAATCTTTCCCTAAAAGAAATAAACCGCATTGGAATCTTAGAGCAATTCACTCTCCTATGTTTTGCAGTGAAGCTGTAATGAAAATGTATCTGAAGCCTGTTTAGATTTAGATTGCCATAAAATTAACAAACACCACCACTGCAGTAAATTAAAGTACCTTATAAACACAGCCACATTTACAAAGCTAAGCAGACTAGAGCTACAGTTTGAGCAAAATTAAATCCAAGCTGCAAAGGCTCAGTTTTATGTGTGTGTTTTAGGAGTGGTACTGTCCTTTAAATACTGTCCTTTTTCTTTCTCCATAAAATGTCCTTTGATCATATGCCACCATTATATAGGCTCAGATGTAAATGATTGGTGATGATAACCATCTAAATTCACTTATAAACCTTTTGAAATATTAGGCATAGAATATATATTAGCGTAAGGTTCTTGAATATTATGTTCACCCAATGGGAAACAAAACTATTTTAATTTTCTCTTATTGATCTTGACACCCTAAAGGAATGTGATAATTTTTTAAAGCTTATAACAACTGTCTGGTAGTACTTCATTTGGGTGCATTGCTTCCCTCTTTAGCTGGGACAAAATCCTGGTTGCTTCTTTGTCTTCTTGTTGATTAGCTACAAGTTTTGACAAATGTTTTTACTACACCTTTCAAATACGCTCTTATGATTAAAGGCCTAACTATTAGAATAGGTAAATTCCTAATGAACTTGAGCCAAGCTTCCTGGAAAACCTGTTTTTAAAAATTGAGGGCCGTCTTGTTTCCTTCACCTCTCTTCCGAAAGGAAATGGACACATTGGTTTTTGCAAATGAAATTTAACTTAGACATTTGTTCTCAGTTAAAAAGGAAGATATATCATGCCCTATGCATCTCTCCCACTTTGCTTGTACCAGAAGAAATGCTTGTACACAGGCAATTCACTTCATAATTTATAGCTGCTATAATAGAGATGACATATTGAAAGCTATCTACTATAATTATATTGAAATACATTTTTGCTGAAGGCGAAAGTGTTATAAAGGTCCCAACCCTCCCTAAGCATCTGGGAACCTGCTTTTTGAATTCACTGATGTCATTTGAATTCACCTCAAATCAGGTAAAGCATTGGAGCCAAGCATATACACTGAAATGTGCTCAAGACTAGTCAGGTATCATTCAGCTGCTAGAGGACTTTCAGATTGCAGAGGATTGTTGGGGGAATGGAGAATGAGTGCAGAACCTACACTATGTAAAGTAATAATAGCCTTGAGCATTTTGAAGATCTCAACATTATGTGCTTATATTTGTTGGCAAAATCTCCTTAGCTTGTAAAGGAATTTCATTTTTATTTTTATTTAGTTAAAAAAATGCTGATGTTATTACATTAGAGATGTGTAACCTGCAAACTCCTAATCTCATTTTGCTATTTTTTTTAATAGTTAAGCAGGAACGACAAAAAGGTACTACCTGATGTAAACTTTACATTTCATTTTCCCAAGCAAGGCTTTGTCATCATTGCTCCAAGGGAAAGGTTTTACTTCTTGCCAGCTTCATGCCAGGTCTCTTCCTTGGCTGGAGGGAGCATTTGAGTGTTCTCTTTTTTCTTCTAAGTTTCTAGTTTATGGGCTCTGTGTACCAAATGTATCTTTGACTACAAACTTGATTAATAAAATGAATTGTTTCGTATTTGAATACTCTTTTTCCAACTTCTTTGGAAGCAGCGTTTGTATTACTCAGGCAATGGGAAGGCAGAATTAGTTAATCAGAGTAGAAACTTGCTTGCAGAATAACATACAAAAAATATGAATTTCATTAAATTGCCATTTTCATTGTCAATAATAACTGCCATTTATTAAGTATTAATCATGTTCCAGACTCCACGCAAAGAACTTAACATGTATTATATAATATAATTCTTACAAAGCCCTCACGAGATAGGTTTCTAAATCATGTAATTAGGTAAGAAGTATTGAAGTACAATAGGTATTTTATCTTTGCGGCAGTTCCTTAGGCATAATGGTCTCATTCTAGCTGGTTTAGAAGGAATTTTTAAATGTTAACTTTTATCCTAAAACAAGAAGAATTTGTTGATTTAATAATAAACATTCCATAAATACAAAATCTATAATTTTGGACTAGAGTTACTTGTAAGGTTATAAAGATATCTAGAAAATGGATGCATGCATCAACTTTTAATAGAGATTTATTTTTTATTTGAAAAATGGATTGTAGAATAGGGGGTTTTATGATCTATTGTCTACAATCGGCTTCATGGTTACAAAAGAACAATTCAGTTTTTAGATCTGATCACTGAACCATTTAAAAACTTCCTCTAAAGTCAATGCTTGCTTACTGTCTGATTTTACATTTTTACATTCAGTGATCTGAACCTACAGACAGGAAAGGGTTGAATCTTAAATTCACAACTGGTAAATGCACCACCATAAAACAAACAAAACCCTGAAGACTTTAATTTTGAGTGCAAACCAGATAGGTATGGATATAGCGGAGACAGTTTTTACTAGCCCACAACTACCATTAAAAACATTATCCACAATCCAAATATTTCAAATCCTTAATTATTATCTTGTTTGGATTTTTAAGGAGAAAAGAACAAATGGCAAGGAGAAAGGCCCATATTGCAAAGAAAAGCTCTCTTCTTTTGAGGTAAATGTGCAAGTAAGAAAGAATGTAGCCTTAGGAGCTTCTGGCAGCCATTTTGCCACCATGAGGGAGAGCATGCCTGGGATTAAGACTGGTGCTAAGGGTGATGAAAATCCAACAGAGAATTTGGGTCCTGGGCACATTGTTTGAGCCTATATCAAGCCCCCACCTGAAGTTAGCTCCATTTCTGAACTGTTGAGTTATGTGAGCCAATAAATGACCTTTATCTTTTAAGCCCCCCCCCAAAGTATTGATTGAAACTATTTTTATCAGATGAAGCCCTCCATGTTTTATGTTCACATAACTATGTTATTGTTTGTGTTTTAAAACACAGACCAAAATAATGCATCCTAGATAGTATTCAGCAGCTAGATTAAAAGAAAAAAAGTTTTCTGCTGTTACTCTAAATCAGAAAATTCAAGGAATCAAACTTTCATTTCCTTATTCAAATTAACCAAGTCGTTTTTATATTTGTATTGTGGACATTGACCAGAAAGTTATTAAATGATAATTTCACTTGGAAAAATGATAAGGCAATGAAAAATCTCTTAATTTTAAACATAGTCTTGGAAGTATGATAGAGAATAGAATAAATGTTTGAAGTGAGCATCCCACATTATAAACAGCATCGATGCTAGTATGTGATTGGGTGGCCCTTCAAAACATCTCTGCAATCATTCGATATCATTTTTACTGCATTTATGTGTTTAAAAAATGTATGCCTTATAAGGAATAGGAGATGAGGCAGTACTGTGCTCTGTTCTGATCCGGTACAGATGATGCTGTAAATGAGGCTGTAATTTACTTTCAGTGGTATAAAAGAAAAAAAATCACTTTGCCTAAAGTGTATGCATCTTTCTTAAGGGTGTACCCAGATTTTAATTATCTAAATGTAAATACTTAACGAATTTTACTTAGAGTAATGAGCTAAAGTGCACACTACATAAATGAGATGTTCTAATTAATCATGTATGAACTACTGGTTTAAAGAAAAGCTACGTGAATTCTGTGAATGTTGGGATATCGCCAAATTGCTGATCAGCATTTGCATTCATAGATGACTTCACTTAATGAGTTGTGAGATATTCAGCAAATGTTTTAGAAAATTATGAGTTTTTAGATGCAGAAACTTTTTGCGTTTAACCTGTTTGGGTTTTTTTTTTCTTTTCTTTTCTTTCTTTCTTTTTTTTTTTCTTCACGTGAGCCTTTGGCTGCTTCTTAGAAGCTATAGGCAAACATTCATTCTGGAGAGATGAAAATACAGCCAGAGAGAAATACTGAGAGAGCTTACATCTCAGGTATCATTCACACAAGAGGCTTGAATTATTTATCAAGACATATGCCATGTCATAGATATATTTTACCATGATGCTTGAGCTAGTTTTGTAGGAACTAGGAATGTTATATGTGCAAATTAGAAATGCTTTCATACTCTAGTACAGCAGTTAGTTCTCAAAGTTTTTGGTCTTAGGATTCAGACTCTTAAAAATTATTGGAGACCCCTTAAGAGCTTTCATTTGGTGGGTTATATCTATCAGTATTTATTATGCTAGAAATTAAAACAGGAAAGTTAAAAGAATTATTAATTTAGAAAACCATTGTTAACCTAAATAACATTATTAAAACTTGTATTTTCCCCAAAAACTCAAAATTCAGTGAGAAGAATGGCATTGTTTTCACATTTTTGCAAAACTCTTTAATGTTGGGCTTAATGGGAGTCACCTGGATTCTCACCTGTACTTCTGCAGTCAGTCTGTTGTCTTGTGGTTAAAGTATATGAAAAACATCTGGACTCACACAAATATGTCATTAGAAAAGGGAGGAGTATGTTAATAGCCTTTTCATATAATTGTGGATATTGTTCTGTGATGTTACACTAAAACTTGACAAGTTGTATTGTAAAGGTTAGTTACAATGTGGAGTCTGAAACCATATTATACTCTCTTTTTTAAAAATCCATTGGTCTAGTTTGGATCTTCTTCTATCTGTACATGTTTTTGTAACCTCATACATTGATTAATTGGAAAATATTGGTTCACTGGGTTATATATATCTTCCAGTGTTGATACATTTCATTATGTAACATCAAAATAACATATTTATTAATACCAACACCAAACTAATCAGGCAGTCTACTGGGAAACTGTCGAGCTCATAGTGGTGGATGCAAGTTTTCCAAAATTATAATTTTCACTTGAAAATTCAAATTTCATCATTGGCACACCTACTATCAGCTGGTTTCCTTAACATGACAGATTCACTTGGCTCCTGTCTAAGAAAACATTTGCCAGATATCCAAGTCTGAATAATCATAATTTATTTCACTTTCAAATAAAAATAGTGTTTCATGAAAAAAAGCAGCTTTACTCATAACTTAATCACACAAGTGCTTTTTCTCGAGACAACCATCCATTGATATGTGGAGCAGTACTTTTTGTACTTTTTGCTTCCCGTTTGTCACACAGAATATTAAAATCTTAGTCATGTGTTTGAAATGTAGTAAAATGAATAATTTCTCTTGTTTCATTAAGGGCATTTCTAAGTGAAGCTGTCTTTGTGTGTGTGTGCGCGCGCGCGCGCGCGTGTGTGTGTGTGTGCGTGTGTGTGTGTGCGTGTGCGTGTTTGTATGAATGTGTGGTGGTGAAGAATAAAAAAGGAAACATCAAAGATTACTTACTATACTGTTTCCCAAAGAGTTTTACTTAGTATATTGGTCTACAAGATGCTATAGAGCTGTGCTGTCTAATACAGTTGCCACTAGTCACATGTAACTTTTGAGCCTTGAAATCTGGCTAGTCTGAATTGAGATAATTCTGTACATGTAAAATATTTACTGAATTCCAAAGTATATGAAAATAAGAATGTAATATGCCTCATTAACAGTTTTTAAAATTTTATATGTCAAAATGTTTACTATTTTCCATATATTGGATTAAATAAAATATATTGTTAAAATTAATTTCATCTGATTCTTTTTATTTTATTTTTTTAATGTGGCTACTAGAAAATTTTAAATTTTTCATGTGTGGCTTTGAATATATTTCTTTTGGACAGCACTACTCTAGAGAAAAGAGATTTTGTGGCCAAATTTATTTGGGAAAAGTTGGATACACTATCCCTGTTTGAAGATTTACTGCTGTTCATATTGGCATATTAGAAGTGCTGAGGAGTTCTGCAAAAGTAAAAAAAATAAAAGGTCTTTTAAAATTTGCGTTAATACAGCATTACCCGAACATACTGTATTATTGGACCATGTATTAACATTTCTTGGAACTGGCTATAGAAGTATAGAACTTGCTGATCCAGTTTGAGAGAATAATTCCAGTTTAATTTTCTTCATTTTACTGCTGAGGAAATGGAGGACTGGAGTTTGTCTCATTGTATATCATTGAAATTATATGAACATCTCTTTAGGGAAAGTACAAGAAAAAATACACATTTCTTGGCAGGCTGACTACTTCATTTTAGTTTGGCATAAAATAGTTTAAAATGACAATAGAGCAGGGAAAATCTTAAATTTTATTTTGGTTTCCTTAAAGATAGAAAGAACTTCTGGATTTAGAACTGCAAAGTTTCTTAATTTTTTTTGTGTGTCATAACCTAAGACAGTAATTCTTAGCCTTTTTTTAGTTATACACTGGCTAAAAATCTAGAAAGAAAACAAAATTTCCACAGATTGTCCCTTCAGGAAATACACATGTACATACAACTTGTATAAGGTTTCGTGGAGTCATAGGCATTTTAAACCTATCCATGAACTTCAGGTTAAGACTTCATCATTTATAGTTTAAGGATAATGTATTTAAGGCTATTAATCAGCATTACTCTTAAATTGTAATATAAAAACCCACCAATCAATAGGTATTTATTGGATGCTTACTATGTATATTACACAATTTCGCACTCTGAAGAATCCCACAAGTATAAAATAGTATTGTTACTCACAAGGAATTTTAAATTTCTTAAGAATTAAAACATAAAAAAACTTTAACTGGTAAGCAAGACTCATTTTACCTCACCTCAGAAATATTTATAGAAAAGCTCCATTTATAGAAAAGCTCCATTTATAGAAACGCTCCATAAAAGCTTAGAATAACCAAAACATCCAGTATACTTGAAAGGTTAGTTCTCTAATGAACAGTTAGAAAAACCATCATGTGCTAGATGTGAGCAATGTTCAGGATATCTGTAGAGAAGTGGACATTATTATAGCTTCAAAATGTGTCTTGCGGTGATCAATGATTGTTCTGTCTGCTTGCCCTACCAGGGGCATCCGTGCAGTAAGACGCAGAACCTCCTGTCTTGCCTTTTTAACGAAAATGCCAGAAGATGTTCTTTCAATTCATGAGTATAGATTGATGCTTTACCAATGCAGTACTGGATTTCAGCACAGGCCCAGTTACATGGTTTTATAGTTATAAAAGAATGTAAGCGAACTTAAAGAAATGAGCTAAGGATTGTTAACTGAAAACTTTGAGATGTGAATCTGATAAGGATTTGCCTATCCCTGAAGAGTTGAGCTGCTCTGCCCACCTTCCAGGGATTGCTCATGTCCACTGATAGGGCCCAAACTGCAGCTAAATTATACTAGGACATTGGCTTGCTTGGCATCCAAGGCCCTGTGCATACTAATACAACCTGTGTCCCCTCTTCTCCTCTACATGGTCTCTCAGTTCCTCTGAACTTGCTACATACCATCATTTCTAGGGTTTTTATTGCTCCTGGAATTCCTCCTGATTCCCATCTTTATCTACCTTTCAAAAATCCTACTTATTCTTTAAAGCCCAAATGTCACTTCCACCATGCAGCCAGACATGATCTCTGCCTCCAGATGAGACACTCCCTCCTTGGGTCTTAGGAAGCTCTTTTCCTATCTTCCTTTGACACTTTGTACAGACTGCCTTGTTTGAGAATTAGTTTTTTATATATTTTATCGCACTAAAGGCCAGGTTCACATCTTGCTCGTTTCTGTGTCTCTTAATAGCACTTGGAAGAATTTGAACTTTATAGTCCTTCAGTAAACATTTGTAGAATAAATATAAAACCCCAGAGAATTTACTAGTGTTAACATTGAACATATATTTGTATTTATAGGCATTAGTAGAGAGCATCCTCCAGTGGGAAAACCTCATTTTGGAACTGGGACAAGGGTGGGTGGGAAGGGCAGTTGAGTGCTATGTCTCCTTTGCATGTCTGGCCACTCATAGTTTCAGAATTCTTGCTGCCCCATCTAACTACCACTGCCATTTCACAAGTGTCTTAGTTTTCATTTTACCCTTCCTACCGTATAATGCCATTGGCAATCGCAAATGAGGTGGAAATTCAGATCAGTGAATGTCTGGATGTGATAATATAAAATACCAGAATCCTAAGGAGTGATTTTTTTTTTTCCCTTACAGGCATGTAATGAATTCACTACACATGTGATGAACCTTCTCCGAGAGCAGAGTAGAACACGTCCCATTTCCCCAAAAGAGATTGAAAGAATGGTGGGCATCATCCATCGAAAATTTAGTTCCATTCAGATGCAGCTCAAACAAAGCACTTGTGAAGCTGTTATGATTTTAAGATCAAGGTTCCTTGATGCCAGGTATGTGAGGCCGCAAATCCGTTGCATAGCTTTTTTTCCTCCTTTTCATGCCTTGTATATTATTTTCTGTGAAAATGATCAGTTGGTCTTAGATTCTTCATTAATTTGGCTATAAGAGCTCTTCTCTACAATTGACAGGTAATTCTCCTCATGATGCCTGCGCTGTCAAGCCTCTTCTTACCTGGGAGTGGTAGTGCTATCGGCTGCCAATTTGGTGACTCAGGAAATGGATAGGATTAGTGCGGCTACTAATGATTTAGGAATATGTAGCCTTTCAGATCTGATGTTAAATAGTATTTTTGATAACTTTTAGTCTGTAACTCTGTTTTAACAAAGCTTTGTTTTCTAAGAATTTCTTGATGTTATGTGTACAGTATAAGAAAATACTTGGAGATACTGATACTCCTAAAAAGGAAGTGGTATTTTATTTAATAGCAGTCACCACAAAACCCCAAACTCCATTTTTCCAAATCAGGTAAGAAAGCTTATCAGTTTCTCCTGTAAGGATGAAAATTTCTTTTTTATCTGAAGCTTTCTCCAAGTTTCACAGGAGAAACTTGAAAGTTTCATAGGTAATGAGTTGTATATGGCGTGTTTGACCTACTGGGTGACAAAATAGAAGAACTGTCAAGTTGCTGCTCTGCACAGCCTCCACAGGGACGCCTCTTGGGCATTGCTAAAGCTTATGATCAGTCTTCAGCTTGGAAAGGAGTTTCTATTTGTTTGGCTTTCTCTCCCTTGGAATCTGACAGAGGCGCTAATTATCATCCAAATTTTACAGTATTAAAGAAAAGAACTAAGTCAGCCTCTCAACTGGAAAACAAGATGTGTGGACTGTCTTCACGCCAGAGCTCTTCCTTAGAGCCAGATAAGGAAACATATGCCACTTAATTATACTACCATTCTCCTAGTTGAGCAAAGCCCAGTTGTATCACCTTTGGTTCCTTCTTCTGTAATAAATCAGTTGCTAGAACTCACCAGTACTTCTTTTTTTAACATTTCCTATCTCTTTCTTTCTGTCTTTCCTTGTACTGCTCAGTTCATGTTCATCCTTTGTACTTGGACTAGCACAGTACCTTTCTAATAGTCTCCCTGTCTCCAGGCTTATTCCCCTCCCTCCCGCCCATCTTCCGCATTCCTTTTCTGTTTCTATATAGCATCGCTATGATGCCCTAACTGCTTTGCCGAAAAACTGCAGTAGCTTTTCAACGCTGGATAATTCATGCACACTACCTAACCTGGCATTTAAAGCCTTATATGACGTATTCGTGCTTGCATTACTTTTTTGTTGGTTGTTAAGATTTTCTAAAGTTTTATTTTATTTTTTCCTGTTAAAAAATATAACAAGCTCACTATGGAAAATTTGGAAAATATATAGAATAGAAGGATGGAGGATAAAAGATAAGTACATTTTTATTACCTAAAGAAAAAAAAAACATACCATAAATGTTTTAGTTTATTTCCATTGGGTTTGGGGGAGGCTTTTTTAAAAAAAAATTAATGTTCTTGTGACAGTACAATATAATTTGGTTTTCTTTTGTAAAAAATTTACTATGACTATATAAACATTTTTCATAGAGTATAAGCTCTAATTTTAAATGACGTTGCAATGATTGAAGTCTACCAAATGGCTATATGATAATTTACTTAGCCATTCCTCTGTTTCTGAGCATTTAAGTTGTACCTTTTAATTTCCGTTACAGCTTGCTTCATCCTTCCTTCCTTCTCCAAATATTTGTTTGTGCTGAGGATATAAAGATAAACAAGATAGGTTGACATTCTTGCCCCAGTTGAACTTACATTCTACTCGGTGAAACAGACAATAAACAAGTAAACAAATATGCTATACTGTTTTATTTAAAACTATAATGAAATGTAATAAGATAAGAGCTATGAAGAAAAATAAGGCAAGGTAAGGAGAGAGAAAATGATGGAGAAAGGATACTATTTGAGACAGAATTTTATTGAAACTAGTGTTTCAATGAAAATCTTTATGCACTGAAGCTTTTGATTTTAGGATTATATCATGAGGACTAATTCTGAAAAACGAAATTATTAGATCAAAATTTGAGCATTTTTAGTGCTGTTACTATATTACCATGTTCTATATTACTATATTCTTTCCTGTGTTTAATCTAAAATGAAATAACTCTTGGTCTTATCTGTTTCCTCTGGCTAGAAGTCTGTCTTTTTCTCTGCCTAACCACCAGTTCTAACACCACACATACCCCTCACCTTTCATCCGCCACTACACACCTCCTGGCCTCCCACACAAACCCTGTTCTCCCATCCCTTTTCCCAAGTTGGTATTAAATAGTATCATGAGTTGTCATCTGTGAGGATGTCTAGTACGGAGCCTGGAACATAACCAGTGCTCACATTTATTATCTAGTGAAACCCAGCTCATCCTTTCAGGCCTAGCCTAAAAGCGACCTCTTTAGGAAGCCCACTTTAATCACTCCACTGAGTGGTCCTCGCCTTCTCTTCAACATTAAGTTTATGCAATTCTCTGGACCAAACTTTATGCAGACTGCCTTTCTTGTAGCTTTTCACAAACATTTGTTCTCTACCTTTGTAAATTAAGAGTCATTGAAAGCAACAGCCAAGTCACACATTTATACCCCCTTAAAGCAAGAATCTTACATGTACTAGGCTGCAAGAAGTTATTTATTGATTAACCACATGAATGAATATTTTCACTTAATACTTTTAAGAGCTCAAATCAAAGAGTCAGAAAATAACATTTTTAAATTGTCAATTTTGAGCATTTTAATTTAAAAATATGTAAATCAAAGATATTTAAAAATACTTCCAACAGAAAGATTCCTTCCTAACATAATTACAATCCTTATTTCTGCCGGTACTTTCCCATTCTTGTCAACATGCGTCCTTATTTTTTTTTAATATATAACTGCATTCATAATGTATACACCTAAATGATTTATTTTTCTTCCAAGAAGAGTAACTATGTTAACAAGCCAAAGTGAGCACAGCAAGAGTGAGAAGGTGGCAGAGCTTGGAGTACAGTCCCTTTCCCCTCAGAGACTGCTGTTAGTGATGTGATGTTGAAGGGACACGGCCCTGGGGCTGATGCACCACTGCACACTAGCCTGAGGCACAGCCACGAAAAGTGTGGTGAAACCTGAGGGGGAGTGAAATTTAGGGGAAATGTTTAACGGGCGTTTTCTACAGAATGTTTTTCTAAAAAGATAAAGTATAAGGCTGAGTTGTCTCTTAGCCTTCAAGCGAATGCAAATACTGAGCTTGGATTCTATCTATTTTTGTAGTGCCCCTTAGCAAGCCCTCTGTACTGAGAAAGCAAGGTTCTTTTGCTCTAGGCAAACCTACTCATTCAGGTTCATGATTCCCTTGCTCACTCTGGCTTTTTGTAAGGCCATACTCAAATTTTCTTGGTAATCGAACAAGCTGAAGCATGTACCACTACAAAACAACTAGGAACAAACTTGCACAGGTCTCTCTTCTCTTTTACTAGAAGTGCTATAGTTTCACAGCCAGAATGTCTAGGGTAAGGTGTTCTGTTCTGCCCATAAATTTGTTCTCTGAGGTTTTTCTATATGTTTGCTAAAACTACTCTTAGGCAAATGAATAAGTGAGCCAAAATTATCTTTGTCTTCCAAGATTCTACTCATTCCTCCTTTCATAAGTCCTCAGATCCTAAAGAAATGCCCTATGTCACCTACTCCACTGTGCCCTGGGTTTTGCTGCTGAACTCCATGTCTTAGCTTGAGAGTCACAAACTCACATGCTTACATATAATGGCATTGAGTAGAGTGGTTGGATGAGGGGCCGTAAGGATTAGAGCAGACAGGTGCATATCTGAGCGGACAGCCATCACTCAGCTTTAGCCTATGGCTGCCTCCCAAGAATGTATACCTGGTGTGGCTGATCTTCCAATTTTTTCATAAAAAACTAGAAACCTAGATTTTTGTGAACAAGTCATTATCGTATGGTCTCAACAAACATTATCCGAGGGCCAGGTAATCATCTGTGGGTTTGAGAGTTTCAGTATCTATTCTAGACCTTTTCCACCCTACTCACCAAACCACTTATTCATCCAAGCATGCCTCTTGAAAGTACCCTCAGGTCCGGGCTTTGTTTTTCTTTTCAGGTAATGCATGACTACTGCAAAAATGCTAATTACTGTTGCTGTATTTCTCTTCTTTCCCTTCTCTGTCTTCCCTTACCACCTCTTCCATCCAGTTCATCATGAAATCTTGTTGATTTTAATCCCCAAATAGATCTTGAATCTCCTCTTCTTCCCTTAGGAAACAATGGTTTGACCTGTCAAAAAATTATTGAAATTAAGAAATTTCAGTTCTGATAAGTTGAGATGTTTTCTTCAGATCTAGATTTCTTGCTTTGTTGACTTTCCCTTAATGTTGAGACATAGATCACATACCTAACCTGCCATGTTAGTGACATCATTTTAACTAGAAGAATCTCATGATGTACACATTTACAGCTGCCTACTGACTGTCTTTTCTGAGTGTAGGATATCACAATTGAGAATATCGTTAAGATTATTTGGAAGCAAGTATTAAGAAAATTATTTAGGGAAAATTATTTAGGGAAAGTATTTTCTATTTACTGGAGAATCTTATTTAAAGTGAAGTCTGACAAATGCTAATTTTCAGGCTGGAATTTTAAAATCTTAATAACAAAAACCAAATGTAAGTAATATTTTTGCTATTTGAAATAAATTGTTAATAAATACTTGATCTTCTGACACTCTGCCTCCCCTCTCCCAGTTAAAAAAAATCCTCCCCTACTCTCTCCCTTGTGAGCATATCATATCAGCCCAGGCAGTTACTTAAGCAGAAAAATCCAGAAATTCTGGATGTATTTTTTTTTTCTTACCTTCCTTCTCTGTCTTCTCTACCCACCACCCCCATGAAATCCATCACCAATTTCTATTGCTTTTACCTTTCAAATCTTGAATCTTTTTATCTCCATTACTCTCACCGTATGCTAAGTTACCATCATCTCTCAATGTGACCATTGCAGTTATCTCCTTAAATATCGTTGTATTTCCTTTCATGTCCACCTCCCTCTATTCTCAGCAGTCAGAACAATCTTTTTAAAACATAAAACCTGTAATAGCTTCCTATTGGTAAAATAAAATCCAGAAGTTCTATGGAGCCCACTGAGCCTGTATAATCTGGACCCCGCCATCCTTCCAGATTAATCTCATACATTTTCTGATTTTTGCTGTACTCCAGTCTCTTTTAGCCCTTTGGACTTCCAACCTCTTTTCTGTTTCAAGATCATTTTCTCTGTTTATTCTTTCCCTCTACTCTTTGACTAGCTCCTGTACATTTTCCAGGTCTCAGATTAAATGTCACTCCTTCAAGAAAACCTTTCCTGAGTTCATAATTTGTGTTAGGTTTCCCTCTGTACACTTTCATTATACCTTTCATTATGCTTTACCTTCATGATATGGTTACCACAATTTATAATTATTTATTTCTGCGATACTTGTCTAATATCTTTCTTTCCCTCAACTTCCTACTTTTTCCTTTAAGCCTCCAATCTCTTGTAAACTCTCTGGTAGATCTTATCATTTTGTTCTAACTGGATCTGTATTGAGTACCTAGAACACATTAGATCTTCAATAAATATTCGTTGAATAAATTAAAGAATGAAGTTAATTGTGCTTCACATTCTAGTATTTTTCTTGGTGATTCTATATCTTAAAATGTGTTGGATAATGCTTTGGAAGATGCCAAGAGCATAATTTACAATATCATAGTAATAAATTAGATCCTAAAAATGCTTAAATATAGAATTTTTTTTTCTTTTTTTTTTTGTACGATGCTAATTAGTATATCCCTCTTTGGTTAATCCTGATCATAACTACAATTCTCTTTTCGGTTCTTGTCATAGACGGAAAAGGCGTAACTTCAGTAAACAGGCCACAGAAATTTTGAATGAATATTTTTACTCACACCTCAGCAACCCCTACCCCAGT
>NW_011888876.1:3320622-3362225 GCF_000151845.1 Pteropus vampyrus | reverse complement strand
TATTTCCTTTCATGTCCACCTCCCTCTATTCTCAGCAGTCAGAACAATCTTTTTAAAACATAAAACCTGTAATAGCTTCCTATTGGTAAAATAAAATCCAGAAGTTCTATGGAGCCCACTGAGCCTGTATAATCTGGACCCCGCCATCCTTCCAGATTAATCTCATACATTTTCTGATTTTTGCTGTACTCCAGTCTCTTTTAGCCCTTTGGACTTCCAACCTCTTTTCTGTTTCAAGATCATTTTCTCTGTTTATTCTTTCCCTCTACTCTTTGACTAGCTCCTGTACATTTTCCAGGTCTCAGATTAAATGTCACTCCTTCAAGAAAACCTTTCCTGAGTTCATAATTTGTGTTAGGTTTCCCTCTGTACACTTTCATTATACCTTTCATTATGCTTTTCCTTCATGATATGGTTACCACAATTTATAATTATTTATTTCTGCGATACTTGTCTAATATCTTTCTTTCCCTCAACTTCCTACTTTTTCCTTTAAGCCTCCAATCTCTTGTAAACTCTCTGGTAGATCTTATCATTTTGTTCTAACTGGATCTGTATTGAGTACCTAGAACACATTAGATCTTCAATAAATATTCGTTGAATAAATTAAAGAATGAAGTTAATTGTGCTTCACATTCTAGTATTTTTCTTGGTGATTCTATATCTTAAAATGTGTTGGATAATGCTTTGGAAGATGCCAAGAGCATAATTTACAATATCATAGTAATAAATTAGATCCTAAAAATGCTTAAATATAGAATTTTTTTTTCTTTTTTTTTTTGTACGATGCTAATTAGTATATCCCTCTTTGGTTAATCCTGATCATAACTACAATTCTCTTTTCGGTTCTTGTCATAGACGGAAAAGGCGTAACTTCAGTAAACAGGCCACAGAAATTTTGAATGAATATTTTTACTCACACCTCAGCAACCCCTACCCCAGTGAAGAAGCCAAAGAGGAGCTGGCCAAGAAATGCAGCATCACAGTGTCACAGGTGAGCGAGGACTCCATGGGTCTGTCTCGTTTCCCCAGTAATATAGGAACCTTATTTCTTCCTTAGGACAGTCTCATCAAATTTCATTTTAAAGTATTCCATCATTAAAGAAGATATAAAGAAAATATAGCTATTTGCACATTTTTATTTAAGCTTTTAAGCTTAGGTAATTTTTTAAAAATCCTAAGTGACAAGGAATCAAGATAGTCACCCACCGCCCTAGTGTAAATCTTCTATAGAGAGGACATAAACATGCCATGGGAAGAGACACAGTTTATACTTAGGTAACTCTTCAGCAAATGGCATATAGTCCTGCCTTCTCCAATTTAAACAACTGGCCTAAGCCTCTGCCAAGTGAGAAACCAATTTGTGGCCGAAAGGAAATTTAATATAACTATTTGGTAAAAGCTTTGAGGAATTCACCAAGTCCTTTCTTGATAATCTTATGATATTTGGGTCCCAAGGATTTCCTTGCCTCCTTGTTATCCGTTAAACAGAAGAATTAAGTTCATTCTTGTCACTGTTTTTTGTATTTTGTTTTAAATGTCTATTTGTAATAAACTGTGGCCCCGAAATTGTCATCATCTAAAAAAAAAATACTTTTAGTTTTATTAGGCAAATAGTATTTAGATTGAGGATTAGAGACAAATAAATAAGCAAACGACTGTACTTCCTTAAAATAATAAGTATATTCTATTAGCATTGGCTCTAAAATATAATTTTATTTAAATATATTATATACAGATTGCCATTTGAATATTATTTCTTTATATCAAATATGATATGATATACAGAATATGATAATTACCAACCAGTTCTTGCAGTGAAACTTAAGGAAAAGCTGACCCTTAGCAGAAATTTCAATGTTCCCTAGAGGTCACATGAAACAAAAATTTTAAAGTAGTTTCTAAACAAACACTTTTGTTGTGCATCTGAAGTCCAAGATGCTAAAGATCCACTTCACAGTCCATTGAAATTTTCAGGTCAGTATATTAATCATTGTTATTCAGAGGAATATAGGGTCTGAGTTTAAGATGTTACCCTACCCTGTTTTGGCACTAGTTCCCATAGAACCTCTAAAGAAAACTTAAATTTATAATTAAGATTCTATTTAATAGTTATTGTCACTTTCCTATGAAATCATGGCATATCTTGATTTTTGTTGTTATTGTTGCTCATTTTGAAATGGAATATAATTGATTTGGGTTACCAGTTTACAATGACATGTATTTTTATAAAATGTCACTATCTGGATTATGTAGTACTCATTGCCACTTGAAATACTAAGGAACAGTATAATATCCTGGGTCACATAGGGAAGATGAAATTAAAAGTGTATTTATGTCAAGTGGATGTTTTCTGGTGTGTACATTTCCCTGAACACTATTGAAAGAATTGGGCTCATGCTGAATACCAGCCGATGTTGCCAAGCCTGGTTTTCCAGCTCTTTCAACAGCTCTCTGTCTTAGTATTCAAATATTTGCGGGCCCAATTTGCAAAAAGGTGCTTTCATGTTTCTGCTCCTTTTCTTTCTTTTTTTTTCTTTTTTATTTCTATAATATAGTCACCATTGGAGAATATCACAGATTATATACATTTCTCAAAAACTGATGTAATCCTGGTTTTTCATTAGTTGTAGTACTAGCATTTTGTGTGTAATGTAGGATTTGCTTAATATGTTGCTTGTATAATAAGTGAGAGAAAAGTGTCCTTCTGACTTCTAAACAAAGGAGATTTTGCTGTACTTCTAACACAGGCTAGGAACCATTTATCAATTTTTTTAAAAAAATGTTTATTTCTATAGTCATTTTACTTGTTTTCTATAGAAAAATAGCTTTGCTAGGTTTTGAAATTGTTTTAGTAATTGCTTGAGAGGTAGAAATAACATAGACATAGATATATTACTCTGTCTAAAAAGCATACTTTCTGACCTTATTTCTCCCAGGTCAGCCTTTCAAATGCAGAATTTGACAGATCAGTTTAAGCATCATCAGTTTAAGCATCATCAGTTCCTCCCCTTTTACCCTTTTCTTGCCTAAAAAACAGTTAATTCCCCTCAACAGCTCCCCTACCCCACATGCCTGAAGTAAAAACAAAAATGTTATCATTTTAACTATGAAAGACATCAGTTGCTAGCCTTCTAATTAGTGTCCTTTTGTTTTAATTATTTAGAAGTGAAAGCAGAGAATGTTCCAGACCTGACAGGTTAATTACTTTTCTAAAGAGAAAAAAAAACATTGTTTTTAAAAACACTATAAAATATACATCCTACTAAAATATAATTAAATTTATTAGAATTCAGAAATTGTTTATATGCAAAACTAACTTAAAAAATTGAAACCCACTGGAAACAGTCAACTGTAGCAACACTATTTTTGCTAGATTTAGAGTATATGAAACTGATTCTTTATTGATTGAAATATTTAAAGTACTGCTTAAATATTTAATAATTAAAGTAAGTGGGGCATCCTGGGCAAAGTGGCGTAGACGATAGAGGCTTTCTTTGTACATCTCCTCTTGCAACTACACCAAAGTTGTGACGGAAACACAGAGCAAAGCAGCAAGCAGAGTCACCTGGGGTCAAGATGAACAGAAGCCCTACAACGAGGGAGAGAAATAAATCACCCGGCAACAGTTGGATGTTGGAAGGAACGAAGGCACAAGGATGCCCAGTCTTGAGTGGCTGAGTGGGAAAGAGATGACAGCAGCTCCAGATGCTCCTCTTAGAGGGGCCGAATCTGTGACCGGACTTTCGCGAGGATGGACTCACTCTGAGCATGAATGCCGGTTTGGCTGCTTGCGGGGCACTGAGGACTTACATGGGGACACTGAGTTGTCGGAGCAAGGGTCGGAGGCGAGGCTTTCTCCCGGGCAGAAGTGTTAGCGGTATCCATTGTTCCTCTATTGAGCCCTCTTCTCTCCCAGTATGTGGACACAGCACCGCCATAGCTGAGATGTCACCAAACTGGATAACAGAGGTTGCTCTGCCAGAGGAATCCCTGAAACTCTGCCTCCTTCAACTCGCGGCCATACCTGAGCCACATCTGGGTGTATCCTGGGCAAGTCCAGTGCTCCTTGATGAGCAGCTCCAGAACGCGCACTGGTGGCAGCTGGTCTCAGTTTCTGGCGTGGCCTCTTGAGGCAACTATAAGCACAGCATCTGTGGATTGATTGCTTAAATCTTAACAGGTTGTCCTGGAGGGGCACAGGCTGGGGCTAAACTTGGCCTGCAGCTGAACCACTCTCAGGACTGTGCTGCTGGATACCTACTATACAAAGCCACACTAATAAGACAGGGAGACTCAGTAGCTTTGCTTAGTACATAGAAACAGACACAGAAAGGCAGCAAAAATGGGAAGATGAAGTAGCAGAAACCATATGAGGGAACAGAACAGAGATCCAGGGAAAATGGAGCTAAGCAATCTAACAAATGTAGAGTTCAAAACACTGGTTATAAAGATGCTCGATGAACTTGGAAGTGTAGATGAACTCAGTGAGAACTTTAACAAGGAGATAAAAAACATAAAAATGCAAATAGAACTTATAAAAGGAAAGCAATCAGAACCAATCAGAAATGAAGAACACATTATATGAGATGAAGAGTATATCAGAGTGGATGAAGAAGAGGATCAAACTACCGATATAGAGAATGGGGAAGCCAAGGACACCCAATCAGACTGTCAAGAAAACAGAAGCCAAGAGTATAATAATTTAAGGAGCCTATGGGACAAAATTAAATGTAAAAACATCCATGTTATAGGGGTACCTGAAAGAGAAGAGGAAGAACAAGAAGTTGAAAACCTATTTGAAGAAATAATGATGGAAAATTTCCCTAACCTGGTGAAGGAAATAGACATACAGCCAACCCCAGGAAGCTCAGAGAATCCCAAAAAAGATGGACCCAAAGAGGCCCACACCAAGACACGTTATAATTAAAATGCTGAAGGTTAAATACAAAGAAAGAATCTTAAAAGCAGCAAGAGAAAAGCAGTTAGTTATCTACAAGGGAGCACCCATAAGACTGACAGCTGATTTCTCTAAAGACACTTTGCAGGACAGAAGGGCTTGGCACAAATATTCAAAGTGATGGAAACCAAGAGTACTTTATCCAACAAAGCTATCATTTAGAATCGAAGGACAGATAAAGAGATTCCCAGACAAAAATAAGCTAAAAGAATTTATCAACACCAAGCCATTATTACAGGAAATGTTGGAGGGACTTCTTTAAAAAGGTAAAACATGTATCAAAAACATGAATAAAGAATAGTAATAAGTACATATATATCAACAAGTACCTCAAGTGGAAAAGAATTAAGTGCTCCAACCAAAAGACAGAGGGGCTGAATGGATAAGAAAACATGACCCCTACATATGCTGCCTACAAGAGACTCACTTCAGATTAAAAGACACAGACTAAAAGGAAGGGGGTGGAAAAAGATACTGCTTTGATGGACCTAGAGGGTATTATATTGAAGTAAGTCAGATAGAGAAAGACAAATACCACATGATTTTACGTACATACGGAATCTAAAGAACAAAATAACAACAACAAAAACAGAAACAAGCTCATAGATACAGAGAATATTTTGAGGGCTACTAGATAGGAGAGAGGTTGGAGGATGGTGGAAAAGGGCAAAGAGATTAAGAAGTACAAATGGATAGTTACAGAATAGTCATGAAGATATAAAGTGTAGCATAAGTAAAATAGTTAACAGTATTGTAATGAACATGTAAGGGGGAAGAGGGGTACTAGAATTAGTGGGGTGATCACTTTGTGAGTTATAGAGATCTCTACTCACTGTGCTGTACAACTGAAACTAATATATTATTGTATGACAACTATAATTAAAAAAAACTCATTGAATTGTACAATGTAAATATGAGCAACTAATTGTCTATTATATTTCGATAAAGCTAGAAAAAAATGTGGGGAACTTTCAGAAGAAAATTTACTTGGAGGGTAGGAAAGAATTTCTTAAAAAGGACATAAAAGGTATAAACAAAAAAGGAAAGGATTGACAAATTCTATGGTAGAACATTTTCCAAAGTACTTCATAAAGACTGAAATATCAACGTGATGCAACCATTTTAGTGAAGATTGGATCAGGCAAGAAGTATCAATAGGTAATAAATATAAGGGTAATTTTTGTTGAAGAACATGGTCTTAAGGTATCTCTCCACAAGCCCTTTATTAGTTGTAAGGGATAAAAAAAAAATTTAAAAAAAAATTGGAGAAATGGAGCAAAAAGTTGACCACGTGATTAGAATCAGCATCACCAAAGAGGGACAGATGGACATTGTGTATAGTATGTCATCCAAGAAAGTAACCTGAATCGAATCACTAGAAAACATCAGAAAAACCCAAAATGAGGAATGTTCTATTAGGGGAAAAAGGAGGAAGGGAGCAGTATTCTTAAAAATGTCATAGAAAGGCCATGGAAATGTTCCAGATAAAAAGAAGCTAAAGAGACATGACAAGTAAATGCAATACTTGACCCTAGACTGGATCCTGTACTGGAGAGGGGAAAATGCCATCAAGGATTTTATTAGGTTAAATTTACTAGAGTAATTTATAATTGTACTATGGTTATATAAGAGAATATCTCTAGTCTTAGTAAATATACACTGATTTACTTAGGGGTAAAGGAGCTTGATGTGTGTAATTTACCCCCAAATGGGTCAGAAACAAATTGTGTGTGTGTTTATATGTGTATTTGTGTGTATGTATGTATGTATGTATGTATATAAACACATACACACCTAGCGCACATGTATGTGTACACAAAATGATAAAACATGGGCAAAATGTTAATAGGTGCATCTAGGTAAGGGGTACACACAGATGTTCTTTATACTATTTTTATTTTTACAAGTTTGAAATTATTTCAAATAAAACCTTTTATATGTGAAGACAGTCCACAAACTACAATATGTTTATAAGTATCTGAGCAAGAGGATTAAAATCCAAAATATGTAAGGAACTCCGATAACTTAATAAGAGAAAGACAAAGAAAGAGAAAAATAGACAAAAGACACAAGAATTTCATAGAAGAAGAAATATAAGTGGTCAGTTAATATGAAAAGAGCCTTCTTTTTATTAGTAATCAGGAAAATGGGGTTTAAAAAAACAATGAAATAACATTTTATATTTCTCAGATTGGCAAAAAATCCTAAGTTTGACTATACCAAGTCTGTACATTATTGGCAAGGATATACAGCAGCAGGAACCCTAAGTATTGTTGGTAGGAATATAAATTGAGATAGTCACTTTGGAAAACTTGGCATTATTTTATAAATTTGAACTTATATATACCATTTCGCCCATAATTTCACCTCTAGCTGAAATTGCCCTCTTATCTGTATATGTCAGGATACACATGTAAAAGCATTCATAGTAATGTTGTTTGAAATGGCAAAAAAATCTTGACATAAGCCAATTGCCCATTAACTGGGGAAATGGATAAATCCACTATAGTATAATCCCACAGTGGATTACTATGCAGCAATGAAAAAAGAATGATCTACAGCTACACAGATGAATTTGAGTGAATACAGAAACATAACAGTGAGCGAAAATGCAAATTGCAGAACATACGTAGTGTGATATCATTTTTATGAAGTCAAATCCAAGCAAATTAAACAGCATATTATTTAGAGGATATATATATATATATATATATATATGTTTGAAGGGAATTTTAAAATGCAGTTAAGTAGAATGGGAATAGGAAGAAATAGTCAAGGAGTTTTAGTGATATTGTTGTGTGGTAGATATACAGGGATAAATTTAATGTTTATGCATTATAGACCTACATTTATCAGTCAAGGAAGTCTTATGTGAATTATTAAAGTAACAGAATTTTAAAAAGAATATTTTTATTCATTTGTTAACAAAAAACTATTATAATACCTGTTATGTGCCAGATACTGTGCTAGGGATGGAAGAGACATCTGTGAACTTAATAGGCAAAACTTCCTGCCCTACCTGACAGAACTGTGCATGTCTGTTCACCAAAAGAAAGTGTAAGAATATTCTTAGCAACAGTATTCCTAACAGCCAAACTAGAAACAGTGGAAATGTCCATCTATAGGAAAAGGAGTAAGTAAAAGTGATATATTTATGTATATTTGGAATATTATGTAGCATTGAGAATGAGTCATCTTGACTATCTGTAACTGCATAATGCTAAGTGAAGGAAGTTAGGCACTTAGTGTATGAGTCCATTTATTAAAACGTTCAAAAACAAGCAAAATTTACTTTGGCGTTAGAAGTCAAGATAGTGGTTTCCTTGGGAGAACAGTGATTGGAAAGGGGAATGTTTCTTGATCTAAATGATTTCATGGATGTGTTCACTTTGTGAAAATTCATCAAGCTCTATACTTATGATGTGTGCCCCTTTATATATATAATTTGTTTTTACTTGACTAAAAAGTTTACTTATACAACATCAAATATCCCCTCATGGAACTTACATGTTTTGGGGAGGATACAAACAGATAAAATTTATCATCTCTAATTCATGAGATGATAAATTATAAAGTGATAGGTGTTATGGAGAAAACTAAAGGGGGGACGGAAACAGGGCATTAAAGGGTATAATTTTTAATAGGGTAGTAAAGAAAGCCACTCCTGAGAAAATATCTTTTGGTAGGGACTGTAGGAGGTGAATGAGCAAGCCATGAGGCAAATTGGTAAAGAACTTTCCAGGCAAAAGGAAGAATAAGTGCAAAAGGCCTGAAGTAATAGTGGCCTAGGTAAGTGGTAGAAGTAGTAGGAGATGGAGTTCTAGAGACTAAGAGGTCCAAATGGCACAGTGGTCTTATAGATCATGCTAATGACTTGGGTTTTTAAGGAAAACTGAAGAGTGACATGATCTGACTTAAGTTTTAATAGGAACACATGGCAGCTATATTGACAATAGACCATGGGAGGCAAGGAGAAGCAGACATCGGTTAGGCTGCTACTGCAATAATCCAGGCAGATGATAATGGTGGCTTGAACCAGAACGTTAGTAATAGAAGTGATGAGAGGTGGTTGGGTTACAGATAATCATGAAGGTGTAGCCGAGAGAGTTTATTGATAGATTAGAAGTGAGATGTAAGAGAATGAGAGTCAAGGATAACCCTAACTTTTGCCTTGAGCAGTAGAAGGATGGACTTGTTATTAAGTGTGTTGGAGAAGGACTTGGGAGGAGCAAGTTTTTGGGGAGAAGATCAAAATTTTGGTTTGGGATATATTAATATATACTGTAGTTTTTAAAGGTCTGTATATATTGTAGTATATAAATAGGCACAGGTAAGTGAAAAAGTGTACAATTTATATTCTACATTAATTTGTGCTAATTTTATAAATATGCTTAACATAGAATTACAAGCAGAACTCAGAATTTGAAATTTCTGATTTCTTAAGGTTTAGTTTGATTAAGCTGGAGTTTCCCTTTTACATAACACCCTGAAAATTCACAAAAGGAGAAATTATTTCAATTGTCATAAGCACTGAGAATCATACTTAAATTGTCATATATTCTTAGTGGAGCAGATATTAATATGCCTTTACTTTTTGGAATAGAGCTAACTTGCATTGATTATTCAGGTTAGCAAATCACAAAAAACTCCATTGTTCTCCTGCTTCCAATTTTGAATTTAAATAACTCTGGCCCTACTTTCTGTGCTAGGAGTTTTTAGAATGAAAAACGTTAACTTATTCTTCATTGCTCCTCTAATTGAAATGTACTGTAAAGAAAATATTGATTTTTTTAACAGACGAGAACCTGAAATGGTAAAGAGATTAGTTGGCAGCATTGAGATTCATTCATTCATTCATTCAACTAATGTATTTTAGAGCTTTTCAAGTGGTGCACAAGACCCACTTTTAAATAGTCTGGTATGGAGAAAAGTAACTTACCCTTACAGATGAGGCAACTGATGTTCAGAGAAGTTAAGTGATTTGACAAGAGTCACAGGTCTTTAGGAGTAGTAGAGCTAGAGGTTCTTACACAGAGGTTCTTGATAAAATGGAAGAAAATGGATTTTTCCTTTTTCCCCTGCGAGAGGCAGTGTGATTTCTCTATCACTGGGGCCCCAGCTGCAGAGTCCTGGTTTGCGAGGCACAGGCCAGGGCTCACATCACTAGGGCTACATCATTTCCCGCTAAGCTACTTCAGAGACTCTAGGCTAGTTAGTAGTCTGAGGTCTCCATACTCATTAAACTACTTATTCCAAAGCAGTGAATATTCAGTAAGCTAATTAAAATTTGTAAGTAAGATTTCCTTATTAAAAAAAATCTATTAAAATAAGAAGAAGCCCGTTAAAATAATAATTAGAGCAGGAAAAAAAGAAATGACTATCAAATTACAGTATCTCTTTCAGCTATCCATAAAGGCCTTTTCAGTTACCTTGGCAGTAGACAGAAGGCAGAAGTAGATTTCTACTATAAGTATGCAATTGGTGAACTGGAGACAAGCTGAAGGAAAATGGCAGCTATTTTGTTAAAGTGGTCCTTTCACACTGTCTTAAAAGAAGGCTACAGACCCTCTGTTCTATAAAGACTCTGATTGTGTGTCTTAGTGGAGATGGGATGTCATTAAACAGTGTGCAAAGAACAAAGGAGCAGGTTGTAAAAAGATGGGAGCTTTGAGGATGCTGTAATACTGAGTACAAATAAGGCATATCTGCAAGATTTAAAGAAAACCGAGGAAGCCTCTGATTTTTTTGTTGTCATTCTCTACAAACAATTAGTACTATAATTAGCATGGTCCCTAAAGCTTGCTCCAGTGACGTTATATTCATTTTAGAATTGACTTTTTTGAGGGAATCTAACACATGTTTGGCATGATACCCAAACTAAGGGACAGATAGACTGTTTTCAGTGTAGATGTAGTGTCTTTTTTTTCCCCTGAACCTTAGAAGAAGCCATAATCAGAATCATGGTCCCTCCAGTTTTTGTCCCCATCATCTTGTTTTGTCTTTTCCTTTCCTTAAGTAGTCCCATCAGTCTCTCCTCAACCTGTGCCTGATCATCGCATCTCACCTTTCCATGGCCTTGCTTCTGTGAGGCATGTCAGACCAACAGGCCAATATATTAGTCAGGGTCGCAGCAGAAAATAGAAGGCACACTCTAATTAGAAAAAGTTGAGGAGAGTTTAACAAAGTGACTATTTACAGAAGTATGAGCAAAGTATAGGGAATCCACAAAGGGATAATATTTATAATGCTTGGTTCTGTTACTATCCTTTGTCCTGAGATGAAGGAAGGGTTACCAGAATCCAACCAAGACATAGAAGGTGTGCAGAGAAGGACAGTAACCAAGACCTCAAGTAAAAGCAATATTACAGTGAGGGAGTCAGGGGAACAAATACTCTGACCTTACTTTCCTCTCTTCTTCTCATCTCCTGCCAGTGACTTCTTTGGCCAGAGGCCTGAAGCCATATGGGTCAGCCTCTTGGGGCCCAGAGCGGGGTGAGACCACATAAGGGGAATAAACAGAAGATACACAATGTAGCCCAAAGGGCAAAGACACCAGATCAGAACCTGCTCCAAGTTCAAGCCTCCTGGCATCCCACTTATATTGACTCTGTGTTACTTCCACCCAGGAGGTCTGGTATTCATTCTCCACAGATGTTCTTGGGCTTCCTTTGTCCTTGTCTTTTGACTTTTCTTCTCTTTTTCTGACTCTTCCGTCAGCTGTGTGGAGAGTATATTACTTTTCTAACATGAGTATAGATTTTGAGAGTAGAAGCTACAAACTAATTTGATCCAGCCAAAGATACATTTTAAGATTTTCCACTGTTTTCCTAATTCACTGAGTAGGTACTGAGGCACTGTGCTTGGCACTATGGCAAACCAAGAAGAATAAGATAGGGTTCTTCTCCCTTAGAAACGTCAAACATGAGGGAGACAGACAAGCACGTTACTTACAGGATACAAAAGGTACCTGGGGGAGTGCACATGTGCATATGGGTGCCATTGTGGAATATGACACAAGGAGGAGTTTACTTTCTACTGAGAGGATTAGGAAGGTCCCCCAACTTATTAGCTCTGTGACCTTGTGCAAGTCATTTAACCTCACTGTGCCTCATTTTCTTATATATATAACTTGGATTAAAAAAGCATGTGTTTTATAGGGTTATGGGAGTTTCGGTGTGCTAATATATGTAAAGAACCTCGCAGAGTGCCTATCGCAGAGTAAGAAGAAGATATAATGATAATTATTATTATGCTATTTTTCCTCCCTGGAATGGTCTAACCCTAACCCCCCTACACAAATGTATGGACATCTTATTATTTCAAAGCTCATTTCAAATGTAAGTTCTTCAGAAAGGTTTCCTTGTACTCCTAGTTCATATCCTCCATTATATATTCTCATAGATTCTTATACTTTTCCTTGATAGCACTTACCACAACTACAACTAAATAATGAATTGTTTAATGCCATTTCCCTGATAGATGTTGAATTCCATGTTGATAGGTACTGCAGTCTTATTCAGCACTGTACGGCACATAGACAATAAATGTATGTTGAAGAAATGATTTAGGTAGAAAGTCAAGCTTGAGCCTGATTGAGGAAGGTGGGCAATTATAAAGTTTAGATGTTTAGATGTCTGCAATTATGCCTGCAATTATGAGGTTGAGCAGTTTACATGTCTATTTTGCATTAATTAATTTATTCAGCAGTATGCAACTAGTGATTTCTGGTTATTGCGCTACATATAACAATGAATACAACAGAGATTCTGTCCTTATGGAGCTTATTCTAATGATTAACATATATATTACATATAATACATCTATATTACATATATTACATATAATATAATTAACATATATTACATATCATATATAAAATATATGTGTGTGTCATATGGTGGTAGTAAGTGCTATGAAACAAAATGTTGAAGATAAGGACTTCTGAATTGAGATGTACAGTCAGATTGAAAGATAATCTTCGCACCAATGTATAAGATCAGTTTGAAGGAGAAACCACTAGAATGAGAGTGACTACATAGATTATTGGTATAATTCAGGCAAGAGGTGGTAAATTCAAATTAGGCCACTAAAAGTGAAAAACGGGTAGATTTGAAAAGTATTCTGTGGTAGAACTGATCTTTTGGAGATTAAGTACATAACTGGATATGAATTTGAGGAAGAAAGAATAATAGAAGATAGCTGAGTTTCTTAGCCCAGATAATTGGAGATGGTGATATTATTAGCTGATATAGGAAACACATGAGGAAATGCTGGTTGGATGGAAGGGAGCTTGAAAGTTTGTGGTAGTTATGCCAAATTGGCATTGCCATCAGTATCCCAGTTGGGGAATGTTCAGTTTGGAAATATTTAGAGAAATGTCAAAGTTAAAAATGTAGCTTGAGAATCATCCACTTAAATTCATAGTTGAGGCCTTGGGAATGGATGATACTGCCCAGAGAACTTGCAGATAAGAAGAAAATAAGGCCAGGGAAAACGGCTTTTCTCTGGGTCATTTGTCAATTTTGAGAGGGTGACAGAGGCTGAGAGATTAACAATTTCTTTGTAGAGAAAGATAATGTCATTCTAGGTTTCAAGTTGTTTACATAACAAAGCAAATAAAGCCTTGAACACACAATTAGAAGAAAATAAAAACAGACATACAGGAAGACATGACAACATGTACTGAAGCCAGCACAAACAACAAACAATAGAAACAGACCCACAGAAATCTAGAACATAAAAGAATCTGATATGGAGTGTAAAATTACTAAACTTAATATATCCATGGAAATAAAAGGCAAAATGGAAAATTTTGTCAGATAACTGGATACTATAAAAAAAGGTAAGATGAGAGTTTTAAAACCAAAAATACAGTAACCAAAATTAAGAATTCAGTGTATGAGTTTTAAAACGGATTAGACATAGTCAAAGGGAGAATTAGTGAACTGGAAGATGGATTATAAGAAAATGACCATACTAAAGAATGGGAGCTAATAGGATAGAAAATCTTAAGAGGGAGTAAGGGACGTTCAGGACACAGTAAAAAGGTCTGCAACAAATGTAATTAGAGTCCCAGAAACAAATATAGGAATGATACAGAAGCAATACTTGAAATACAAAGAGAGAGAGAAAATATTTGTCCCATTTTCTCTCTAAAGGAAATATAAAAAGTATTCTTCAGGAAGAAGTAAAAAGATTTGAGAGAGAGGGTGAGAGATGCAGAAAGAAGTGGCAAAGCGAAGTGTAAATGTATATGTGAATCTAAATAAAAATTGATTGTTTAAAATAATGAAGTCTGTTTGGTTTGCAATATATATTGAATCAAAACACACAATGATAATGCCTTGTAAGTTCTGAGGAGAGGGTAAGTGTTCTAATGCTCTTGAGTTTTTTGAAAAGGTGGTAAAAGTACCAATTAACATAAAAGTACAAATTAGTATTAGACCTGATAGTTAAGAATATATAATCTCTGGTGTAATCACTTAATACTAAAAGGATATATAACTTCCCAACTAATAAAGAAGGAAATGTGGAATAATTTTTTTTAAATAAACAATCTAAAAAAAGCAAGGAAGAAGAGGGGAAAAAAGAGCATAGTAAGTGGGGCAAATAGGAAGCACTGAGTAAAATGTTAGGTCCATATCCAAATATATCAGTACTTACATTAAATGTAAATGAATTAAATGCTTTAAGTCATTGGCATATATTGTCAGCCAAGATATAAAAGTGAAACCTAATTATATGTGTTTTCTAAGAGATACATCTAAAACATAAGGACATAGAAAGAATGAAAATAACAGTATAGGGAAAAATATCGCATACAAACAATAATGAAAAGAAAGTTGATGTTTATTCTGTCAGGTAAAGAACACTTCAAGGTAAAAAGTTTTACTAGAGATAAAGAAAGGCACTAAATAATGATGATACAGCAGTTCTATATTTGTCTGTACCTAATAGCAGAAGCTCAAAAACATAAAGCAAAAACTTGCAAAATTTCAAAGAAAAATAGCTAAATCCAAAATCATTGTAGGGGATTTTTACACCTTTCTGTAGCAGATATAGAACAGTGCTTCTCAAACTTTAGCATGCATAACAATGATCTGGGGAGCTTGTTGGAATACAGATTCCTGAGACCAAAAGTTCTAATTCAAAGGATCTGCAGTGGGACCTGCTGATTTGAAGCTACCAGGTAATGCTGTTGGTTTCAGAACCACACTTTGAGTAGCACAGATATAGAGGATTTGAACTCAGTTGTTAGCAAACGACCTAATGGACAGTATAGAATGCTCTACCCAACAAGTGCTGAGTACATGTTCTTTTTGAGCACTTGCAGAACAGCTCGTGCTGTTAACTATATTCTGGGTCATAAAGCACCTATCAGTAACTTTTAAATAATTTAAAACATAAAGTATATTTTTTGACTACAGTGGAATTAAACTAAAAATTAGTAACAAAAGGATAACTATAAAAATCCTGTGTGTTTGAAAAGAAAACAATGTATTTCTTAATAATGCATAAGTTAACGAAACCACAGTGGAAATTGGGAAATATTTTAACTAAATAATAATGAAAGTACAACCTGTCAAAACTCATGGGATGCAGCTAAAGCAGTGCATAGAAGAAAATTTATAGCTTTAAACATATTAAACATATACATGTATGTATGTGTGTAGAAAGAGAGGGAAAGAATGGGCAGAGGGAGGAATGGTCCATCTTAAGGTATTAAAGGACAATAAAACTTTATTATTATAAAGTACAGAAATTAATGAAATTTAAAAAACACAGTAGAGCTCAACAAAACTAAAAGTTGTGTTTTTTTCAAACATTTCCCTTCTGAGATTCTTAGTCCTACTTCCCAAAGGCAATTAACAATGTCTCATATTTATTGCAAATGTTTCTTACATACCTGTTCTTTTCAGATATTTATTCTGAACATACGATATGCATACCTTTTTTAAAAAAATTCTTTGTGCCTCTTAATCATAAAATAAGTGGGGATAGAACCTGTCTCATTGGATTATTATGAAGATTTAATGATTTAGTATATGTGGAGTGCTTAGAATAGTGCTTGGTACTTAAGCCCTATGTAAATGTTTACAGCTATTGTTATTACAAGAGGATCCCTATTCATGGACAGAATAGGGATGAGGGTAAAATTGGATTTGGAAGGTGAGTCAGGGACTGCTTTGTGGCAACATAGTGCTTGCTGGGCATTCTAAATGTGTGTGGAATGAGTGAGCTGGTCAGAGATGAGTCAAAAGGTAGAATAATTGGCAGAGCAGGCCAAACCTGGGCTGGTGACTTGCTCTAGCAAAACTCAGAGCCCAGGAGCAGAAGGGGATAAAGGAACTAATGGGTTACCCTCTTGTCAGGTGACTCAGTCAAAGATCAAGGGAGAAAAGTTCTAAAGTATTATAGTTTCCTTTTCTCTCTCTTGATTTTCTAAAGTTAGTTATTTAGATCATTGCACTCCACATACTTCAAATTTTTTTAGCCAAAACTAAGTTTGTTACTTGTGTTCTCTTTAGGCAGTAGTATGTTCATTTCATATCACTTATTTCGAGAAATTGGGACTTTAACTCTAGTTGACTGTACATTCAGTATAGGAAGGTGCAGAAAAGTTACCCAGACTCTATTCCACCACTATTAAGTCACAGTGTGACCATGAACAAATTATTTACCCTGAAGTCTTCGTTTTTTGACCTGTAAAGTTAGGATAATGATAATTTCTTCAAAGGTTTGGAGGCTAAATGAGATCATATATGTAGAATGCCTAGTATAGGGCCTGGCATATCATGAGTGCTCGATAGATGCTCATTTGTCAAATTTAACCAGAGTTTTCTTGCTGGGTATTGTGCATCCAGAGCCTTGTAAAGGTTCCAAAAGAGAGAGAGAGAGAGAACACCAAGGCTCTGCCCTCCAGCAAACTAGTGTGCTAGCAGCCCCCAGCCCCTAGGTTTTCACAGGCTCCATAAAAGTGAGAGCCAGAGGGACACAGGGTGGTGAGGGTATAGCCAGTCGGGTTGTGTCTATTCTTAGTCTCTGAATAGACCTACCCTTAGTGTATTCTTTACTCTAAAAATGTATGTGATTCATTTTTAGTGAGAATTAATTATGTATATTGAAAAAGTAGTATACCTTTTGAGGATAGGTATTCTCATTTTAAATAAGTTCAGTGAAATTTTCTGGATTTTTAAAAAGAAAAGAAAACTGGAGTGTGTATTTTGTAGGGGACAGTGTTTGAATAAAGGGTTTCCATGAAACAAAAGCCTCGACTATAGGACACTGAATAAATTTTGATGTTTTCAGTTATAGGAATTAAATTTACATGACATTTACCTGTACGAAAAAAATCTGGTCTGTTATGGTTTTCTAAAGGTGCGCTTAAGTTTTAATTCTGGGATGCCGATGTCTTGCCCAAGAAAGTACCATTGATAGGAGGTAGTTCCACAGTTGTGCTGTCAGTGTTTTGAAATCTGTCAACGAGGCTTTCTTTGAACCTATGAAGGAACCTATCCAGATGTACACCTAACACGTTTTTATTTTTTTAAATGAATTTTAAAGAAGAAAATCTTTAACTGAAAACATCATCCGTGCTCATTTAGAACCACCCCTCAGCACGTGTTTTAGGGAGATGAACGATGTCATCTGTTTTCTATGATACCTTGGCCGCAAGGCTGACGTTTTATGTACTGTTGCAGATGAACCTCTTTGTGAATGTCGGGAGCAGCTATCAGTCTATCGTGCGTGGTGTGGAAAGGGCAAACCAAACTGTACGGGTGTCAGGACATTATGGCAATAAAATTTTTCATAGACTCAAATAAAAAAAATAAGGTGCTTGACAAGTGAATCTGTTTTCAATTATATCAAATACTATGGAAACTGAATTTCCGTTTGTTCAGTTCTCCCATTAGAAGTGAGTTGTGTTTCAAAAGTTGGTTTTCAAGTCAATTTTTAGGAATTTGGAACTTAATTTATAAAAGAAAAAAAATGGTTTGGATTCTTGGACTAGCCCACATTTTAACCATAAAAGAGACAAAATATTTGGCACTGAAAAGATAGAATTTACTTTTGTAGCCCTAGCCATTTAGTACAATGGAAAAAAAGTTGAGTAAACAATTTTAAATATTTTTTATTGAGAGTGTTAATTAAAAACATATTGGGAAAAGCACAGGAAAGGCTATGTGACCTCAGGCAAGTTACATAAACTTTCTGACATCATTTTCTACATCAGTAAGATTGGGTCTTTGTTAGGGCTAAATGGGATAATACATGTAAAGTTCCTGATACAATGGCTGACTCATAATGAACTCTCAGTGGTTGCTATTATAAATATAGGTAAAAGTAGGATCTAAACCCAGATTTCTAACAAATCCTAGGTCCAGTGCAGTACCATACAAGTGGTTGTGTTGGGGCAGGAGTGAGGAGAGATGAGGAGGCATAGGTAGTGTTGTGAGCTATTCATGCCTGGCAGGTGCGTGGCAGACAGGAGCTCTTGGTCTAGGTAAGAAGTTTATTATGCTCTGGTGTATAGAGGAGCACTCCCTTTCCCTTCTCTCACTGCTGCCTATCCCCCATTGCCAGTACCTTGTCAGCCCTGGGAGCATGGACTGGCTCTCCTAGAATTTGGAGCTCCTGTGAGAGGCTCACCTGACTTCAGTGACTGCTGGAAACGAACGTAGCCCATAGAGGATTTGTTGTTGTTGCTCTCGTTGCTCGTTTGTTTTAAGAAAAGGGAGAGCTAACATTTATTGGGTGCCTAGTACATCCCAGGCATAGTCCTGTGTATTTTAACAGGTCATCTCATTTAACGTTTATGACAGCCCTGTGAGGAGTAGGTATCGTTATCTCATCTTGTACGCCAGGCAAGGAGAACATGAGATGACGTGACTTGACCAAGGTAGCACAGCTAGGCAATCACAGAGCTGGGATTCGCACACAGGTCTGGCTGCCAAGCCCTTTCTCCAGCTGCCCTTCTGGGTTCTCAAGAGACTGTGTGGCCAGCCTTTCTGTCCTTATAAACTTCACTGAATGCATACCCTTGGGAGGGAGAAGAGTAGAATGAGATTTAGTTTATTAACACTATTAACTTTAAAAATTGAACAGTCTCTGGTTTCCATCCCTCATTTCAAATTGAATCACATAATGGAGATGAAAACATATTGATTAGAGAGAAACTATTAGAGGTAATATTGTTTACCACGTAAATATGCTGCATGTTCCATTATACACGACTTGGCATTTCAACATTTCATAATCTGTTGCATTTAATTAGGCACAGTACATAAAATATGCATAACAAGTAAACGTGGGAAACACAATGGCATATTTTTCTAAGATTTGTGCTTCATAAATTTTTAGTTTGCTAATCTCAATAATGATGTTTTAGTGTCAGCTGCTTCTTTTCCAAACAAGTGCCGATCCTCTCCCTGATGTACTTTATGCAAGGAAGCAAAACTAAGGATGGCCTCTAAAGTTATGCACTTCTGCTTCTTGAAGATTAAGTCTTCGAGTAATAATTTTTCTCTTTTATTTAACGTTGTTATTAAAATGATAAGTAACTGTGCCGATAGAATTTGAAATGCAAGATGCAACTAATGCTAATTAATTAATAAACTGGCTTTCAGTGACTGAAGAGACGTTGTGGATGATTTAGCTTTTTAATTTGAACATAGAGTTTTTCTTAAATGCAAAGCAATCTGGGAAATTTTAATGGCTTGAGATTTACAAAGTGTCTGATTTTAATTATTTCAAGAATTCTCAGACCTGCCAACCCCATCCTCTGGATAGAATACAGGAACAGAATTGTCGATTCCTATATCTGTGTGGGCCAGCACAGGGCCTGGCACTCACACTCTTAAAGATTGTTAAATGACTTCTAAGTGATTATTTCAAAAAGCAGGTTGGTTACTTTTTTCATTGAAAAGTACATTTTTCTAATTTAAAAAATCTCAATACTTGCTTATCTGAAATCAATTTGGGTAATACTTGAAAACATACAGCAAAATACAAAAATGGAAATTTATTTATAAATCCATTCTAAAAGGTGATAATCACATATTGGTACATGTGTCCTAGTAGTTTTTCCTGTGCATACGTGTGGTATGTATATGTGTGCACATGCATACCTATGTATGTCTTATGTGTATTTTTGCAAAAAAAAAAAAAAATCTTGCTGTATGCAAAGAAAAAAATGCCTTTTCTTCTTGTTTGTATTATGAATATTTCCCCATGTCAATATTCTTTCTCAACATGATTTTTAGTCAGTGATCATATTCCATTATACAGATGTGCTAGAAATTAATCTCCTTTTTTCAGCTATTAAACGTAGAACTGTAGCAAATCTCTGCACATATATCTCTAAGTATTTCGCCAAAATAAGTTCTCACTAAGGCTGAGTTAGAGGGTATCTACATATTTGCTTGCTTACTCTCCAGAAAGGTTACACTAAATAATAAGTAAACTATATGTAAATTTATTTCTTTAATCAGAATGTTTTTTGATTTCCTGAGGCTGATAAATCTGTTCTTTGCCTAGCTCCAAAGGGTCATTACAACACATAGAAGTGGTTGCCTGCGTGAGCCCTGTTTTAACAGCTGAAGGTCTTTACTGGGTATACCCCATCCAAGGGGCTCCCAAGTGTACTCACACAAAGAAGTTAAAGTGTAATCCGAGTTGGCCTGCTTACCTACAGCAGCAATCTTGAACTAGGGAACACGTGTTCACCTGGAGGTTTTCCAAAAGGTATTAGGTCATGCCTGGTTTTAGGGTTTTCACAAGCCAGCTTTTCTTATGTATATAAGGTACTCCTTCCTAAAATCTGTGTGCCTCAGGAAGCTGCTAGGTGGAAGCAGGTATATGTTACTTTCTTCCCTCCTTCCCTTTCCCACTCACCCTTTTTCTACTTTATGAAAGGGATACTCCCACCCAATACCATGGCCCATTGCCCCAAAGTATGAGACCCTCTCCAGTGCTGGCGAAGGAATTATGTGAAATATTGGTGATAACCAAACCTCTGCTAAATCAGCAGTTTATAACCTCACACCCCTTTGATTAAAAAGTGCATGTGTGATAAAACCTTACTTTTGATGGCCAAAATAAGTTTTTATTTAACAAAATAAGAATTTGTATTCCTTTGATCAATTTTAGATTAACCGTAATTATAGTTTAATCCAGAAGGATATATTAAACATGTAGAGCCTTATAATTGCAGGAAATAAAAACAGTTTAAAACTTTCAATATCCATACATTTCTATTGTAGAGCATAAAAGTATATTGCATTAAGATAATATTGGAGAGAAACAAAATGGAAATGCTCTCCCAAGAACAAAAAAAGAATACAAAATTTTTGATTATTAAAGTGAGTGTATATATTTTTTAAATGGATACTGGGTAGCAAATTGCTTTGCTATTTGTATTTGGTTGGATACGTTTTAAAGAATAGTGGTACCATTTTATTTTAAAATGTCAACATTTATGACAAACTGAAATAACATTGTTTACAACTACATAAACTTATAATGAAAAATTGTAGATGCCACCTTAAAAAATGTGCAAAGGAGAAAAAGTGTGAGCCGGGTACTCAATGTTTCAAAATTTCTTTAGAGAGTTTTCCAGCAAAAAGTGTGCAGACAACTGAAATGGACCAGGTACCGCCTCACCTGGCCTCACCAGAACCCATTGCCCACTGTCCTTACTTCCTGGAAACCTCAGGCTCACTCTCAGTCTCCCCTCCACTTAGCTGGAACTCACTGAGCCCACAGAGGGGTTGGGGAGGCGTGAGGCAACCTGCAGAGCTCCTTCTGCAGGCTTTTGCTTGCCTAGAGCACTCTCCCTGTCCTGTTCCTTAGCCAGAGCCTGCCAGTCCTTCAGGTGCCTTTACTCTCGCTTATCCCCTGATCCCCGCCGTCTCTCACTGCTCCCTCGTTCTCCCCAATAGAAATGTCCCTCACCTTTTAGTCCTCCACTTAGATGTCACCTCTTCCAGAAACAATCCTTGGGTTTTCTTTTTCTCCTGTAGAATGGTTTCTCCTTCTCCTTTCACTACAAAAGAGGGGTTCAGAGGTCAAAATAGGGAAAGGGAATGTTAAGTTGGAGAGTAGAATAAGTCTCTGAGATCTTGAGGAAGTCTCGGGAAAGGGAGGCAGCAGCTTACGTTTCTGGCTTGTGTCAACTCAGCTTCTAAAGGTTTGCACCTCTGAAATGTGGAGTCTCAATAAAAATGCTATCGAATTGAAGCTGAGGTCCAGTTCAAGTTCCACCTCACCTTGGAAGTCTCTCTTGATTTTCCAGACCTGCTGGTCCTTCTCTTCCTCCAGATTCCCACTTCACTTAGAATCTGTGCAACTTGATGTGTGATCATCACTCTCCTGCAGTTTTCACTAATTATTTTGTGTGTCTGGCATTGCTTTCGTAATGATTGTAAATTTGAGGCAGGTAGAGGTACATGTTTATTTTTTCATCCCCCCGTGGCACCTAGTTAGTACACTATCGCAGGTCCTCAAATAACATCATTTTGTTCGATGTCATTTTGTTATAACATTGACATACCATAGGAACTTAACTCTTGTTTTCATAAATTAGTCTATGGTAAGACTGGTTTCGTTATGCATCATTTCACTGCAAGTCTCAGAACCTATTGACAACCTTAAGTGAGGCTTTACTGAGTGACCATAACAGATACTCAGTAAACATATCCCAACTGATTATTAAAAAGGAAAAAGTTGATGGAGAATCCCGAGGTTGAAATCTAGATCTATCACACTTTGTTCTGTGATTTTGGGCAACTTGTGTATAATCTGGATCTCTTATTTCTTCATTGATAAAATGTAGGTGGTAGTAATAGCTAATGGCCATTAGGTAATCACTATGTGCCCAAATCATTAACATGCCCAACAATTCTCTACTCCCTTAGCAACATTCAAATATATGATACAAGTATTATTAGCTGTAATCACCCTGCTGTACATGAGATCCCCACACTTATTAATTTTATAACTGGATGTTTGTACCCTTCGACCAGTATCTCCCCATTTCCCCTACCCTCCAACCCCTGGTAACCACCACTCTGCTCTGTTTCTCTAGTTTGTCTGTTTTAGATTCCACATATAAAAACATTTTGCTTTTGAAAAGCGATTGGCAATCCATAGCTGGATGGAGTTAGGGGAAATGCACGGCTATAGTAAATGGGAGAGACCGGAAGCCTTTCCAGCCGCTTCTTGGCCTTGCAGAAGGGCTCCAGAAAATTAGCAGCCTGCAAAATGTTCACTGCTCAGTCCCCTGATTGCCAAAGGCTCACAGTCTGGGAGCTGATAGCAATGAACATCAGTAGAAGGAAAAGAGTGCTTGTATTTTTATTCTCATTTTTAATTGATCTTAAAATTCTTGCCTGGCCCTTTGCCTTTTGCCCAGTCCAGAGTCATGAATCCTTGATACGTGGCTCAAAAGAGAAGCACAGGACAGTGTATTCCCTTTCTCTCCACCAATTTCCTGCCCATGTTTTTATTCTGGGACCAATGTGCAGACCATTCCAGTTCAGAGATGAAGCGAGCCCTGCTCTACTTAGTGCCCTACGTGTACAGCCTGGCTCCGCCGAGAGCACTGTGTAGGAGGGGGCCGCGTGTAATCTGTAGCCTTGGGTGCTTCCTATTGGGTGAGGGTAGGGTTCTTTTGCAACTAATTGTATCCATCTGTTTTTAAAAGGTGAAAAAAAAATCCTGAACTTAGGTGTCGATTTATACATTAATTACGTTGATCTCAGTTACAGCAGTGTGGTCTTAATAGCTCTATCGCTGCAAAGCCCAAATCTGTGATATCAGAATGTGACGTGCATATTTTAATTTGAGAAATAGTTTAACATTTTTAGATATTCATTTAGATGTGGTTATGCAGGTTAAACATAACGTATGATCACTGCTTCTTTCATTGCTTCCAATTAAACCTTGCTTGCTAGTTTAACCTCTAGGTAATCCCATCAAACAATTGATGTCAAGGAAACACTGCCCACAGTAGCTTCAGATGAGTGGCCATTAATTTTAATTGCCTTGATATTAAAGATTAAGAAGTATTGGGACTAGCAGAATAGAAACGATCTGATGTCAAGCAAATCTACTTGCTAAAGCTTCCCCAGGCTGCTGGTGATATTAAAATTTTACTGTGAGAATTAAATAAACCTTTATTAGTGATGACTGTTGTTTGATTGGTCCAGGGGTATGCATAAACACAAGATTCTTACATATCTAGAGATGAGACCTTCGATGGTACAGAGATTCCTCAATTATGAAACTGTTAATAAAGCTGTAATCTGATTTTCAGGCTAGGTTTCATTAATGTATTATAGCTTCTCTGATTGTCAAGGTAATATTAACTACAAAGCACGGAATCCAACAGAGAATTGTTTAGAAGAAGAGAATTCTAAGATGGGGCTTTGTTACTAAATTCAGAGTTGGGGAATTTTCATTAATTATGCTTAAGAAATGCCAAATTCCCTCTCAACCAGGAATATCTCCCTTTGCACTATAGATCTATTCACTATTTAACTCTTTCAAAGGTCCGACAGTCTTATTCAGACAAGCTAGAGTAGTAGTATATGCTGTAAGAGCTTTTTTTCTAAACCAGCTCTTTAGGTGTGCTTCCTGAGCTGAACATGTGCTTGTGAAAGGTGAGGTGTAGGGTCTAAGAGAACTTGCTCTTATAAACATAATCAGAATGGATACCTTTAGAGTCCTTTTGTGATCTTGATTTAGAACTTTTGTTTTTAGAGTCATATAATTCTGGTATAGGAATGGTTCCTAACAGTCACTGAGGCTGACTTTTCCTGGTGCAGAAATCCCTCCCAGAGCATCTGTCCCCATCCTCCTAGGGGCCTGAGCCCCACATTACCATCATCTCTGGCTTCTCCTCTCCCCTGACCTCCACAGCTAGTCAGCATTCAATTCCTGCCTATTCCTCCTCCTTGGTATCAGCCTTCGCCAATCTTACCTACGACTCTACCTGGCTCAGGCCTCATTGCCTCCTCTCCTAACCTTCCACCACCATGTCCTGCACAATTATCAACCATGTGGGGCTCAAAGAAGGGAGAGCAGGGAAGGCCAGTGGTAGGGTGGCATTCAGTCCCTCAGGGCTGTTGAGAGCCTATATTGTGACAGTCTAGATGTTGGGACTAAAACCAATGAGTGAAAATAAGAGGGAACCAGATCTGAGTTCCAAATTGAGACGTGTATATCCATTAGAACTATGTAATGGTGGGATCAGGGACTTCGTGAGGTAGCGAGTACCACATCTCTAGAGGTACAGATGCCATGAACACAAAGAGAAAATGGAGGAGGCACAGATTTAGAGGACACATGAGTTCCGTTTTAGACCCATTGAGTTAAAGGTTGTGGCAGAACATTTATATGGAAATGTCTTAAAAATTGAGAACTGAAATTCTTCATAGAAGTTAGGGATGGAGATGGAAATCTGAGAGTCACACAAAGACAATAATTAAAACCATTAAAATGAATAAGACTGCTCAAGGAGAAAGAAGAGGGCCAAGAGCCAGGTCTTGGAGAAAACACAGAAACACCCTGGTGTGTCAGGAGAAGCAGGAGCATGATGTAGAAACTATGCAAAGAAAGTGCTCTAAGCAGGAGGGGTAGTAATTACAAGTATCTGACACTGCCGAGAGGTTAAACGAGAGAGAAAAGGCCACTGGATTTGGGGCAGGTGTGACGCCTGTAGCAACCCACCTCAATCAATTACCTAGCCCTTGAGATTGTTAAGATTAAGTGAGAAAATGTATAAAGTATACAATTCTGTAATGCTTGACAGGCACCTAGAAGGTACTCATTAAATAATAGTAATAATAACCGCTACTACTTGATATGAAGGAGGGAGGGATAGATACACCCAGTCCTTCAGGGGAAAGAAATGACGGTGGAACAGAAGCAGCTAGAAGTTCTGACCCGTAGTGTATTTCCTTCCTGATAAGTTTTGACTTGTTTCTGTCTCATGAACCTATGCTTATGGTTGCCGCGTGGGTCGTCAGTGAGTGTGCCTGCGTTTGTATGTGTGCACACAGTGATTCCCCAGGAGGGACAGCATGTGGGCAGCAGCAAAGGCCAACATTGTCCTCCTGATGTGGCTCCCTTGCCGGGGCTCTCTGGCTTCTTTCAGAAGGATGAGTGCCACGGGTTGAAGAATGAGAGTTCTATTTCCAAAGCAATTAAAGACTTGGCAAAGATGGTGAACCAGCGTGCTCACTGGTTTAAAACAGGTCGGAGGGCTCTTACCACTTTTTTCCTCAGGGCCCCAAACAGCTGTTCAGGATAAAACAGTGACTCACACAGCCTGATATCACAGCCATATGCCCCTTTGACATATTATTAAGAAATTATTTAAAAGTATCTTTTAACTGTTACTTTAATGAAAGAGAAGTCAGAGCCATTTACATAGCAATTAGTACCTTCTTATAAATTACCATGTGGGTTTTCGCTTCTTCTTTATATAGCTCAGTCAGCTACAGGTGCCTGAACATGGAATATAAGTGAATGGTGAGTCTTGGGCTAAAGTTGTGCTGTCAATGAAATGTGATGAAATCTGCCTGTTGGTAAGATCCTCTTTAGAAATCTTTTCCATTTGCACCAGCTGACCTCATAATTAGTTTGCAGAAGAAATAAGTATAGTTGACTGGATGAAATCAGAACCACTCCTCTGTATTTGCATTGACGTTACTGGAAGTCTTTCTTTGAGTTTTCAAGTTGTGACCTTCTCATATGTTAAATGGCAGAGCTTGAGCAGCCATCTTGGCAGACGCACAGTCTCTCTAAGGCAGGAGACAAAGGGATTTTTCATCTATTATTAATTGATGTTACTCTTTTCGGCAGAGTGAATTTGATTCTTTGATACAGCTGCCAAAATTGTCAAGGCCCCCCCCAAATTAAGTCATTCTTTCTCAAGTATTTCTTATTATTTACCTAACTTAAATGATTCCTTTAGCTTTCAGCTACTTTGGGGGTGGGGGGACTGATCACTTTTATGTACTAATCGGTATATCAATTAAATGTTTTTGTTATGAACAGTGCCTCCAGCCATCTTAGTGTCACTGTGGCTAACTCCAAGAAACCATATCATCCACAGGATATGACTGCCTCAAGAGACCCCCTTAGTGTTCAGCAGTTATTATTGGAAGTTTGACTTTTCCCCTTTTGGCCTCTCTTCCCCTTCACTCACATCCCTGTGATTTGTAGGTATCCAACTGGTTTGGCAACAAACGAATCAGGTACAAGAAGAATATCGGCAAGTTTCAGGAAGAAGCCAACCTCTACGCTGCGAAGACAGCCGTGACGGCTGCACACGCAGTAGCCGCAGCTGTGCAGAACAACCAGACCAATTCGCCCACCACGCCAAACTCTGGTGCGTACGAGGTGCTCACTCCCTACTCGGCTCAGGCAGCCCTATGCCACAAAGCCCTGTGCCACAAAGCCCTGTCCCACAGGCCAGGAAGCAAGAGCCATGCCGAGTACACAGTGGATGTGTAAAGGAAGAGTTATATTAAAATGCAGGCTTGCTCTTGGGATGGGCGAATGACTGATGGCCAGAGCCTGGAATCCCACTGTTCATAGTGACTTCCACCTGCTACTTATAGATTCTGGAACTTTCATACTTTGTAGTGGTTTTTAATCCAGCAATTAAGCAAAGTGCTGTCACTAGTGATTATTTTAACTATATCATTGCATGTTTCATTTTAAGGTCAAGGAATGAAATAGCAGAAGTGGGACATTTACCGGTTGCTGTGTACAGGGAAGCTGGAACGCTGGAGTTAAGCGCAGTGGTGCCTTCTCCTTAATGCAGCCAGACTCTAGTTGCTGTCATTCTGGGCGTTTCTTCAGCACCTGTGCTTGCGCAGTAGGATCAGCAGGTGGTCAGCTGTGAAGGGGATAGTACGTAACACCTGGACGCAATATCTTGACTCCTCATGCCAAATTTATGCGACATTTGTGATGGAGTTAGAAACATCTTAAATTTACGGAGAACTTGATTAACAATGAAAGATTTGCAGCTAGTCCAAACAGATGGACTTGGAAGCAATTCGAGGGGTTTTCTAAGGAGAGCTTTTAATAAATCTTTTAAAGTTCAGAAAGTAAGGGTTTTTGGTTTGGTTTGTTATCTTCCCCGCCCCAGGTTCTTTTTAAAATAACATGAAAACAGATGAAAGGAAAGTTAGATAAAATGTATGGATAAGAAAGAGCTTCCGAAAAATGTTTCTTCTCTGAGTAATTGTCCACCGTGATAGTTAATGATGGCAAAGAACTCACTTAATGACCAAATCCTGGAGATATATGAAAACAAGGGGGTGGTTCCAGGCCAGCTACTGGGTATTTTCTATTTATTTTGGTTTTCTCTGTTTTTTGTTTATTTTTTTATTTGTGGGCTTCCCCATTGATAGGACTTTCCTAGATATAACACGAGTCACTGGACCGAACTCTGGAGTTATTCTCCATCCTCTTAGATCTAGAAATGCTTTGTGTTGTGTACCACCTTTCCCTTCTGTACCTTTTTTCCTTTCCCTGCCTCTAGGTCTTTGAGGATTGTGTGTGTAGCTCTCTGTTATTCAGCTACTTAACTCTTTCCTTTCCAGGTTCTTCTGGTTCTTTTAACCTCCCAAATTCTGGGGACATGTTCATGAACATGCAGAGTCTGAATGGGGATTCTTACCAAGGGTCCCAAGTCGGAGCCAATGTGCAATCACAGGTAGGAGAAATGCCCCAACTGGGGCCTTTCTAGCAGGGTAGGGTTTGGGCTCAAAACTCCTTCCTCTGACCCCATGGAAGTGGTCTGCACGTCCGTGCAGAACCTGGGCTGGGTGCTTCCAAACGTGACCCATCTGCCCCACCAGTTAATTTAATGAGAAGTCAAGTGAACAGTGACTTTCGATGATTCAAACCTGATGAACTTTGTGAATGCATTCGGCTCTGGCTTGAGCTCATGGAGAGGGGTTGGGTGCATCTTACTCCTGTAACAAAATAGACCAGAAAAATTGTGTGTGCCAGTATGTATATGGTTTAAAAACAGTACTCTGTTTCATTTCTGTATTTTTTCAAGTCAGAATATAAAAACCTGTGTTCTTAAACTATATTCCACTTTCAACTTTTGCTTATCCTCTTAATTGAGAACAATTACTTGTTTTATGCACGTAGATATGTGTGCGTGTGTATGTGTGTGGGGGGAGAAAGAGAGAGAGAGAGATCAAGTACACATGTCTATAAGTAGTTTTCGCCCACAGCCACCACACAGATTTGGTTGGTGTAGATGGAGAGTTTGCATTGCCATGAAGATACTACTGTTTGGCTGGCATAAAAAACAAAGATGTGTGTTTAAATATGCAAAGAATTGTTGAAATTCTGCCAGTCACATTTGATTGATAAATTTGTCTTTCACTGAAGATGCTAAACCCTTGTGGCACACATAATTCAAATTGTTTCCTTTTGTAAGTGATGATGTTTTAATAGATTTGTGATGATGAATTTTGTTTCGTCTCACTTCTAGGTGGATACCCTCCGTCATGTTATCAATCAGACGGGAGGCTACAGTGATGGCCTCGGAGGAAATTCACTGTACAGTCCACATAATTTAAATGTGAGTACTCTGGGGAACCACATTGGAAGAGCTGTAGGAATAGTCAGGTAAACAGTGACTGATAAATAAATTAATGGCCATTTGACTTGGCTTCTCATCTTGTTAGCCGTTGGGGAAGGCAGTGTCTTTACTATACTTTTATTTTATGAACTTAAATTTTCAATGTTACCTTAGAAGTCCTCACAAATACGCGGAGTACCTGGCGTTCTGTCATCAAGAGGGACTTAAGCATCAGCCCATTAAGATGCCATCTCATATTGCCATGCTGTACAGTTCCAGGGAGATGGAGAAGAACAAGCCATTTATCTTAGATTCAAGCAGCAGAAAAAATTCCCAACCACAGCTCAGGTGAAGGTGACAACCTTAGAGGACCCCAGACAGATCAGCAAACAAAGAATTCTATTCTTAAGAGCAGCGTGCTGCATTGTCAATGTACAGACCATGCTCAGCGCTTTCAATGGCCTCTCAATTTTTAATTATGGAGGAAATAATTTTAACTTTTGTAACCAATTTATCAAAACTTCATTTTCTCCTACACCCTGATGTGGATGGAAAATGGCAAAAAGCTCTCGAAAGGGGATTGGGTCACCAGGGCGGAGCCGAGGGAAGCGGTGGACAGAATCTGGGATTCCAGACTTAGGGAGGAAATAGACTGCCCGGTGCATAGTAGCAGAGTCAGGAAGGAAAAAGACAAAATTCTCCCTTTTTTAGGGCCGTGGCTCGCTATGAGAGTAAATATTAATGATTTAAAAAGTGATTGAGGATGTTCAATTGTAAAAGGGAAAAAGGACCATTAAATACTCAAATCTTTTACATTTGAAATGTCAAATCTTTCTTTTTGGGTTTATAAATAACTCATAATAACCCACAACAAACCATATAAAAAGCCTTTTAGTTGCATTCCTCCTTTTTCATTTAAGTGTTTTGAAATGCTTCAGAGAATGCACGATATCCTTATCAACATGATAAAATATGAAACTGTGATTGCCTGCAGCATTTTACAGACATGAATTCCATCTTCACTGATGAGGCTTGATAAGGCGCTGTTGTATAATACAGTGCATAATCTCAAACCACCAGAGTAAGGATTAATTTATTTTGAAAAAAAAGAATGCTTGCTGACAACCTCTCCTCCAGCTGCCACGCTGGGTAAAAATATTGTACATTTGTTGTTTATAAATTTGGATAAAAGAGGAATGATGTTTACTTCAGATGGAATATCTTTAGACTTGTATCTGTGTAAGAGTTTTTCTAAGTAGATTTTCATACCTGAGAGTGCAAACAGCTTACCTTTTAGATAGAGAAGAGGATTTCTTAAGAGTCTACACAGACACACCTAAGCATGTCACCAGCCACCCTGCACCACTGAGGCTTTGGAAATATACTGCCATCACTTTATTTTTTTTCCTTACTTGAATTTATTATGCCTCAAGCCTGCAAAATTTTTTTCCCTTTGGCTGTGGTCATCTCTGTGGGGTTTTTTGGTCCCCACCCCCTTTCTCTGTGATCCTAGAGGGAAGAAAGGTGCTTTATATGCACATCTATGCAGTCAATCAAAACTCGGGGAGTTCTCTAAGAATAGCAACCATGAGAGAAGGAAAAATTCCCAGCACAAGGCTCATCTAACAGTTGTATCCAAGCTGGATGGGGAATCTAGAGAGTTCTCAGCAGCCTAGTGACACAGGCCTAAAAGAAGACATTTTGGGTGGCCTCAAAGAAGAAGTTACAGACAGATGTGAGGGTGGCAGGGGCACCAGGAGACCTTATGACCCACACCACATCAGCGTCAGAGGTCTGGGCCTGGGTCAACGTAGCACGAAGCCGGTCTGCGCCGCAGGCACTGGGTGTCAGCCAGCTCACCCTCGCCTTCTCTCTAGGAAGGCCCTCCCGTCACTTCTACTCAGTGTTCCCCAACTCACGAGCCCAGCACCTCCCTCTTCTTGACTGACATAAAAATATGTAGCGACAAGCTGTCTGGCACAGCAGAAATCTGATCAGACATTGATTTCAGCAATTGCCTCTATCGGCCAAGACATAAGGCAAATTTGTTTCTGAGTACTGTTATTGCCGATGCAGGGCTGAGGCAGGAAGGGCCAGCGGCATGTGAAAAGCGCAGCAACATCCCAGATAGGAGCTCCAGTTAGAGATAATTGGAATACAGATTTGAATAGCGTGTGCTCCTCCACAGTTCATGCATTTTCATTCTGGAATATCCTGTTTGGATGGAAATTCTGGCCTTCATTTTCCAAGAGTTCTGGTCGCTGGCTGTCAGGCCTTGTGGGAAAAGGGCGGGCAAGTTCTTCTCTATGGAAACGAGGATTTAGCCGGGCTGAAGTTTCTACTTCATGGAGCTCGCGCGGTCCTGCTGTGGCGTTGCGTCGAGCTCCTCCACTGCTCCCTTCTTAAAAGAGTTCTTTTCGAGTCACTTTATCTTTACCAGCAAATCAAAGGCCGAGCTGTGTGCCAGCTTGAGACTAGCCGAAGCCCCCCTTTAGCCTGCCGATTCACTGCCAAGTCTTTACTTGGTGGGATGGATTTGTTTTACATGCATTTAATCCCACTTTAACACATGCTTCAAAGTCCTGCCAAAGTGGGTTTAGAAAATACATTTTGCTAATGCATCTTTGCTCTCATGTTGTCATCTGGGTGTTTTAAATTGGGGAGGAGAATTAATATGCAGACGTGTGCACCCGCTGAACTGTGTTTCTCCTTTCAGGCTAATGGAGGCTGGCAGGACGCAACAACTCCATCTTCTGTGACTTCCCCTACAGAAGGCCCAGGAAGTGTGCATTCTGATACCTCTAACTAATCTCTGCAACACTTTTCCCTGAGCTGACATGCCTTGATAAGTGCATTCAGAGCAATAGGAGGAAAAGGAAAGCGTTTTTGTAGCCCACCATCTACAGCTTTACTGTAAAACCTTGTCTTATCTTAGTAGAGAACTTGGTAAATCTGTTTTTTAAGAAATCATAATCATTTGTATTTATACTAAAAACACACAATGTTAAAAAGCACTTTATCCAATTAGGCCAAGACTTAACATTGTTGACAGTCCTGTAGCTATTTTATCATAATTTATTATCAATATTTTACATTAATGGTTTCACAGTTGCCAATTACTTGGCCTTAAGGGTAAAAAGTACAATATATGCTAAACCTCAATCGTTAAAGCAGATGCAAAGATTCACCTCACCTAAATTGAACTCCTTGCATATTTCCATCGCAGACTTTGTCTTTATTTCATATCGCTAATGCAGTTGGAATAAAGGAAGTGTTTGGCTATCTCTGTTAATGATGGTTGTGTTTAAGAATCTTCCTCGTCACATTGTGTCGCAATCTCTTACGTTATAATTAGATCAGAGACTGGTAGCATCTTTTCTCTCTAAAAGCACCAGTGCCCAGAGTCTGCTCAGTAATTAAATTATAGATCCAGATTTGTTCTGGGAGATGGAGATACCTGCTGCTGATAGAGGTGAACACGAGATCCGTCTGGGGTTTTACGGTGTGCGCTGGGTGCTGCACAGACTTGTCAAGGTTTGCTACGTCCTCTGGGCATCAACAAAGGCCCTGCTCTCTGGAGTGTTGTATATAGTGTAGCAAAAGAGTATTTATACATCTCACCAATCAAAACACAGCTTTATTACCTCATGCGAACTCATACAAACCAATAGAATTTCAACATGTTCTGTAGCTTAGAGTGCTCACTTACTACCTCTGAACAATACTCACGCTGTAGTTTGTCTCTTTCTTATCTTTTTGCATCTTGTAATTAACTCTTTGTTTCCCTTCATAAAATGTAATGTACATTGTAATCTTTTAAAAGAAAAATCAGGGTTGCATTTGCAACTTTTAAAAAACTGAGAGTGGAAACATTGGGTCTTAAATTAACACAGGATCAGTAAAACTGTTGTAAATACTGAGCAACATTTTGAATGTTCTTCATCTTGTTACTAATCCATGCAAAAAAAAAAAAAAAAGCGGCGACTAATTGTGATGCATTCAGATTTCAGTATTCAGTACTGTATATTTCACCCTGTGTAATGGGGCCCCCTCTCCTTTCTCTCTTTTTGTATTGTATGCGATTCTGAAACTGATTGAGTCATGAAAATAATTTGTGGCGGTGATTCTAATGTATTAAAAACGTTTCGTGTTCCTTTCTAACTGGATTACGCCCTGGATTGAAAAAGTCTTCCTCGTGGTAGTTATATGTAGTTTCAAACATGAATAAACTTTTTGCTTTCATGATTAAATGTTGATGAAATTTCTTACTCCATCCCACGAGCCAACCAGTGCAGGCCAGGGAGAGAGCCTGTCCAGAGGCAGGCTTGGGCACCCGAGGTGTGTGGCTTGTGGCAGGGGCGCTTTGAGATGACAGTGAAGCCCTACTGACGACAGCTCCTGGCTGGCTGCTACACCGCTGTTCTTTGTCCAGGCTTGATCCTCGCGCTCTAAGAACACAAGGAAAATGTTCCCATTTTCATAGGTTAGGAAACTAAAGCTCATGAAAGTTAAGCAAATGCCACAAGGTCACAGATCCAGGACAAGGGGCCATGCTTTGGACCCAGGGCTTTCTGCCCGTAGAGCTCACACTCTTGACCTAACAATGCATCTATCTGGCACTTGTTAGATGGAAAGATCTTTTTCGTAAGTAAAAAATAACCAGTTTTGGGTCATTCACGTCTTTACTTTCATAACTTCTGTGAGATACCAGTTAAAAACAAGCAAAAGTTTAAAGGAAGTAAGCCTCAGATGCCATTGAACACATGCACGCACATACGCACGCATACACACGTTCTCATAACATCAGAACTCTAAACTGGTAAAATGTAAGGCCAACTAGAAATTCATTAACTAGATTAAACATCGTTTTTGTTTTATTCAAATTGTTAGAAATTCCATATATTTACATACACATCTTGTCGCTAATAGCTAAATCTTTATAATAAAAGAAGTCGATAGCAGGTAATTGGCCTGTTTACTATGTCACAAGGAAACTGACTCACAGGAAATCAGATTAATGTTAACCAGTTGCAGCAAATTGTCCATGATAAATTCAACTGTTTCACGACTTCGGTCGGCAGAGCCAGGCAAAACAAGGTCTAGGGCCACCATTCCCATTAATCTTGAGGCAGTTACACCGTGAGAGTAAACTTTATAAAACAGATTGCCCTCCGAAGCTGTCCTCCCTCACGCGGGCTCTCAGCCTGCCTGTAGGAATCGCTCCCATGGCTAAGTAGTTATTTGCATGATTCAATTAGCTTATGGGTCAGCCTTTCTTATCTTTGTACATAAGACATTCTCTAAGCTATGTGGTTCTGCAAAAATATCTTGTGGAAACCTGACACGCACACACAAATACGTCTTCTTTAATGTCCAGAAACACATCCTAAGAACCGTCTCAGGGGTTTATCTCGGGCCAGCCTGTTGAGAGAAACATATACCCAGTGTTCGTTGGAGATTTACACCTTGACTGGCAACCCTTGAGGGAAATGTGAGTCTAAGGCTTTATTCCTGAGAGACCTAAACAAAAATAGAATTCCTTTCCTGTGTACTAAGTGAGGCAGCATTTGCATATGTTTTCCCTCTGGTGGGGGCGGGGGAGGGCAGGAGCATCCTCACTGCACAGATGAGGAAACCGGGGCATGGCATGGGCCCCAGGGTTCTTACATCTCACTCTATATTGTGTCGGGTTGATGGATTTTCACCAGGTACCTTTTCTGGGTCAAGCAATGGATTAGGGGCTAGACCCAGAGATGAATGAAATCAGGCCCCAGCCCTTGAGAGGCGAAGACCCTGGGTCTAGTCCTTGCTCAGAAAACACCCCCTTCGGGAGGATATGGGAAAGGCTGGTGGGGTGTCTGAACCCCAGGACTAGAGAAGCGAGGGTCCCACAACCCATTCCCAAAGTCAAAGAAAATAACTTTGCAGGAAACCACCTGAGACACCCATCACAGGCGAAAGGGCCTGTCCACACATACAGGTAGCTGCACATGGGCACGTGTGTGCTCACATGAGAACGCACGTATGTTCGGTATGACGGCGCCCCGCGTTGGCAGGTATCAGCCTTCCACGTGGAGGTGCACGGGCAGTGTGGAAACCTCCAAGTATAGCGGACCAGGTGGCCTTGCAGACGATATTAGAACTCGCCTATAGCCCTGAATTAGGCAGTGGTCTTGTGCCACTCCTTGGCCAGAAGTGGGGGTGGGAGGAGTGCTGTTCTAGAGCGGCCCCCTCCCTGTGTGGAAAAGTGACATAGGGCTAAGTCTCCCAGAGGGGGTGACGTTTTGGTGTACTGTGTGTTGTGCCGTGAGAAAGAAACCTTTCTCTTTGGTCTAACTACAGTTATTGAGCGAGCATGTCTGTAGACTGACCCTCGGCCAGGCACGTGCTGTACATTATCTTAATGAATGCCCATGGAGCCCCATGTGACCGGTGTCATTATTATCCCATTTTCAGATGGGGAACTTGAGGCTCAAAGAGGTGACACCACCTATCCGCAATCTCCCACAGAGCTAGAATTTGCCCCGTGATGTCCCCATGTGACACCTTCCAGCAGCCACTTGTAGTGGGATGCAGAGAGAGGTGCCTGTGAGATCTCCAGTGAGATGTCCCTTCTAGGATAAGGTGACTGGGGAACTCACCCCCCCCCACTCCCACCCCTTAGAGTTTGCAGCTCTCCTGCCCATGCCTCTGTTGCCAGGGCCACCTGAGTATGTGCCCCCTTTGGTGTGTACAGGACGTGTGTCACAGACTCTGGTTCTGTGTGTTTATGGATCACAGAGTTGCAGATGAGGGACAGGAAGAGCCATGTCCTTGGGCTGGGTTGGGCCTGGCACTGTAACTAGCAGACCTGTCGTGATGCATGAGAAGTGCTGGGCACAGAGATGGGCACGCCCCCTATGTGTACTTTATTTGGGGCAGAGCTCCACCTGTGCCCTGCGGGTGCCTTTCCAAGTCTTGGGTTCTGTCCAGCTTAGCTCTGGGCCCTGGCCCCTTATCCCACTGACCACATAGCCCACTGTGGGTGTGAGGAGATCTCACCCCCAGGCATGGATTTGAATCCTGGCTCTTTCTCCTACCAGCTTTGTGACCTTGGGTGAGGTACTTAACCTCCCTGAACCTCGGTTTCCTCATTCTCGCTTCATGGAACATCCTTCCGTACCCTGTCTCCCTGGTGAATGCCTGTCCTTCAAGGCTCAGCCCAGACCGGTGTGTCCTCTGATGGAGAGAGGCCCTCCCTTTTCAGGGGCAGTGAAAAGTGGACTACTAACCTCCAAGCAGAGACCTAAAGAAGGAGAAGGGCTAGGAGGAAGAGGAGTGAGTTGAGGGGTCATGGGCACAGGGCGGGGTGGACCAGGCAAGGGAAGAGCATGTGCAAAGACCAGAGGGCATGGCGAGCAGAATGTCAGGGCTCTCGCTGTGGATGCCAGCCCTCTCCCTTCCCGGCTCTCCCTCCAAACCCTCACAGCAGCCTGTGAGGAAGGTTCCGTCATTATCTCCACTTAACAGATGAGGAAACCGAAGCCACTGGGCCAAAGTCTGGGTGTGTCTGAAGCCAAAACCCACATTTTTAACCCTTTGTGCTTGGCTATCTTGTCAAAGTATCTCTTTCTTACCATGCTGGGCAGACTCGCTATTGGTGAGCCCAAGGTAGGAACTGAGCAGATAAGGGGACAGATGCCAGCTACCCACCATTAGAGCCATTGGCTCCTCTCCCAACAGCCTGGGACCCCAGGGACCCCCTCAGGAAGGTTGCTGTGTCCACAGGCACTTCAGGCCAATGGACAGCCTATAATTTGTCTCTGCTGGGCTTGGCGACCCAACCCCATGGACAATAAGCCCGACCCTCCCCGCCATGCAGCCCTGATGACCCAGCTGTGGCAGACTCAGCCGATGTGCACAGAGCCTGCTTCCAGCTGGGCCTTGCCAAATGCACTGTCGGGAGCCACACCTCACAGCCAAGTGGGTAGTGACCCCATCAAAGAGATGAAAATGGATGCCCAGGGGTTCAGTGTGGCCCCCTGGCTGAGGAAGCACCAGGACTCAGTGCTTATGAATGCGCCTTCCTAAGTGTGTCCTTGGGCAAGTCATTGTAACTTGCTCTCGAATTCAAACTTGTCTCTTCACTCAGTGCCGCTAAAACCCAGGTTTTCTGACATGCAGGTGATTTATCTCCTTCAAAGCAGCATGATGCAGTGTGAAGAGCTAGGACACCGAAGTCAGGTCGAGTTCTGCCACTTGCCAGCTGTGTGTGACCTCGGGCATGCCACCTCCTCTCCCTGTGGCCTCAGTTTTCACACCTGTAAATGGGAACTTTGTTCTTTCCTTCCTCGTAGGGTTGTCTTAAAGATTCCGTGAGCTGATGTACGCATGGTGCCCGGCCTGTGGGGCGGGTGGGTTCTCTTCTCGTTATTGGTATACCTTGTCCCAGATGAGAAGGGGACGCTTAGTCTCTGGTCCCTGTGGCTGGAATGATTACTCCTGGTCAGCAGAGGGGAAGCGAGGGGTTGTCAGCTGCCAATTGAGGGTCCTGGGAGTGGCTCTGCCTATTCGATCCGCCTACTCTGGCTCTCAAGGCTGGACTGAAGCCTCGGCTTCACCTCTCACCACCATCCGAGGAGATAATAAAAGGCTGATTCTTTTTTCTTGGTAAAATTTCAGCATAAAGTGTACGCATCATTAAATATGGAAATCCAGAATTTTATTAGCAATCTGCTAGATCTGAACTGACGCCAATTAAACAAAAAAGATATCATTTATAAAAAGGCAGAGTTCAACTTGTATTAAATATGAAATGCAATTTTCTCCTGGTTTTGATTTATTACTGGTGGTCCATTGTTCAAAGAAGCATGTTATATTTCAATAGAGAAATATTGTTTATTCATTAATATTTTAAAACGGGCTTATTGCTGTGCATGGCTCTCACCGAATGAAACTTATGATTTAAAACATGAATTAATAAACACATTTGAAAGTGTTAGACGAGATCACAACCTCTCATTTTTCATTTTCCTGGGAGCATATTAAATTTTTATAATTCTGCATCTACAGTTTTTTGTTTTAAATAAAGATGCAGATTCCGAATTACTCTGCTAATTTCAGGTAACCAGGAGCGAAAAGCAATATCGCGGGGACCCATGTCAGGATCACAGAATCCTCAAGAAGATGTTCAGGTTTATTTTTGTAATATTCATAAATCAAAATAAATGAGCTTCGTGTGGGAGGCAGTATGCATGTGCGTGAGGATGCTGGCTGGAGAGGGCCCGTGCATTGGAATCGTCTGTGTGTGCAGGTGGGTTTAACGTGTCAATGTTCATGGCACACACATACGTGACTTTGTGTGTGCAATGAAACACGTGCATGTCAGCCTAGATGCTTGGTTGCATGCCATCTGAATGCACCTCAATTGTTAGGTTCAACATTCAACTATTGTTGATTGAGCACCTACAATGTGCCAGGCACCGTGTTAGTTACCGAGGGTGAGCTGGTTACAAGGTGATCTCCCTTCCCTCCTCCATCCACACACCTGCCTGAGCGATCTTTCCACCAGGAGCTGGGGCTCTTGAGTTTCCCACAGTTCCTCTGACACCAAAAAATGATGCCTTCAATATGGTGAGCTCTTGGGAAATTCTTGTTGATGTGCTGGTAGACCGGAAGCTTAGGAACAGGAGAGCTCTTTATGGGCTGGAGGTAGAAAAGGGTTTCTGCAAAGATGAGTTGAATTAAGCTGAGAGAAGGGCACAGCCTGGAGGGAAGGCCATAGGGGAAGTGGAGGTCCGGGTAGGAGAGAGGGAGGGATGCATTCTGAGGACAGGGAGTGACGCCCCCAGTGCTTCACCCAGTCCCCCCTCAGTCCTTGCCCAGCCCCTGGGGAGTCCAGCTCACTGCAGCCTCCCAAACACTCTATGGGACATGCGCTGCTGTGGCCCCAGTATGTAGAGAAGGAAGCAGAGGTCTAGGAGAGAAGAGATTTCCTGTGGGTCTAGGTCTGAAGTCTATGCCTTCACTGAAGAGATTAGAAAGAGGAAGTAAAGTTTGCAAAATAGACCCTCATGGTTGTGTCGTCCCAAGGTTCATGGGGAGATGGGGATTCAGGGGAGACTTGGGGAAGCCACTTACAGAAGGAAGAACCTGCGGTGGTGTAGAATCAACCCCTCCCTCCCAGAGCATTGGCTCAGGAAGAAGCCTGCGAGGTAAACTCACCTAGCTTGACCTGGGGAAGTGAAGACACACTAAGGCCCCCTGGGAACAGGGGGCTCCCTCTGGAACTCACGCAAGAGTTTCTCCAGAGTGGATCTGAGTATAGGCTCCTCTTGAACTTCGCGAGAGAAGGCCAGATTGTTTTCCGAAGGGGTTGTACTGATTTAAATGTCCACATACTTGTCAACATTTGGCATTAAAAAAATTTTTTTTCTAACCTGATGTTTAGAGGATGACATACTAATGTGATTTTGATCTGAATTTCCACAATTACTAATGAGGTTGAGTATTTTTCTACCTGTTTATTGATTATTTTTCTGTGAAGCACCTTTTGAAGCCCTTTACCTATTTTCATGCGTTGTTTGCTTTTTTCTTATTGATTTGTGGGGTGTTTTAATGAACAGTGTTACTTAATTTCAATTAATAATGAATTAAGGCAAGTTTTTTCCTTTTTGGTTACATGCACAATCCCCAGCCCCAATATTGACATCTTGCACCATGATGGTGCTTTCATTGCAATCGATAAACTTACACGGACACATCATTATCACCCAAAGTCCATAATTTACCTTAGGATTCACTCTTGGTGATGTACATTGTATGGGTTTGCACAAACACATAGGAACATGTACCTATCATTATAGTATCATACAGAATAGTTTTATTGCCCTAAAAAATCCTCTGTGCTCTGCCTATCATCCCTCTCTCTTTCCTAACCCCTCTACCCACAGATTCTTTTGCTGTCACCATAGTTTTGCTTTTTCCCGAAGGTCATATCGTTGGAATCATACACTTTTTAACCTTTTCAGTTTGGCTTCTTTCACTTAGTGATACGTATTAAGGTTCCTCCATGTCTTTTGATGGCTCGATATCTCATTTCTTTTATACTGAATTAATATGTCATTGACTGGAGGTACCAAAGTTTATTTATCCATTCAGCTACTGAAGGAATCTTGGTTGCTTCTCAGTTTTGGCAATTGTGAATAAAGCTGCTATAAACATCTGCGTGCAGGTTTTGGTTGGGATGTTAAGTTTTTAGCTCCTTCGGATAAATATCCCCAAGTGTGATTGCTGGATCCTATGAAAAGAGTACGTTCAGTTTTGTAAGAAACTGCTGACTGTCTTCCAAAGCGTCTGTACCATTTTGCATCCCTACCAGCAACGATGGATGCGAGTTCCTGCCACTCCACATTCTTACCAGCATTTGGTATTGTTAGTGTTTCGAATTTTGTCCCTTCAATTAGGTGTGTGGTGGTATCTCATTGTTGTTTTAATTTGAAATTTCTTAAAGACACACATGACATTGAACATCTTTTCATTTACTTATTTGCTATCTGTGTATCTTCTTTGGTGTGGTGTCTGTTCAGGTCTTTTGCCCATTTTTTAATCAGATTTTTCATTTTCTTGTTGAATTTTAAGAGGGTTTTTGTTGTTATTGTTGTTGTTTATTTTGGATAATTGTCCTTTATCAGATGTGTCTTTCACAAATATTTTCTCCCAGTCTGTGGCTTGTCTTTTCATTCTTTTGACATTGTCTTTCATGGAGAAGAAGTTTTTAATTTTAATGAAATCCTGCTTATCAATATTTGTTCTCTGGATTATGCCTTTGGTGTCGTCTCTGAAAAAAAATTGGAAAGGTTTCTGTTCATGCGTTTCTGCTCTGGTAAGTTGTAATTCTTCATATTTGCCCGTCTTTCCAATTTTGGGAGCAGTGATTTGACCTGTGACCCTGCTTCTCTGACAGATCTAGGAAGAGTTGTTGATTTTCCATTTGTTCAGCTTTTTAGTTGCTGTGAGGATGAACTGGCAGTTTTTAGCTCTTTA
>NW_011888876.1:3299925-3319442 GCF_000151845.1 Pteropus vampyrus | reverse complement strand
AATGGAAAGGTTTCTGTTCATGTGTTTCTGCTCTGGTAAGTTGTAATTCTTCATATTTGCCCGTCTTTCCAATTTTGGGAGCAGTGATTTGACCTCTGTGACCCTGTTTCTCTGACAGATCTAGGAAGAGTTGTTGATTTTCCATTTGTTCAGCTTTTTAGTTGCTGTGAGGATGAACTGGCAGTTTCTAGCTCTTTACATACCAGACCAAAACACAGAAGTGCCCCCTGGATGTCCTGCTTTCCATCACAAACACACACATGCACGCACGCACGCACGCACGCACGCATGCACACGCACACGCACACTCCTGTATATGTTATCATTATATACGTACTGTTTTCCTATTTTCCATTTTTGAAAAAATTTGTTTAGTAAATCCATCCTGGATGTCTTTCTGTTTTCTTCCTAGACCCTTAACCACAGCCTTCGGTGGTGGCGACATGGCACTCTACAGCAGGGTGTGTCCACATTTAACTAATCTCCTACTGATGGACATTTATGTTGAAAGTTTATCCCTCTCACCTACAACGCTCCATAAACATCCGTGAACATAAATCACTGTGGATACATTCGATTATTTTTTGTAGGATAAATCTTACAGTAGAGTTGCTTAGTCAGAAGATGCACGCATTAAACGTTTTGAGAGGAACACCCTAATTGCTCCTACAAACCCGTCCCAATCTGCGTTGTGTCTCTCTCGGGCAGCCTTGTAGTTCGGCGTTGCACAGTTTTGGGGGAGATGGGGCTGTCGGACCCGTGAGTCCCCAGGCTGTCCCATGGGCTCAGTCAAAGCATTTCTCGTCACTGGAGCACCTTTGCCCAAATTCTCGACCAGATTTTGCTGGGTCCTCTTTGGCCTCACCCTGACCTGGATGGGAGTATCTGGATGATGATTTGCTGGAGAACTGGGAAATTTTCCTCTAATGATAATAAGATGAACAATAACACCCGCCAGTGACCCAGTGATGATCTTGCGGCAGGTCCTGGGCTGAGCCCTTGGCGAATGTCGTCTTCTTTAAACTTATTAGCCCCATTTTGCAGATGAGAAAACTGTACTCAGAGAAGAGGGGGTTCTCACCCAAGCTCCCAGAGGCAGGATTAACCTGGCATGCCCAACGCCAAGCTGGCGCGTCTGAGCGCTCCGCCATCACACCTTCTCTGGGCCTCGGTTGTGGCAAGCGGTCAAGGATATCAGCTTTGCTTCCTCATAGGGTGGTGACAACCAGGGAAATGAGAGGAACAGTCTTTGCGACCGTAAGAGGCACGTAAACGTGTCCATGGTCAGTGTCACGGACGGGCCTGAGACCAGGGTTTGAGCTCTGTGTGGAGTTTTTCTGCCTTCGCTTACAAGACACCCAGAGTGAGTGGCCTAGCTGGCCACGTGAAAGGAGGTGTCTAACGCAGGCCTGTGAGGCTCGACTCAGGGAGCCAGGCTGCCCCTCAGACCACTGCAGCCTGCGGTGGGTGCGCCAGGCTGGGTGGTGTCGTGGGGTGGATGGGAGCCGTTTGGCCTTTGCAGTCCAGCGCCCATACAGAGACTGGGCACCCTTCCTCTCTCTGAGCCTCAGCCCCCTATCTGTAAAACAGGGCTGGATGGTTCTGCCCAGGGCTGGATGGTTCTGCACAGGGCTGGGTGAGGACTGGTGAGATTTTGCTTATGCATTGCTGAACTTGGAGTCTTGCACGCAGTAGGTGCTCATTAGTCAGTGCTCCTGGTTCAGAGAGGCCAGGACACCCCACCCAAACACCTTCTCTGGGGAAGCATTTATCACCACAGGAGCAGTTTTACTCCTATGTCTTGTCCAAATGGACAGGTGAGCCGACTGCTGTTCAGAGTCCTCAGGCTGTCTCCCTCTGAAACCACCTCTCCCCATCGGGCAGGCTTCTCCCCATCCCTTCCACTTGCCTGGCCCTCCGGCGCCTGCTCGACTTGAAACAGTTGCTTAATTCGCACGTTATAACACAATTAGGGTTTCGAAGCATTCGGCGATGAATACAAGCTAGAATAAGGACTCCCGAGATATCGTCTCCCAGCCTCTGGCAGGTCACAGAAGCAGAATCGACGTCTGATGCTCCAACCATACCTGGCACCCTGCCCCTGTGAGGAGCCAGCCTCGTCACTGAGCCCGCGAGTGTGCTCCGCTCTGTGCACGTCCCTGTGCACACTGTGACCCATGTGTGCTTCTGAGCAGTGTCCCTTGGGCTTCTTCCGCTGTGTGCTGTGTTGTGCAGGCATTGACATGAGGGTGTGGCCCTCCCGTTTTGCTGGGTGTGGTTCTGTGTCGCCTGCTGGCAGGCCCTTGGTCTGCCCTGCCTGGTTCCCCCTGGTCTGCATCTCCTCGGTGGCCGGCAGGTTCGTCCCTTCGTCTCACGCCTTCTGCCTTTTCACGCCCCCGCTGCCTGTGAACCCCCACTGGGCACCGGAGGAAAAAGCAGGGTGCTCCATAGCCTGTCTTCCTGCATTTATGGAAAACTCACCTTCCAGCCTTGGAAACTTACAGAAATATGTTTTCAATTTTTCCCTTTAAGTCATGGATCAAGAAAAAAAGTAGGGCCAACACAGGCTTTTCTCTGTCAGGGCGTCATTTACTCTGGCGTCTGTGGCTGGGGCCGGTTATTAGGAGGGGCCTTGGCTGACGGGTCACTTCCAAATTGAACTCATGTCCTCACAGAAAGGTGGGAGTGGTGTAGGTAGCTGGCAGGAAGGGAATGTGGCAGAAATGGGCCCTAGTCTTGGGGAAGCGGAGGCCCAGAGAGGCCAAGTTCATGGGCCAGTAAATAGCGTGTCAAGGACTTGAACCTTATGCAGGATGAAACTTGTAAACTTGGCCTCCCCACACACCTTAGCCCAGGGCACATGAGTAATCACGGCGCAGACAGCGGCTACACCTTCTCGGGGTGTTTCCACGTGCAGGCACCGAGTGCGACCCACGTGAGAGTGGCCTAAATCCCATAGAACTCCAGGGATCAGGAACTCTCTCATTGCCATTTTATGGATCAGAAAACTGAGGCTCAGTGACTATATGGCTTACCCTCCCCCCGACTCCTGCCTGTGCCTGCGTTGCAGGGGCGAGAACCTCCAGCCCCAGCGACCCCCTCCCCATGGGGCCTTCCTCCCTGCCCCAAGTAGGAGGGTGGTTCTGAAGCCAGGCTCTGAGCCCAGTGGGGGAAGCTGGAGGGTGGAGGTCCCCCGGGATCGAACCTAGCAGAGGTGGGTGGGGCGCTTCTGGGTCCGGCTCTGTCTTGCAGGTGGCTCCCTGCATGCCCTCAGTGGGGGCTGAGCCGGAAGGTCACCTTCCTCCCGAGGGCTATAGAGGCCACAGAGGGGCAAAGCAGGAGAGTGGCACAGTCAGGAGGACTTGGCCGATTGTGAGAGGATGAACCAGAAAAGGTGGGGACGGAGGCGGGGGGACCTCCCTGGTCCTGGAGAGAAATGGCGAGGTCTGGGAATGATAAACCTCTCCTGGCGATTCCAGCACTCAGCCCAGGTGAGAGCTGTGGGCACACGGGCCTTGTCCAGGGCGGCCTGGGGCACGAGCCGGGGGGATAGCCTGACTCGGATCTGGACGAGAACCCACAGGGACCAGACCCTACGGCTGGGGTCCAACCGTGCTGCTCTCTGCCTCCTGCCTAGGCTGAGGTAGTTTCTGGGGATGGGGGTGCAGACAGAGGCTTCGATGGGGACGGAGGTGAATGAGATTGATAGGCAAGGTAGCCACTCATCCAGGAGTCTCCCCGGATGAGACACAGAAGTGGCAGTGTGGGGGCTCCGCAGCCAATGTGGCTTGTGTGGCCGCTCATCTGGGCAAGGAGGGGCTAGTCCAGGCTTTTCAGTGATGTGAGGGGCCTGTAGCTGAGTTGATGCCTGAACCAGACCCAAAGGGTTGGGGCGGGAGCTGACTGCTGCCCTAGGTTACGTCCCTCCTGACCACCTCTGCCCAATCAGCTGGGGCAGGTTTCCAGGCCTGTGTGTGTGTGTGTGTGGGGGGGGGCGGCGGGGGGGGCGGGGGGGACGCTTCTGTGAAGTGGGACTGATACTTCTGCCCAGAGCAGGTCCTGTAGCTTATTCCTCTGCGGTCCCGCATGCTGCAGACAGACAGCATTTGCTGGGAGACAATGTCAAGTATGCAGGACATTGGAGAGAAGGACCATCTCTCCATGGGCTGGACTCCGGCTGGAGGAGGCTGGTTCTCCATCGGTGGGAGTTTTCACCCAGAGCCCACAGACTTTCTCGACTTCAGATTTACAAATTGAAAATCATTAATAATTCTAACCAGGCGGTGATAAATCTGAGATCTCTCTCGATGAACCCAGACAGCATTTCATAAATCAAAAAGATTACTTAGGAATTTTTTAAAATCTGACGTCAAAATGTCATGGTTACTAATGGTTTCGGTAGATCTCGTGCGGTGATATATCATTTATCTACACTACATCTCAGATGTGACACGGGGGGCAGAAATGGGATGTCTTTTAATATCGTGAATACATTTCAGCCCATAATAAAGGTATTAACAACTTCTTGGTGAGATTTCTTCCGGAGCTGGGGGTCTCATTTAATGCCATTGTGATGGTGGCCCCCTCCCCTCACTCCCCAAACTTTCTGAGGCTGTGGCTGGGGAGGCCCTGGGAAATTGTCAAGAGGTGGAGGAGGGAGCAGCCTTAGCTCAGTGGGAGACAGGCTGGGTCACTCAAATCCAGCTCCTTTCCACAGAGGTTAGCAATCGTCTAATTATAAGCATCAATAATTGTAATTCCTCTTAACTGAGCACTTTCTATGCACTGATTTGCACTAAATGCCTGACACGCGTTAATTCACAGATTCCTCCCTGCCACCCTGGGTTCCACCGCCGTTTCTCGGTGGGTCCGACACGCTCTGCCCCACCTATCACTTCTCCGTCTCAATCGCCCCCAGCTGCCTCTTCCAGCCACATGTGTCTCCTTCCTGCGCCTCCAATAACCTGCCTGGGCCCCTGCCTCAGGGCCTTTGCACCTGCCTTTCCCTCTGTCTGAAACGGTCTTCCGTGGGTATCTGCACGGCTCCCTCCTGCACCTCCTTCAGGTCTTTGCTGGAATCTCACTTGTTTGCTGAGGTCGCCCTGATGCCTTATTGGACCTGTGACCTGCCCCTCACCTCCCTTATCCCGCTCTGCCTTCCCTTTGGTTCCCGCAGTCTATCTATCATGGTCTGTAGTTTACTCATCTCTTAGTTCATGTTCCATCTACCCTGCTAGGAAGTCACCTCGGTGAGGGCTGGGACCTTTCACTGTTCACCGACGTGTCAAAAGCCCCTCAAACTGGCTTATGGTTGGTGCTCCTCCCCTCCTGACAGCTGCTGCTGGTGGGCTCTCTCTGAAATACTCATCTGACTCCACTGCCCTGCTCAGCAGCCTTCCGTGGCTCCCCAGTGCCTGCGGGATTAAGGCTGGGCTCTCAAGCCCCTGAGCGCCCTCCAGCCTCATTTCCCACCATTTCACTTCTGATCCAAGTGGCCATCTGCAGCTCAGACCAGAAAACTCTCGTCCTGGGAACGGGATAAATCCAGGTGGCCCACCCACCACTCTGCCTGATCTCTCTGCAGCCACCCCGACTCCTTTTCACTTCGGTTTCACCACCCGCGGGGGCCATAGGGCCTGGAGTCACAATAGGGCAGGTTGGGCACCCAGACAGACATGGTATATGGCAGGGTCAGCTGGGGGGTACAGGTGAGGGTGGGCATCATTCCCCATGCTGGGGAAACAGTTCTAGAGCCCCTGGGTCAGAGAGAAAGGGGTGCTTAGCAGATCTGGCCCCCTCCTGGCACAGTTGAGAAGCCTGGGGCCCAGAGAGGGACAGGAAGGGCCCGAGGACACACGGCGGTGAGTGGCTGAGCCACGTTGGACTTTCTGACCTTCTCAACTTCTACACATGGTTCCGCTATGCAAGGCTGTGCAGGAAGTTTCACCCCCAGCCCCGCCACTTACGCACTGTGCAACCTTGGAGAGTTACTCTCTCTCTGGGCCTGATTTATTTTTCTTATGTAAGAGTCAAAATTCCTCCCTCAAAGGGTTATTGTGAAGATTGTGTAAGAGCTGAGCATTGTGCCTGGTGCGGAGCAGAAACTCAACGCAGGGTCATCTCGCTTCCCGGTGAGGGAGCACCTCCGGCACAACCCCAGAAGAGACCCGTCCTCCGTCCACCGCTGCCCACTCTTCATAACGATGATGCTGGCGGTGACGATAATCGACCAGCAACATTAGCTCCATTGTCCCCGGCCGGGCGCGTAGAAAGTGTTATCTCCTCTAAACCTCCCCTCCCCCCCCCACACTCCTGTGAGGTGGAAGCCATGAGTGTCCCATTTCACAGAGGAGCAAATGGAGGCCAGGGGAGGTGTGGCAGCCTGGCCAAAGCCGCCCAGTTGTGTAGTCTCAGAAGGCGGATGTCCAGAGTTGTCTGGTCCTTGGGCCCACTGCCCTGCTCACTTCCTCACCCAGGGGCCCTGTCCCCTCTGTGGACCTCGGCCATTCCCAGAGCCTGCGGCCTTCCCTGGGGCTCGGTGCTTTCCAGACCCCGCTTCCTTGGTCTGTGTGGGCAGCAGCCCAGGAGTGTTTTCACCAGGTGTTCCTAGTGCACCCGCCCCACCCCGCCCCTCACGCACAGTAGGCACTCTGCCCACAGTAGGTCAGGCCTGGGCCTTCATGCTTTCTCTCACGCCCCACAACCAAGCCACCAGGAAACCAAACCACATCACGATAAACCGCTTCTCATGTCCCCCTCGGCTTCCGCCCTGGACCAAGCCACCGTGGCCTCTGCCCTGCCTTAGGGCACCTTCCTGCGTTGCCTGCATCTCCCTTCACTCCTCTCCATTTGGCAGCCAGAGAGTTCCATTTAAAACCTGAGCCAGCTCCTGCCCCCTCTGCTCACACCCTCCAACGCCCTCCCCGTCACTGGGGGTAAAGTCCACAGCCCTGTACTTAGCGTCCATCCTTCTCTGACCCGTCCCCTCCCCTCCTGCCACACTAACTGCTTTGCCTTTGGACTTGCTGTTCCCTCCGCCCAGAACTCCCTTCCCCCTCATCAGCAGGCCTCACACCCCTCCCTGAGGTCGCTCTCACTGTCCCAGGGAGGCCCGCCTCCACTCCCCCACACACCCCGCTCCCCCCACGCCCACAGCTCCCTCCCCATTTGCCAGCCTATCACCAGCTGGCAGACCGTACGCTTTTCATTTGTTCCGTTTAATATCTGTCTCCCCCATGAGAATGTTGTCTTGGTTCATTGCTGTACCCCCGGTGCCTGGTAGAGTACCTGGCACATAGCAGGAGCTCAATAAATATTTGTTGAATGACTGAATGAGCGAACAATTCTGCAGAAGCAGGGAGATAGGACCTTCACGGTTTCTCCCCGTCCACCGCCCTGAGTTCAGGGGCAGGTGAGGATTGTTAGCTCCTCTTTCCCCTCCAAGCCCTTCACCCGCCCTGGCCTCCACTCAGGTCCTGGACAAGCGAGCAGACAAAGGGCTGGGAGGCGTGGAGTCAGACAGAGCTGGGATTTGAGTTCTGGCTCCACCTCTTCTTAGGACAGCCGCCTTCAGTTTCTTTGTCTGTAAATGGGATAATGACACCTTCCCCTGCTTACCAGGCTGGTAAAAAGCCTAATGTGAGGTAAGGGAAGAAGCTCAAGGAAGACAATGAATGGGACTCAGGACGCTGAAGGATGGGAGGGTCCAGATTCACCCTGGGCATCTCCGTTCTCTAGGCCTCGTTCTCCAGGCCTCGTTTTGTGCATGCCGCTTAATGAAGCCTTGCAGGTAAGGGGGCGAATCCGCCAGCCCGCCCGCCTCCAGGGGGAGCCGGAGAAGTGCTGGCCTTTGTTTTGGTGCTGCCGCTGCCGGCTCAAGACCACGCATGCGCACGGGGAAGGGCGATTCTGTGTCGGGGTCGCCGAGTGGCCTCCCACCCCGCTCCTCAGCCCCAACTCTGGCCTCAGCGCCAGATGAGCCTGTCACATTCCACGCGTTTATGTCACACAATTGCTTCTGCCTCCTGGAAGAGCTTCCCCTCGCAAATCAAATCCACCCCAAGGGGGGAGAGTGAAAATCAATGCCTGGTGGAAAGCTCCCCACGGAAAGCTAATTGCTTCTCCTGGAAACTTCTCTGACCACAACAGGCTCTGGCACCCGCCTGGCTCCGTCTGTGTGCCCGGGCTCCAGGGGGGCTGACAGGACAGCAGAGGAGCACAGCGGAGTTCCCCAGGCTGTTCACTGAGGGCCCAGGGGGGACCCAAACCTGGACAGGGCTCCCCAAGGCCGGTAGACAGAATGGTGGGAGGGGGAGGCTTGGAGCCACAGGCCCGGAGTTCAAGTCCAGCTCCAACACTTCCTGCTGGTGGCCCCTGGGCAAGTCCCTTTGCCTTCCGGAGCCTCAGTTTCCCCTTTTGGAAAATGAGGATCGCAAAGTGCTCATTGTGAGATTATAGATCGTGTGTGCACAGTACCTGGTAGATATGAAACTCTCGACTGAAAAGGCTCAGTGTGTCCTACAGAGCTTTTCTCTAACAGAGCAGAGGGCCAGCCCTATGGCTGCCTCTGCTAACAACGATTATTGTAGCTGTGTTTGTTTATTGAGCACTTCCTGTGCCGGTGGCTTACTCTGTGTCACAGAACTTAATCCTGTGTCAGCAGCCCACGAGACGGCTGTGAACTCTCCCATTTCATAGATGAGGAAACTGAGGTTCTGCAAGGTAGAGAAGCTCGTCCCTGGTCCCACGGCCGCAATTGCCAACCCAGGAGGGCTCTGAGAGCCAATCCAGAGCTCTGCCCACCGCCGTAGGCCTCCCTGGGCACAGCCCTTCCCAGAGGATGCTGGGCTGGCTCCTGTCACAGCGCCGGGCTCCTCCTGGCGACTCTCGCCCTCCCAGAAGTGACATCTATATAAATATTGTTAATGGCCAGAACATAATGTTAAGTCAGGTTTTACTGGACTCCCTCATCCAGCCTGCGGATTTATGGCGATAGGATTTGAGGTAAATGTTTATTGGCCCCAGTGAGAGCCGGGCCATTCTCGCCCCCGAATGTTGGCCCCCCGGGCCTGCCCGAGGGCCCTCGGTCCACCTGTCGGGAGCACACCAGGATAAATCTCGATGAATGAAATATTTATTAATTTTGCTAACCAATGTTGATCTCATAAATTACGCCGACTTTTTCATGAAACGGTTATTAACATCCGAGGTGCTGTGTTAATGGCTTATTGACCAAATATGAGATAATTAGGCCCGGGGAGCGTGGCCTGGCTGATCTGCGAGGGGCCAATTTGGCCGAGATTATGCCAATGACCTAGTTTATATCGCAGCTGGGATTGTGGGGAGATTCTGGAGCCCGACCCCCTGAAAGCTGAGTTCTTGTGGGGGTTCCTGGCAGGGAGCCACTCTGACCTCCTGCTCTCCGCCTGGTCCTCGGGCCTCTCACAACGTGGCCAGGTCTATTTGCCAGCAGGGAAAGGAGAACACAGCCAGGGCACTCCCTCAGGGCCACCATCCCGACCCCAGCTCTGGGAGCTGGTGTTGCCGGGGGCAGATGAGGTGACAGAGTCCCGGAGTGAAGATCATGTAGCGCGCATCCCCGTCTGCTCCTGCAGAAGCTGGAGACAGGAGTCTGTCTGCTTTCAGAGCAGCAGGACAATGTCCTCCAGGGAGAAGGACCGCAGGGACACGGAGCTCTCGCCAAGGTGCTGTGCGTGGCTATTGTCCTGGGCCGGCCTGTGTGTACATGCTCAGGCACGCACGGGTGGCCTGGATGTCTGCATGTGTCCATGCACATGTGTCAGGGCCTCTGTGTGTGGCTCCTGTGTGTAGGGTGATGCTCCCGCCCAGGATGGGGGTGGCCTCTGCATGCTGCCTCTCAGGGGCCTTGCTTTCTGGCTGACAGGCTCATAGATCCTTCCAGAGTCAATAATGACTCCTCCCCTTGTCCCCCTGGCCCCACGTGGGACCCAACGAGAAAGGGGGGAGGTGTCTCAGAACCAGGGATGTCCTTGTAAAATTCCACTCAGGGACAGAACACTCACTCATTTTCGGCAGCGCTTTCATTATTAAACTGAATTTAACGATAAACTGAAACACAATCAGGGAATTGTGGAAATACGGGGTCGTGGCTCACCAGCTCCCAGGTGCGCCTCAGGGTGGATCCTGTCTGCCTTGTTTGTTCTGTGTGACCAGGGCCCCTGGCCCGAGCCAACTGGGCCATCGCAGGGCATCTCATCCCACGTGGGCCACTCCGATTCTCTCCTAGTAATTAGGCCCCCGGCCAGATGCCAGGTGGTCTCTGCGTTGAGGACATGAACACTTGGTATCTGTGAGGAGCCATGTTTAGCTGGTGAACTTGGAGAGGCAGAGAGAAGTTTGGGGAAAGGGAAAGAGAGTTAAAACTCACTTGGAGAGAGCAGCGAAGGGAGCATCCTTGAGGCCCCGAGTTAGAGAGAAATAGAGAAAGACAGGCAGAGAGGGGTCGGCAGCCGCTCTCCGGCCTGGCAGAGCCCTGCCGGGGGCTCCTGCTTTCCCGGGGAACTGGTGCCCCAAAGGGGCTTGTCTGTGGTGGAGAGGAGCCTGTGCTCACTCTGCCCGGAGCCATGGCCCTGGGTGCCCTTAGGGTCTCTCGTCTGGAAGATGGAGGCCCCCCGGGCTGGAAGATGCTGGAAGATGCTCTGTGATGAGAGCCAGACCTCCTCTGGCACGAGGTCAGGCAAGCTCCTCCCACCACGATGGGCTCCTGGCGCTGCCTGCCACGCCGGCCGCACTGTCTCTCTGCTAACAAAATCTTTAAACATTTTTATTTTTAGCTTGAGTACTAACCAAGGGCTGGGGGCCTGGTGTACATGGCAGGATAACTGTGAGGAGAGCAGTATCAACACATCCGTCATGTACCAAGCACAGCCATGGTCCGGGGGAGCCCGAGTCCTGAGCAGCTTCCGAGTGGTGTCCATGTCAGGCCTTTGCACCGATGGGATGTTTCTAGAGCTTCTGGTCTCAGTTTAGCTATCTGTCCCTCGGAGATGCCGTGACCTGCGGGAGGCCCCGCGCCTCTTCCCTGTCCTCTGCTACGCCACCCTGTTTACTTCCTTCCTACCATGTGTCGCGATTGATAATTATTTTATTTCTTCGTCTGTGGGCTACTTCTCCCACTGGACTGCGAGTTCCTTGAGGGCAGAGACTGTGTCGGTTTTATTTAGAGTTTTGTCCTAATGCAGGACAGCGAACTTGCTGGATTAATGAGTGAAGGGGTAAAGGAATGAATGAATGAGTGAATGAATGAACAAACAAACAAATGAATGAATGAACAGGTCATATTCCTCTAAAGCTGGGGTCTCCAACCCCTGGGCCATGGACCGGTACCAGTCCGCAGCCTGTTAGGAACCGGGCCGCACAGCAGGAGGTGAGCAGCGGGTGAGCAAGCGAAGCTGCATCTGTATCTGCAGCCGCTCCCCAGCGCCAGCATCAGCGCCTCAGCTCCGCTTCAGATCCTCAGGCCTTAGATTCTCATAGGAGCACCGGTCCCTGGTGCCAAACGGATTGGGAACTGCTACTCTAAAGCGTCTCGAGGCCGTCCTCCCCTTCCGAAGGGCTGTACTTACCTCTTCCGGTCTGCACCGCACGCCCTCCTTGCAGGCAGCGACTGCAGTGAGCCCCCTGGACGTGCGTCAGGTGGCTCCCCTTGCCTGTGTCCCTTCCTTGTATTGGCAGGACACTGGCTGGCAGGCCTGGCCTCCTCCTGCAGACTGACTTGTCTTCCTCCATGTCCCTGCCTCGCTCCTTCCACAGCCTCCCGTCTCAGCTTCATGTCACCTCCCCACTCCTAATTAGGTCTCCCGTGGTTTTCTCTTTCTCCTCCTGGCACTTACACAATTTGCACTAATATGACCCCTGGTTATTACTGCCTTTTGTCTCCCTTACTAGCTGCACGGCCAGGAGGGCCCGGCTGTGATGTTTGCCATCATAGCCCAGGGCCAGGCCCTCAACGGGCACTTGCTGACTGTGTGAGTGAACTTGTTCGAGGTCACCAAACCACTCAGGGGGGTGCCGGGACCACACCCAGGACCCTGTCATCCCTGAGTCGATGGGGCTACTGCCTTCCCTGCCATGTTTAATATATTTTTATCGAGCACGTGAACAGTGATGAACATCTTTGTAGACATCTGAATTGAAGTGGCCGGTCTACTTTTTGTCCCCCCTGAGGCTTTCTCTCTGAGAGAAGAGACTGGTCAGGAGGCTTGGCCACCGTCCAGAATGGAGGGCCCCAGGGCGGCGCATGCAGACAGCATCCAGGCCCTCCTGGGTGGCGGGCGTAAGTGGTACTGGACAGTTCTGCCTGCTTGTCCATTGCCTCTTCCCTCCCTCCCAGGCTCTGCCCAGCAGAGCTCCTCAGATAACCAGGATGGGTGCTCTGCTCCTGCCCCCAGGGCTCTTCCCAGGGTACACAGCCCCCTTTTCCTCTCTCTTACCAAGATAAGCTCAGGGAGGTGGACAAGTGCAAGGGCTTCAGGTTTCTGTCCTGCGTCTGCCACTTCGCCTTGTGGCAGAGGCCTTTACCCCCCACGCCTCAGTCGCCTCCTCTCCGCAGTGGACACAGTTAGAAACCTCCACCAGGCTGCTGGCGGCGAGTGGGGTTAGGACTAGCTCCCTTTTCTATTGGAATGGATTTCAGTTTCCGTGGGGAGGGAAACTGTCCCCAGCTTACCAGCATCGTTCTGAGTGGTGGCGAGTCGTCCCCATTAGCCCGGGATAGGGCCTGTATGTGACTGGAGCAGGCGCCCTACTCTTTAAAATGTTAAATTGGTTGATAAATATGGTCATCCCAGCTCAGGGACAGGAGACCATCTGGCTTCAAGAGAATTTTATGTTCTTTGGTGCTTTTCTATATTTTCTAAATTTTCTAAAAGGAGAAAGGCTGGCTCTTGGGAAAAATAACGCCTGTGATAGAAATAAACATTTTTCTGCTCCCAGACCTACGTGAGGACCAGCTGCTGTGTGGTGTGAGGCCTGGCACGCGGAGCTGCCCAAATCTCTCTTTCCTTCTGGCCAGCCCTCGGGGCTGTGGGTTGATCTTCTATGTTGACCGCCCAGGGTCTGGATTTCGGCTGCCAACACCGCTCACTGCACGTTTGCACACACACGCACAGACGTGCACAGACACGCACACACACGCACAGACGTGCACACACACGCGCAGACGTGCACAGACACCCCCTCACCCTCTCACTCGCCATGTCCACCCCCCGCTCCTCGTCCCAGACTCTGGCCCTAGAGACCACAGCCTCTCTTCAGGTGTCATTTAACAAGCCCGGAGAAGAGGTAGTGCCCTGCCCCCACCTTTGCCAGAGATGGGAATAAGAATTTTAATAAGGGTTTATTTTTAATAAAGGTTAATAAAGTTTAATTAAATTAAATTAATATTTGCCAAGCCATGCGTCAGGCCCGCGTGTGCTGGGAGGGGCCAGGGATTAAGCTCCGTGTTTGTGCTCCTTCCTGGGTGGAGGAGGGAGAGAGGGAGGAGGGCTGCTGGGGCTTCCGGAGGTGACGCTCCCTTTATCCCCATGGTGAGTCCTCCCCCATCTTCACCAGGCCTAGAAAAGCTACCCACACAGAAGCCAGGCTCTTCCCACACCCTCCTCACGCCCAGATGGTGGCTCAGCCCCTTATTCTAGCATTCAGGGCCTTTAAAGTCTTCTTTGTGCTGGGCGCAGTCCCGAGATATTCATCAAGTATTTCATTGACTCAGAATGAAATCAGTGAATACATGCTAAGCCGAGAAGCCCGCCAGCCTTGCTGGAGGCTTTTGGGAATTGACGTGGGCCCGGGGCTTCTGAGGCAGGAAGCTGAATGATCGTGGGAATTAGGTAAACGTTTGGTCAAGCACGAGAGGGTAAGGAGGGCTGTTGCATTCTCGGGTCTGAGCAGAAGCGGCCTGTGTCTTGGAACGCACGTCTCCTTTTAGGGTGCAGTCCAGGGAGAAACCTTTCTTGTCCTAGGGGCTAGGGGCAGAGGGGCACCCCAAGAGGCCAGGGTGGCTGCTACCTGGAGAAGGGGATTGCGGTGTTTTTTAACTCAGCCTGTACACGCCGCATGCTGGGCATTGTGCCGTGTGGGTTCCCAGGGCTATGTCCCTGCATCCTTACAAGGGACCCTGGAGACAGGGATGATTACTGTCCCCATTTTATAGACGAGGAGACTCAGGGTCAGAGTGGTCCAGTGACTTGTTCAAGAACCTAGAATGACCCCTCTCTCCAAGTCTCTGTCTCCATCTCCGCAGGAGGAGTAGGGAATCAGTGCTCTGGCTCCTGCTCCAGGAAGGCAAAGGGCAAAGGGCACAGGCTCCAGGGTCAGCTGGCGCCTGGCCCCCTTGGCAGAACCCTGTGTGGTGCCTCTGGCGCCAGCTCCAGCGGGCAGCCCTGCCTGGCAGACCATGTGAAAGACAGCGAAGTGTTATTAACAAAGGCATTGATTTTCCTATTTCTGCTTTATGCATTTTATTAGCCAAACGCTTTACCGTGTAACCACTCAGCGCCACGCTGGCTGGCGATGAATCTGAAATGCCGGGGCACGTAAAACAGAATTGACCACATTGCTTATGCGCCAACAACAAAAATAACAGGCAAAAGTGTAATAAAATGAATAGCACCCGGCAATGGCCATAAAAAAATATTACCCAGGGGACCGGGGAATTTCCTAGGCTGTGGAGTAGCTGTGTGCGGGTTGTAGCCCTAGAACGATGGCAATTTCTACCTTCATGGATTTGGCCAGGAACGAGGCTCACCCGCGCGGGATGCCGGCTTCGGCTACGTCACACTGATCTGGCCACTGCCGGCCAAATCCTTTCTTCACTTGGGGTGTAGGAGACATGAATTGAGAGGTTAGAAGCAAGACCGTGGAGTCAGAGAGACTGGATTTAAGTCCACGTGCTTGTGCTGTGTGACCTTTGCAAATCACTGCCCCTGTCTGTGCCTGCCTCCTTGTGAGGGTGGATGAGAGCAAGCTCTTCCCAGCTTTATCAAATTGTAGTCGCATCAAAGCAGTGCCTGGGGTTATTACGATCATCATTGTTAAAGAAGAAAGGCCTTCTGGCTGCCTTTCTGAGTGCTCAGACAGTTGCTTCAGAGACAGGGGGATGGTTGAGATGACCTCTCTTATAGAACCGATGACCTGGGCAGCAGGGCCCTCCACCCCCAGGGTCCCACTTGGGCTCCCCTAAATCTTCACTAATGACTGTATTTAATTAACAGCAATTCTTCCTGGGGGCAGGAAAAAAGGATGAGCCCTAAATCTATATGTGGATTCTTCTGTCTCTCTGAGTGAAAACTGCAAGTGGGCGGGGCAGCCTTGCGTGTGAAGGAAAAGTGGCTGGGGCGGGGACCAGCATTCTCGCGGGGGCTTCTGAGGGGTGAGGACACGGAGTTCACTGGTATGGTTGCGGGCTTGACACGGAGCAGGGAGGACGTGCCCCCCAGCCAGGCTGGCACCACGAGTCACAGGTCCTGTCTGTCTGGTGTGTGCGTTGGGGTTGGGTTGGAGACCTGGCCCCGCTCAGAGCAGGTGTCGAATGGTGGGGCCACCTGTATGCGGTGGGGTCCTTTGACGCAATCAGTCAGCAGAGTACAGAGGCCCCTTTCACAGGCGAGGGGCCAGGTTCAGAGAGGGGCTCAGGTTTCGGTGGCTCTCAGTCTGCAGGGGGGCGGCAGTGGGTGTGGGCTCAGAATGGATGTTCGGGGATCCAGGAATTTTCATTTTAGTCAGCTTTCCAGGCGACTCTGACCCTGCAGACTCAGGCGAGAGCTTCAAAACACAACTGCAGGGGCTCCCGGGCCAGTTGTTCTGTGACACCCCCCTTCTCAGCCCCCTCCTCAGGAGGGGAGGGGCAACAGGAAGTGGCCCCTTCTCCTGCTGCTGCTCTGGCCGTGGGGTTGGCACCTTCGCAGGGTCACTTGCACGCGTGTCTGTCAAATCCCTCCACCCTCTTCTGGGGCCTGATGGCGCCCCGAGGAGTCAGGGCCCGTACGCCCAGGGTGTGGGGGTCGGGGGAGAGGACCTAGGAGTGCCAGGCCGGGACTGGAGGGGGTCCGGTTTTACAGCTCGGCTCTGTGACCCCATTAGTTATTTGGTCTCTCTGAGCCTCAGTTTCCTTGTCTGCAACATGGGGTGAATGACACCCTCCTCCAAGGCTGGGTCAGCTAAGGGCAGTGTGAGGGCCTCGGACCCAGGGCCCTTATCAAGATTGTGGCTCCCCTCCCTGGGCTGAGACCTGGTCCCCTGAGATTATCCTGGGGGGATCCTGGACAGTATCTGTACCAGGTTTGAACTCAGATCTCACTGACTCCAGACCCCACGTTCTCAAGGCCAAATACCTCAACGTTGAACCTGACAATGGACAAGGTAGGCTGGGCCCTGACCTCTTGGGACTCCAACTGGTGTGAGAGGCAGACTTCGCCGTCAAACAGGCCGTCTCAAAACAGTGTTCAGCTGTGATGGGAAAGAGGCCACAGGAGCCCAAGAGGGGCCTCTGGCCAAATCTTGGGGACAGGGGTGGGCCTGGTCAGGGAAGGCCTCCTGGAGGAAGAGGTGTTACAGTGAGACTTGAAGAGTAGCATGGGTTAGCCGGGCAAGAAAGTAGAGGAAGAAGATGAAGGCTGAGGGCACAGGGGTGAGAAGGCCTGAAGGCGAGAGTCTGGGGAACTCTTTCTTTGCCTGAGGCGCAGTATGTGAGGCGGGGGCTGCTGCGGACCTGGCAGGAAGGGACAGTTGGGGCCGCTCCATGAAGGGCTACCAACCTTAGGGCCATGGAGCCATGTTCTGTGGCTTGGTGTTTCTCTGAGTCCCGTGACCAACCCAGATTCAATAGCTTTTGATTGTGCCTTTTTTTCTTATTGTGATTTTTTTTCTCCCTTAAAGTTGATTTCGGCTTCCGGAATGCACCTCCCCTTGGCTTCTCTGAGCCTCGAGTGAACGACAGACCCATTTTGCCAACTAGAAGAAGAAAACAGCTTGGTTATTACACAGTAACTACTGCGGAATTACCTGATCGTTTATATTTTTCTTTCTATGTAATTGTGTTTGGCCTTAGCATGTAAATTGGGCCATAATTACTGTATAATTTATAGTTTTTATATCTTATAACAAGTTAGTGTCTAAATCACACACCCCCATGTAAATACTTTAAAATTATTCAGTAATTACTTATTTACATTATAATTAAAAATAAGTAATTAGCATACATTTACAAAGGATTTACATACTTATTTCTGAATATCACTTCTTGGCAGTGCTAGTGAAATCTTCGGCTGATAATAATATGGAGGCAGGGGAAGGAAAAGCCTCCCCAGGTTGGGAAAGGGGACGTAGCTTTGGGGTTCTCTGGCTTCTCAGGGAGGAGCCCCAAGGTGGCAGGCAGGGCACAGGATGTTGCAAGGAGGGGAAAACCTAAAAATGTTATTCTGGCCTAATGAGGACTTGTTGAGAATTCTCACTTCCTTGAGAATAAAAACAAGTTTTACCTGCAGCAAGAGGAAGTCTGGGTGGACAGGTAGAAGCACTTCCTGATGATCCCTTGAGGAAGATGCCAAAAATGGAACTCAAACTTGGGGGACCACCCAGCTCCCTGTCTGTCTTGTCCCTGACTCCATTTTAAAATAATGACTCCAACGACAGTCCTGGGAGCTGTTGCCGTTGGGTGTGAGGTTGACATTGTCTCAATCACCGTGGCAGGACCTTTCAATTCCCATTTAGTGAGTGAGAAAATAGAGGCTCGATGCAATGAATTAACTTGTCCAGACCTCTAGGTCCTCCACGCCTTCGTTCCCAGACCTGGATATTCTACCTGCTGGAGACACAGTACTGAATAACAGCTGTTGGTTTAGGATAAACATGGCCTGAAGATGTCCTGTTCAAGATGGCAGCTCAGCCAGGTCTGCCTACCCGTCACTGGGAGCATCAGGTTCTAGCTCGTTCCTCGGAACACCTTGTCTGCTGCCCCTCTGTCTACTGCACTGTTAGGCTCACAGCTTCTGGAAGCTGTAGTGTGTGGCAGGACCAAGGGTCCATGGTCAAGTGCCTACAGTGTACCTCCTTTGCCATAAAGCAGGTTCCTAGGACTGAGGCTGCGTTATCAAGAGTCCTATGATGACATATCAAGATGCCCTGTGAAGCTTCAGGTAGTGGTGCTGGCTGGGGCCCTGTGGGGGGAAATGTAAGAATCACACCTGGGATCCTGGTCAGCCATCAGGACGATTGGTTGGTCTGATACAATCAATTTGCTGCAGCAAAGTATAGTGCTCTTTGGGGCACTGTATTGGTCTCTGTTGCTGGCAGGTTGACATTCAGCAGGGCAGTAGCTAGACCAGCCTAAAGAGAGGAGGCCCAGGCTTTGGGGTCCGTGCAGAACCCTCATCCCTGCCAAGAGAGCCGCTCCACTGATGAGTTCATTGCACAAATTCGACAGGGCTGAGGCTGGAGACTGGCTGACATCTGCTGGCCAGGTCTTCCTGTCCACGTCGCGTCCCACATCTCTACTGCAGCGTGTGTTCCCTGGTGGCCTTCCCACGCAAGGCAGAGGGCTCCACACGTGGCACCCATTCTCGTAGGTCTGTCTAGACCCGAGAATTAAATGGGAAGTTGATGCTGACTACAGGCCTCTGTGTCTTCTAAGTCTTTGAAGTAGCACGAATCTTTACCTTTTCTCCTAAGGTAAATTTATTTTTGCCCCCTCCCCTTTTAAAAAATCTTGGCTGGGGGAGCAAGGAACAGAGCTTGGGGCTTCCACGTGGTCTTTCCTACATTACTAGCTCTTCTTCTGCTGATCAAGGGCCAAGGTGAGGGTTCTGCCCGCTGTCCATCCTAATGATGCGTTTGTGAACTGATAAAATGGCTCTTGAGTGGCCTGTGAACAGGGCACTTACTATGAAGTGACCTGGACCAGGATTCCATTTATGACCTATCTCTTTTGTGCCCCTACTTTACCAGGGAGACCGTGCTGGCTCTTTGGGGTCCTGGATACAAGTGTCACCTCAGGCCCTACACCCCCCAGCCTGAGTGTTCCCCTTTTCCCAGTTACTTCACAGATACCCGAGTAAATGGGGTAAGAACCAGGAAATCAGTTAACGCTGTCACCCCTTCCTGTGCTGTTGCAGGATTCTTTCTCGGGGGGACCAGCTTCTCTTTCAGGTTCTGGGTCTGGAAACTAGGCAAAGGATTGTGATTTCCTATTGGGAATGGGGGGCTGGCTTCAGCCTCCCTCTTTCTCTTTCGTGATTACATAGAGTAAGGAACACTCCTCCTGTTGGTTGTCCTTCTCTGCCACACGCTACAGGAAGACCAGGACTTGCTGGCTGACATGGCGACCTCGCTGCCCACTCCAGTAGTTTTGTCCACTTTGCTTCTGACAGTCAAGCACTGCCACCTGGCCTCCTAGAGAAGAATCTTCTCTCTGTCAGGGAGCCCAGGATCAGCCTCCACCCAACCTCTCTGGGCTGTGAGGACAGGACACCACCGATCTCATC
>NW_011888876.1:3294943-3299875 GCF_000151845.1 Pteropus vampyrus | reverse complement strand
TGAGGCTGCGTTATCAAGAGTCCTATGATGACATATCAAGATGCCCTGTGAAGCTTCAGGTAGTGGTGCTGGCTGGGGCCCTGTGGGGGGAAATGTAAGAATCACACCTGGGATCCTGGTCAGCCATCAGGACGATTGGTTGGTCTGATACAATCAATTTGCTGCAGCAAAGTATAGTGCTCTTTGGGGCACTGTATTGGTCTCTGTTGCTGGCAGGTTGACATTCAGCAGGGCAGTAGCTAGACCAGCCTAAAGAGAGGAGGCCCAGGCTTTGGGGTCCGTGCAGAACCCTCATCCCTGCCAAGAGAGCCGCTCCACTGATGAGTTCATTGCACAAATTCGACAGGGCTGAGGCTGGAGACTGGCTGACATCTGCTGGCCAGGTCTTCCTGTCCACGTCGCGTCCCACATCTCTACTGCAGCGTGTGTTCCCTGGTGGCCTTCCCACGCAAGGCAGAGGGCTCCACACGTGGCACCCATTCTCGTAGGTCTGTCTAGACCCGAGAATTAAATGGGAAGTTGATGCTGACTACAGGCCTCTGTGTCTTCTAAGTCTTTGAAGTAGCACGAATCTTTACCTTTTCTCCTAAGGTAAATTTATTTTTGCCCCCTCCCCTTTTAAAAAATCTTGGCTGGGGGAGCAAGGAACAGAGCTTGGGGCTTCCACGTGGTCTTTCCTACATTACTAGCTCTTCTTCTGCTGATCAAGGGCCAAGGTGAGGGTTCTGCCCGCTGTCCATCCTAATGATGCGTTTGTGAACTGATAAAATGGCTCTTGAGTGGCCTGTGAACAGGGCACTTACTATGAAGTGACCTGGACCAGGATTCCATTTATGACCTATCTCTTTTGTGCCCCTACTTTACCAGGGAGACCGTGCTGGCTCTTTGGGGTCCTGGATACAAGTGTCACCTCAGGCCCTACACCCCCCAGCCTGAGTGTTCCCCTTTTCCCAGTTACTTCACAGATACCCGAGTAAATGGGGTAAGAACCAGGAAATCAGTTAACGCTGTCACCCCTTCCTGTGCTGTTGCAGGATTCTTTCTCGGGGGGACCAGCTTCTCTTTCAGGTTCTGGGTCTGGAAACTAGGCAAAGGATTGTAATTTCCTATTGGGAATGGGGGGCTGGCTTCAGCCTCCCTCTTTCTCTTTCGTGATTACATAGAGTAAGGAACACTCCTCCTGTTGGCTGTCCTTCTCTGCCACACGCTACAGGAAGACCAGGACTTGCTGGCTGACATGGCGACCTCGCTGCCCACTCCAGTAGTTTTGTCCACTTTGCTTCTGACAGTCAAGCACTGCCACCTGGCCTCCTAGAGAAGAATCTTCTCTCTGTCAGGGAGCCCAGGATCAGCCTCCACCCAACCTCTCTGGGCTGTGAGGACAGGACACCACCGATCTCATCTACGATTTTGGTGCCTCCCTCGCGGCTCATTCCTCTTGCCTGGGTGACGGACTATTTGGACCCCTTCTAAGGAGTGGAGTCAGCTCTGGGGCTTTGGCCGTAGGAGGCCGGTCCACTCTAGCACACTCCCTTCTTTGAGTCTTTTGGTTTCCTCCATCGGCTATGGCAGTCCTGGCATCTTCATTTAATGAGAGCCATTACTTTGTCCAAGCTCTCATCCCAACAGCTCTCAGGGCTTTTGCCAGAGTAATAAATCCTGTGTCAGTGGAGAGTCTCTCATGTTGACAAATTTCCCCTTATATGGCTTTATAGCGCACCCCCTTGATCCAACACCGGAGTCCATTCCTGGCTCCCGCCTTGCGTGTTAGCCAGGCCCTGCAGCTCCCCTGGCAGGCACATCGTCCCACCTCTGCCCACACAGGCCCCGTGGGGGTCTCAGTTCAGCTCAACCCCTGTTTGTAGGTCTGCTGGCCAGGAGGGAATGAGGGGGCAGATCTCGAGCGGGGCCAGCATATCTTCTAGGATGTCTGCCTTATTTGAGGCTTCTGCAGAGTCTTCGAGCAAGGGTGAGTGGGTGGGGGCACCATCCCCTAATAAAGGACGGGGTCCCTTCTGCAGACCCTGTGAGTTCATGCAATCTGAGGTTCACGGTTTTCACAGGCACCTACCTAGATACCCCCATCCTAAGTCCCGGGGTCCTACCCCTTCCCTCTGAGGCTCTGCCGTTGGCATAGGATAAATCGATCTTAAAGTTCTACTGCCCTTCTGATCAGGTCCTGAGCCTTGTCTTCGACTCCGTCCGCCCTCCAGCTACAGGAACCGAGGGTTTCCTTAAACACTGCCAAGAAAACCCTCCAGCTTTCACGTTCACTTTGAATTAGTGACAGATCACTCTGAGCTTGTCATTTTCTCTCTTTAGAGCGTTTAGGCATTTAGCAACAGCCTTCCAGATCTATCATCCTCAGTTACAGTTTCCCCAAAACTTCACATAGCTCATCACGGCCCAAAGGCCTTGAGAACTACACATTACAGCATGCCAGGGACTGTCAGTTCTCCAGGTAACAGCAATGGAGTCCTCACCAGCTGGCCAGGCAGCCAGCAAGTGATGGAACCCCAGAATCCAGCCTAAGGCCTGCCTTCTGGCACCTCTCTATCCACTCCACCGAGCCTCTCGGCTACGCCTGCGCTGTGCTAGGTTGGGCTCCAATGAAGCCAAGACCGATGCAGAGATTCAGAGTCACCTGGCTTACAGAGGGAGAGCTCTCAGGGGAGAGGGAGCGGGGAATTCCAGGAAGATGCCAGGATAGGGCCGGTGAGGAGTTAAGCCAGGATGTGGTCTCGGCTGGAGTCTAGCTTCTTCTTGATCCTGTGGTGGGTCCTGGAGTGTGGACTCTTCCACAGAGAGGACCCCCTTGAGGCCAGGTGGCTTGGCCTTTTGAACTCCTATGAACTCCTCCCTGGGGTGAGGGATATAAGCTTCTGGCTGAGAGCATCTTGGCTGAGGGCATCTTGGCTGAGGGCATCTTGGCTGAGGGCAGTTCTCCAGAGGACGGGGCAGCTGTGAGCTGTTAGCAGCCGATGTTCATGGCAGCTGCAGGGTAGGTGCCCTGCCCGGGGAAGGAGATCCGGGCAGGGTGCCACCAGCATCCACTACGTCCCCCTCCCTCTTCCTGGGTGCTCAGGGCCAGGAGTGCTCCCTCTCTCTCCTCTTTTCCTTTATCTTTTCCTCTCAACTGTATTAAAAAAAAAAAAAAGAAAAAGAAAATTTAAAAAATGAAGTTCTAGAGCCTGAGACCCTATGTGTGTGAACGTGCTTCTCGGTTGAAGGATGTGTGGACTCTGGAGGTGATAAGTGTTTTTGTTAAGGCAGCAGCCAACTGGGCGCCTCTTGAGGGGGCTACTTAAAAGCTAAGTCTTCCATTCCTTGGTCTAGAAGTGGAAGCTGGCGATCACCTACTTCATTCCTAAGAGCGATTCCTGTTGGTTAGTCCACTGTAGGACAAGTTGGGGAAGAGGGGGTGCGCTTCTGGAGGCAGCGTAACATAGTGGAAAAAAGCACAGACTCTGGGGTTCCCTGAGTTCAACTCCTGACTCCGCCACTTACTCAAGAATGTGACCTTGGGTAAGTCACTTTATCTTTCAGCGTTTCCTCATGGTAAAATGGGGGATGAAGAAAATAATGCCTGCCTCCTGGAGTTGTTGGAGGATCAGATTAATTTGTGCCTTTAAAGTGCTTGGAAAGGTACTTGATACCTACTCAGTGCTCAATACCCATTAGGCATCATTATTCTGGGTCTACATCAAGGTCTTCATCCTTATCCTATCAATGGGCTGGAGCTCAAGACTTTGTGAATGAGACGGGACCAAGATTCCAGCCTCTGTTCCCCCAGAGTCTTGGTTGGGGAGACATGTCAGGATGGACCAGAGGAATCTGACCAAGGCTCAGCGGCAGAGCAGGGTGACCAGGCCCCTGAAATAGTTACTCTGAGGAAAGGGAGGACCTAGCTTCTGCCTTTAGCTCAACACCAAGAGCTGGTGTGGGCACAGCTTGTGGCTGTGCCAGGAGCTCCTCTGGTCCCAGTCAACATCACATAGTTTTATGCTTCGGTGGGTATGTAGGATTGTGTCGTTTGTGTGTCTGTTCTGAATCCAGAGTGAATTATAGGATGAGATTGCCGAATGGAACTTTGAGGATTATTTAATAGAACTTCTGGTGATGTCTGTGGACTAAGCAACTTGTCCAAGGTCAGAGCTATACTGAAGTCTAGGTGTATCCTGACTTCCTGTTTGGGGCATTTTCTTTTGTTACTATTAAAAAAAACTTTGCAACTCTTTTTAGAAGAGTTGCAAATATATTGCAGAGAGCTCCTGTACACCTTCCACCCAGCTTTCTTGAATGTTAATGCCTACATGACCACAGTATTTTAATTAAAACTAAGAAATTAATGTTGGTACAGTACTATTAACTAAACCACTGACTTCATTTGTTTTGGATTTCTCCAGCTTTTTCTTGGATGTCCTTTTTCTGTTCCAGGATCCAGTCCAAGATACCACATTGCATTTAGTCACAATGCCTCTAGTTTCTTCGAATCTGGGACTGTCTCTCGGTCTTTCCTTGCCTTTCATGATCGTGACACTTTTGAAGAGCTGTTCACCATTTATTTTTATGTCAACTTGAACTCTACTCATATAAACAAGCATGATTATACCATCATTTCCATGAATAAATTCTGATTTATAAATACAAACACACCTCCACATATCTATGTCCTTGAAAGGTATTTGTGTGTGGGGGTGTATGTAAATATTTGGACGTGCGAATATTCACTGTGTATATTTGTTAAAATTTTTATATTTTTATATATTAAAACTTGCTTCAGAATCTTGACTTATTACCAGCCACGGATTCTGAAGCAAGTTCTTATTCTTGAAGGGACAGGCAGGGGTTTCTGGAGTGAGCTGGGGTTGGTACCCTCACAGGATAGGTGACACCTAGCACTCTGCCCAAACTGGGAGCCTGGGGACCCTC
>NW_011888876.1:3289951-3293963 GCF_000151845.1 Pteropus vampyrus | reverse complement strand
CCGAGGCGGAACTTCTCATGAGTTTAATTTCCAGACCCCACTTGGAAAGGCTTTATCTCCCATGAAAAGGTGACTTTAGCCTCTTGAGCAAACAAACAATCCTTATTGCACCAACTGTGTGCTCCTGGTGGCTAAGGGCTGCTGGGGGTGTGGCAAATGAGGCCCTACGGGGGGCCACAGGGGCGGGGCCTGCAGGATCCGGGCTGAGAGCAGCTGCTCCCACTTCCGGTCCCGCCCACGGAGCTGCCTGCGTGGAAGGGGTCTGTCTCCCAGGATGTGGCGCCTGCAGGCCCGCGCTGGAGCCACTTGAAGGGTCTGCTGGTGGCACTCAGGTAGGCCTAGTCTCGGATGTCACGGGCATCACCTCATTGTCCGTGCGTGTACAGAGACCCTTGCATGGGTCAGGTCCTGAGTCCACAGCTTTGTGAGCCTCAGCTTAGCTTTCATGGCATCCTAGCGGGCAGGCTCCTTCATGCTCCACCTTAAGGAGAAGGAAACAGGCTGCAGACAGGACGGGGCTGCAAAGCCCTTGCTTTAATTCGCCACCTGCGGCTGCCCGGCTGGCCCAGAGCACGCTCAGGACGGGCGCTCGCCACGCCCGCTCTACAGTCCCCTCGAGGGCGTCACGAGGACAGTAACAGGTGTGGCCGGGTCGAAGAAACAAACTTCAGAAAAAACATGGACCGTGCACGACTGTTTTTATTAGAGACGAAATCCAGAGCATCTGTATGTTTCCATTGATCCCCACGCATGTGAAGGCATATAGAAAAATCTGGAAGGAGACACGCCAGAGGGGTAAGTGTTACTTCCAGGGGGGCACACGGTAGGGGGTACAGGTGTCCTAGAGGGACTTTGTCTGTGACGCTTAAATTTTTTTTTTTTTTTACAGTGAGAATGTGTTCATATACCGCCTGTGTAGTTAAGAATGTGTTAAAACAATTAAAAAAGGTAATAGTAGGTGAACAACACTTGTGGTTTAGGATGCGAGGTTCACTCAGCCTCATCTGTTCTGCTCTGTCCGGTGATCTATATATTAAGGTTGCGTGTTTTCTTGTTGGTCCCTCATTCTGGAACGCTCTCGCACCCCACCCCCATTTTCACGACTCCTTTTCAGCCTTTAGGTCTCAAGCTAAACATCAGCAACTCTGGGGCCTCAGACTCACGGCTTTGACTGGGGCCCCCTCCTCTAGGCTTCTCCAGGCTCGTGCATTTCCCCCACTGCGGCTTTTCTCAGCCTGTATGATCACCACCTGCCTTCTTGTCTCTCTTGATGGCCGGATTGTAAAGCCCGTGAGGTGGGGAGTTGGGTTGGCCTCATTCTCTGCTTGATCTACAGCACCTGACACTCGGCAGACACTCAGTAAATGTTTATGGAATGAGTGAGTGAATGAACACGGCAGAGGTGGTCCAAACGGCACAGAGGTGGGTGGAATGATCACCTCCCTCTTTCCAGCCATATCTCTGTTGATACCGTCTGAGGTGGCACTAGCTCACCGGTGGCTGCGCCCAATCTGCAGGCTGGTTTCTGTTTAATTAAAATCCATATCACCCCCGTCGCATACTCCTTGGGGGACCCACGCACCTGTCTTTCCTCCTGGTTCAAGTGTCTCTTGTTATGCTCAGTTCACTGCTGACTTTCTCTCCCGGCTTCTCGTCCCTAGAAAATCTCATTTGTCTGTCCCCACTGGCTCTTCAGGGAGGCACTGGCCGCACATGTGGGGTGGGGGTGAGGAGAGAACAGAGAGCTCACCAAAGTTGGCCTCCTCAAATGGGAGGTCAGGGTGCCTTCACGGCCTTGAAAATGAACGTGGCCACCAAGAAGAGGCCCCGTCTCACAGAGCCCCATCTCTGACCAGCGTTGCAAACTCAGGGATGCCACGAATCCATCCCAGCCCCTCCCCCACCCCGCCTAGACCCTGCCTCCCCTTGTCCCCCACCCAGGCCTTCCTGGGAGCTGGGGACAGGAAATCACACACCAAGGCCCTATCTGATACCCATAAGTTTGCTCAAGCTTATGTAAATCACACAAAAACTGACAAGTTTTCCTATTAAAAGATAATTGTAATCAGGGTGCCGGACGTGCGGCGTGGGGATGATCGGAGATAGACGGACAGCACGGAAAGATGGATTGTTTTAATTTGCACCAATTAAATTGAAGTTCATGGGATCATCTTCTTCAATCTTCATGAATACTTTATTTTCTGGCTGCTACGGAGCTATTAAAAAGAATGATTGAGGCACGCGGCAGGCCGGGTATATTTTATGAAATATCACCTTTAAAGAATTTGAGTACGCCATTTTCATAATGAGTTTTCTAGTACCTAATCCTCTTCTCTATTACTACATTTAAGAAGTGGATTGATCTGGGAAGTGCCGAGGGTGCAGGTAATGATACATTTTGCCAGGCGCAGGCGGTGATAATGGATCACGTTTTGGCGAGGCGGATAATGGATGGGTGCTGAGATGAGGTGTGTGCAGGAGTTTGGTGGTGCTGGTCCAGATTGGGGTGGGGGTCTGTGATGAGTCAAACGTCCATCCTCGGCGTGGTTGGCTCCAGGCCTCTGGCGTAGAGCTCAGAGGAGGGGAGGAGCAAGGTGGGGCGGGGCGGACGTGAGCTGGGATGGGAAGGTTCGGGAATCTGGGGAAGGCTGCAGAGGCCTGCAGTCTCAACTGCAAGGGGAGGCTGGTTTTGCCTGCGTCGCCCTGAGCCAGTTTCTGATGCTCTGGTGTTCAGCCGAGGGCTCAAGTTTAGAGAAAGGGTGGAGGATCTGGGCTCTCTGAGCCCACAAGGCAATTAATGGGGTCCAGACAGCAGAACTGGGTCTGCAACAGCCCCAGCTGTGGGCCTGACCACAGCAACCCTACTCTCGACCTCGACCTTCTTCTCTAGGCCTGTCTCCCGGGCACAGGGGCCTGTGGGTCTAGAGAAGACAAATAGGGAAGTGGATGGTGGGTTCCCCTTTGAAGGGAGGAGGGTGACTATGGGCCAAGGGGTCCCTGCCAGGATGGAGTCCTGGGTCCTTCAGCGTGTGGTCCAGATGATGGGCAGAGGGAAGGATCTAGATATCACATAACAGGTCTGATCAGAGGAATCAAACTCCTGGTCATAAGCCTTGCTCCCTTGTCTCAGGTGATGCCTGAGGGCATTGATCTGGCCCTGACAGGCCTGGCCCTGGACTCACAGCACCGATGGCTTCCTGAAGTCCCCGACTTTGGCCCTGAGAAGAGTGGGCACCAGGCATCCAGCAGGGGCGGCTTTGGGGAGTAAGCAGAGAGAGGCGCCCCACCCCAGGCTAGGTCTCTACTTCGCCACTTGGCTGGGCTTTCCTCCCCAAGCTTCAGCAGCAGCAGCCGTCATAATTAACCCTGCTAATTAATCAGGGCAGGACGGATTAATTGAGATCACAGGAGACCGGGAGAGCAGGTGCGGCTTCAGGGCTGATGGGATAACGAGCCCTCTGGACGCCCGGGGGGCCTGGCCCTGCCCGGGGGAGCCCTGGGCTCGCTCAGCGGTGAACTGTGCCAGGCAAAGGCTCAAGGGACCAAGCCCTGCTGGGTGCCCTGGGCCCACTCAGGCAGGCTTTGACAGGTCGAGGCCAGAAGGCTGGTCGGGCAGAGAGAGCCTCCATCACCCGTACCGCCAGGGGCCAGCCTGGTTAGAGCCACAAGCTCCCCTGCAGCCCATAGGTGAGCAGGCCCCAGGCTGCAGGGGATCCTGGGACAGAGCAGGGCCCATGTACAAGGCCAACCCCTCCCTCCCCTACAGAGCAAGTCTCCTCCTGCCCTAGAGTCCCCAGGCCCCTGAAAAGGCACCTGAATGTAAGCTGAGACCCCCAAAGAAGGCACCCCCTAAATTATGGGGGAAGAGCTCAGTGGGGTTTCTGGCAGGGTTGTGACATGGTCAGTTTATGTTTTACTAAGCTCTCTCTAGCAGCTTACATGTGGAGGAGAATTTGGAAGGTGCCCGAGGAGAGGCAGGGACCCCCTCGAGGAGGCTGAGGCTGTGTGGTCC
>NW_011888876.1:3288072-3289901 GCF_000151845.1 Pteropus vampyrus | reverse complement strand
CTGAACTCAAGGATGCCTACTGTGAGCGTGGGTTCAGTGTGGGCAGGTTGCGTAGGTTCACAGCCTCATCTCTGCTCCCACTCACCTGAGGGGCTCCTACTGGCCACCGGCTCTCAGGATGTGATTGTCATGGGCTGGGAAAAGAGGAGAAAGAAACAGGACATGCACTTAAAAAAGTCAACCTTCCCCCTGAGATTCAGATGCATCCTCAGCTGAGATCTTGCAGACTTAGAGATAGAGAGTCTCTAGTGCTAGGCCACAGGGCTCTGCCTCATTTAATGTTTTATTAGTGATTTGAATGAGGACGTAGAAGCTACTCTGGTCGAAGCCCCAGGAGGATGTTGGAGGGGAGAGCATAGAATTTATTGCATCTAAATCCAATCTTTAAAAAAAAAAAACCCTGAGCAGGTAGAGTGATGGGCTGCATGTACTCAGGTAAAAGTGAACCAAGATAAACACGGAACCTGGACCCAGGTCCCTAAACCCAGTTGCACACATGGGGGACAGGTGGGCACATCATGCCGTGCCCAAGTGCCCAAGGCAAATGGTACCGAGATCTGAGAAAGTTCTTGGCCGACACCTCCCCTGTGGGCAGAATGAGGACGGTGCGATTGGATGAGTGGAGGGCGCCGGAGACCAGTACTCAGGCTGTCGAACAACTTCCCTAACGCGCGGACTGACTGGAATACGTAGTTCTGTGTCGGCGGGTCGCTAATGGAATGCCACAGGGCTCTATTATGGATCACCATTTTTAAAAACAACCTTCTAGGTAAATTTTTCCTGGACAAGCTGATTGAGTTGCAGGTTTACGTAGATAAAGAAGGGTCACTAAGACAGACTGCCAAACGGACGAGAGTGGTCCAAGGCATGTTCCCCAGGCCTCCCCAGCCCACGGCAGGGCTGACTTCTCCTCCTGGTAGAATCGATGGCTGTGATTTCTGGGGGTCTACCTCCAAGGCTTCCTTGGGGGCTGACCCCAACAACTTCCCTCAATTTCCCTGCCTGTCCCGATCACGACTGTGTCCTGGCTCAGAGCCTGACACAAAGTAGGAGCTCGATACGTGAATGGAGAGCGATCTGCAAACTCAGACTCGGGGACACTCTGTATTGAGGGTCGTGCGCTCCGGAGGCTCCTTCTCTCTTGCCCCCCACCCTCCAGGCGGAGCTGGAGCCCCGAGGGCCATGCCAGGCCTGGCGGTTCCATCCTGGGCTGGCAGTGACAACCCAGATCTTCTGTTCTCCACCAGTGTTCACTCTAATTGCCCGAAAATTGACGATAGATGCAAGGAAAATAATGAGGCCTAATTATGTTAATTAAACGGCTAATTCATTAATTAACGCACTCACATCCTTGGCTTGGAGAGCCCCTCTGCCGTGGCCGGGAGGTTGGTTCAGTTCCAGCAGCGGGGAGAGGCCTTGCCTGGGGCCGGGCGTCAGGTGGCCCTTTTGGGTACAGGCCAGGGAGGCTGGGTTGCCATGAGCCCCCTTTCAGCCACTTGTCCTCGGACACCTCCTGTGTCCTAGGACCCTGTTCTCTGCTGTTTGTAATTTATGAGGTGCTGGGAAGGGGGCGATTAGCGCATCTGAACAGGTCTGTGTCCCTCAGGAGCTTCCTGGTGACTTCCGGGGGTGGCCTCCCAGCCTGGAGGAGGCAGCATGGATGGGCAGAGACCCCACAGGGAGAGTGGGTAGATTCGTTTAACAGGGCAGCTCAGGGTGACCACAGAGGGGCTGGCCATTGCTCACAGGGTGGACAAGCGCCTCATAGTGCCCCATCTGGGACCCGCGTGGTTAGTCCCGTCGCCCTTGGCACCGCAGCTCCTACTTCC
>NW_011888876.1:3285913-3288022 GCF_000151845.1 Pteropus vampyrus | reverse complement strand
CAGGCCAGGGAGGCTGGGTTGCCATGAGCCCCCTTTCAGCCACTTGTCCTCGGACACCTCCTGTGTCCTAGGACCCTGTTCTCTGCTGTTTGTAATTTATGAGGTGCTGGGAAGGGGGCGATTAGCGCATCTGAACAGGTCTGTGTCCCTCAGGAGCTTCCTGGTGACTTCCGGGGGTGGCCTCCCAGCCTGGAGGAGGCAGCATGGATGGGCAGAGACCCCACAGGGAGAGTGGGTAGATTCGTTTAACAGGGCAGCTCAGGGTGACCACAGAGGGGCTGGCCATTGCTCACAGGGTGGACAAGCGCCTCATAGTGCCCCATCTGGGACCCGCGTGGTTAGTCCCGTCGCCCTTGGCACCGCAGCTCCTACTTCCCGTCCTTCGTTCTCTGCCTCTGGTCCGTCCCCCGTCACTCCAGATCTCAGCTCTGATGTCCCATCTGTGGGTCAGGAACTCCATATATGCTCCCCCATCACCCTATCTTTTAAACCTTGGCGCAGTTTGCGATGACATGATTGTGTGTGGATTTGTTCCATTTCTCTCTCCCTAATAGGCCCCTGGGCTCAGTAGGGGAAGAACCGGGGCCTCCCTAACTCCCTGCTCTAAGCCCTGAGACCCAGCCAGGTGCCTGGCGCACAGCAGGTGCTCATGAACTGTCTGGGGGAATGAATGACTCACTCCTGAATGACAGGGTTCGTGGGATGAAGGTCTTTGTTGCTGAGGCCGGTCCCCATTCCCCATGGTCATAACCTGTGCCATATTGTTACTAAAATCATCTGTTTGTCTCTGTCACCAGACAGGGCTGCACCTCTAGGTCCCCTGCCTGGGGCTTGTGAAGTAGGGATGCATGTCATATTCGCAAACTCACGTGAATAAAGATGTCACTTGAAGCCAGTGTGGAGGAGAAAGGTGAGGTCTTAGCACTAAAGCCCGGCTTCTCTGCTTCCAGGCTGTGAGGCCGTAAGCAAGTGCCTTGACCTCTCTGGTCCTTTGGGACATGGAGCCTGCGAGGGCGCCTTTCTCACAGGGGATCGTAGGCTTTAAAAGAGATACTGTGCACGGAGCAAATGGCCTGGGCCCAGCAGAGGCAGTGATTACGCACGTCGTCAGCAACGTCGATATCTTTATTTTCCCTAATACTTTCATTTTGAGCCGCAAGACCCCCTTCTTCCCCATGCCAAAAATGTCATCCAAGCAGAGTTGGCCAGATTTGGGATTTCTGTCATTTCCGGCTGAACAGTTTGTCCCATTAGTGCTTTTCTCGTGACTCTGCCCCGCTCTTGGAGCTGATGCTAAGCTCCCGAGCTGACGCCAAGCCCCTGCCTGCTGGGCCGCCCCCCTGCAGGCCGCCGGCTCTCTCTGGGTTTCTCCTTGTGTCTCTGCCTCTGATTTCCCTGGTTCACCTCCCAGGATGTGAGCCACACTGGAAGTCTGAGGCCAGCGGGAAAAAACATGTGTCCCGTATACACTTATCAAAATTCCCTCCGGATTTTGATCCAAGTGGAAAGGTTCATATAAGCTCCACAGTCAGAACCATGGCTACGTATAAAACCCACGCGGCCCGTCTGTATGCGCAGCATCGTCAGCCCTCACGTGCCAGCCGCAGGGACTCTGGCTGATTGGAAGATTGCTCCAGGGGTGCAGGGTCTTAAAAAAACAGCCAGTGTTTAATTCCGGGTTGGATCGTTTGTTTATCACGATTCTTTGGCATTCATTTTGATTTTTGGAAATATAATTTCTGCTGATCATTGAGTTTGTGGCGTCCTCTTTCCATGTTGTGCCTGAGGCGGGCGCCTCACCTGCCTCACCTGAATCCAGGCCCTGTCTCCAAGCCCCTTCCTGTGTGCAAAGGGCAGGGCTGTCCCTCCCCGGCCCCTCAGCCCCGCCCCGGGCCCCACTCTGCCCCGATGCCCTCATTACCTCCTCTGGCCTCTTGCTCTTACAAGAGGCTGCGTGGGACCTGGGGATACAGGGCTTCTCTGCTTTGTGACCCCCACACCCATCTTGTGGGGCCTTAAGCTACTTTTCTCTGCTTCACCTAGGAATCTGCCAGGAGAAGGAAGAGTGGGCGCGGGAAGGAGAGTGTGGAAGCCAGCCAGCCTCTCTCC
>NW_011888876.1:3279422-3284733 GCF_000151845.1 Pteropus vampyrus | reverse complement strand
CTTCTTCCTCCTCCTGCTGCCGAAGCAAGTCACGTGGTCAAACTCAGAGTCACAGGTGAGAGACACTGAAAAGTCACACGGCAAAGAGTGTGGCTGAAGGAGAGGCGAGGAGTTGGGAGCACAGGTACCCCTCACCTTCTCCCCTGTCATTGTACAGACGTGGAGAACGCGGGCCAGAGAGGGAAGCTGGCTCCCACCGTCCCACAGCCGCAGTGAGCTGGATTCAGAGCTGAGCCCGGCTCTGAGGTCTCAGCGACCCCTTTCTCATTGCCCTCTTCAGTGCCCGAGCCCACCCTCACCGGGACAGTCCGTCAGGACCCAGCCTGTCCTGACCCCAGACACATGGCCTGGGCCTGCCACCTGTGGTTCTCAGTGTCCCTGGTGTCCCCCCCGCACCCCACCTAGTTCTCACCAGACCAGGAGTAGGCTCTGGGAGAGACAGGTAACTCCTTGGGGCCAGACACCTCCTGGCCTGGTCCTCGCTCTGCTTTTTACGAGGGGACATGTGGCTTCCCCAGCTGATGAGGGGGGAGTCAGCATTCGAACCAGGCTTCTGAGTCAGCCTCCCAGGTGTCCTAACCTCAGACCGAGCACAGAGATTCTCTCTGGCTCAGCCCCCCATCAGTGGCCCGCACTGGTGGTCTCACCCCGCTTCCTTGCCACCTCCCCACCCGCTCTGCATGCTGGGAGCTGGCAGACACAGAAACTGCACTGCCCAGTCCCTCCCGCCCTCCCTCCCAGCCTCCTCTGGGGGCCTGGCCAGCAGAATGCCCTTCACTCCCAGTGCCCTGTCCCCAGCCTCCTTCGAACCCCAGACTCGTGACCGTGTGATCCTCAGGAACCCACGCACTCTCCACCTGAATCCTTTTTAAGCTTTTATTATTTCTCTATTACCCAAGTAATACATGTTCATTGCAGGAAAATTAGAAAATACAGAAAAGCATAAAGAAAAAAAAATCAAGTGTAACCAGTTTAGAGGCATCTCCACTCGTTAGGGGTATAAACATGAAATGGTTTTATTTTTCCAATAACTGCCACCACTCTGCTCTCTCTAAACCGCCTCTTCCTGCCTGCTGGGTGGCGAGTCCATAAATGATATCTGAGCCCAATTTCATAACTTTCTTCTACTTTGGCTTATTAAGACTGGCTCATTGTGATATTGAAGACACAGTCCTGTGTATTATAAAAATCCAACTTTACTTTGTATTCAAAGCTTGTCTTTCTCTCCACTCCTACCTCCCACCGCCCCCTGCTCTGGGAGTGGGGGTGACTGGCCCACATCCTAGCTGGCCGGGGTGGGACAGCAATGTGGCTTTACTCACTCCCCCTGCCCTCCTCCCTCAGCAGGGTCTGACTATGGCGTTAGCTTGGGGAGACGGGGGTTCCGGCTGCTGATGTAACTTGTCCGTGGGTGCATGGCCATTCCTAAGGTTCTCCCTGGGGATGGGGATGCTGCCCCTGTCCTCCCTCCCAGGCCTTGCCAGTCCCCCCATGATTCAGCTGCATATCATGACCCCTCTAGCACCTTCTCTTCTCTACATCTGGGGAAGGGGATGGGGCGTGCTGAAATGGGTTCCGTCTGCGGGGTGACCTCCCAGCCCCTGAGTCGCCAGGACCTTCTCCTGTTGCTCGGAGCAAATCAGTGGCAGCCTTCTCTGTTCCTCGTGCCCACCCGCTCTCTAGGCTGATGGGTACACGACCTCCAGAGATAGAGATGGGGTCTCTGCAGGTGCCAGGACCAAGCTCGAGACCTTGGGAGCAAGAATTTGTGCTCCCCTGACAGCTGGACCTCAGAGAGAGGAGGAGGAAGAGGAAGAGGGAAGAAGGAGGCTATTCCGAGGGCTCTTCAGCTCACAGTTCCAGCTTCTGGGGGCTCCTTGCTAAATGGGACCTAGCGAAACGGCCTTTTCATCCCAAGTCAATCAGAGGGTCTGTAACGTGACACAAGAGCCTTGGCTAGTATGGGAATGCACGTGGAAGTCCGTATGTAATGTGTAATTCTATGTGATTAAAATGGGATCACACTTTCAGTATTTCCCAAATTGTCATCTACCGATGTTAATAGGGATCCTGTGAAAAAATTGTTCTATTCTCAAGTAAGTTTGGAAAACATTGATTGAATAAGTCAGGGTTCTTGACTGCAGGACTTCTCAGAGCCTTTAACATGTCAGTGTGCCTTTGTGAAAATGCATGTAGTTTCCCAAAGTTATCTGATCACGTAGTATCTCTTGGGACAATATTCTGCAGATAACAGCCTGGGGAATGCTAGATCACTGTATGTACACCATGATGTCATCAGCCTCATCGTTTCTGCTCAGAATTCCCTAGTACTCCTTCCGTGTGAGGTGCTCCACGTGAATTATCCATTGCATCTCTCCATTCCTCCAGATGAGTAAACTGAGGCCCAGAGGTTAAAACCTTGCCAGGTGTCACACGGAGAGCCGGGACAGAAAACACCTGAGCCTTTTCTAACCACTGGGCAGTGTTATTGGTTTCTGTACTTAACCATATGTCATCTTTTCCCACCTGCCGTTAAGTATGCATGATTGGCGTGTGACAGTCCCGTCGATGAATGTGGCTGATTTAATGGCCTGATCTCTTTTATTAGACATTTTTTTAGGGTTTACTCCAGGATGCCACATTGCCTGCAGAGCTGTTGTCTGGCTGACACCATGCTGGCTTCGTCTGAGGGGAGGCTGCGTCCTCATCACCAGGCCCTTGGGAAGGCTTGGCCTTTCTGTCAGATGGCCGACTTGAAAGCCTGGACCCTGCCCAGGCAGGGGAGTTCTGGGGGATGGAGGGCAGCCGTGACACAAGGCCAGGGCTCTTCCTGCCTTTCCTCGGGAGCCCACCGGGGCAGGCATGGGGAACGAGTCACATCTAAGGGCCACACTGCAAGGGAAGCAGGCACCTCCAGGCTTCTTGAGCACGCTCCTGGCCTTGGCGGATTGGACCCTGGGCGGGCACGTGACACAAGGCCAGTGTCTTCCTCCCAGAGGTTTAGAGTTGGGCTTCAGAGCACCCCAAGCAGGCTCTGAGGTTGCGTGAGGTGAGGCGATGCTGGCGCATGTGGGCAGGGGGCAGGGGGCAGGGGGCAGAGGGCAGAATGAGGGAGGAGACTAGAGGTTCAAGGCGGGTTCCAGCCCCTCGCCCCGCCAGGCTGCACGTCTGCCTTCAGGTCGCAGGAGGGTCCTCTTCCTCCTTCCATTAAATTCTGTATTTTTGCTCACTTTAGTTTGTGTCTCTTACTTGCAGTCCCTGAATAAGTCCCTGAATAAGTCTATACATAACTCCTGGGCACAACTGAGGGCCTGACCACGAGGAAGTGCATTCAAAGCACCCTGGGTTGTGTATGGGATACAGCAGGTGCTCCATAAATGGTAGCTCCTGTTACTATTATTTTTCCATACAGAGCAAGAATCCGAGTCCATTCCAGGGGCTCCCAACCCTCAGGTCGTGGACCAGTACCAGTCTGGGGCCTGTTAGGGACAGGAGGTGAGCAGGAGGTGAGCCAGTGAAGCTTCACCTGTATTTGCAGCCACTCCCCAGCGCCAGCATCACCGCCTCAGCTCCACCTCAGATCATCGGGCATTAGATTCTCATTGGAGCACCGGTCCCTGGTGCCAGAAATGTTGGGGACCGCCGCATTACACTAAGAGCCCAGCATCCTGGACCGGGAAGTCCTGGCTTGGGAGAGAGTGAAACTCCTACTAGACCGTGACTGTTAGCCTGTGCCCGCCAGTCCAGAGAGGTTCATGGGAACGTACCCGGCTTGGGAACTCTGGGTCTTTAAGGTGGGCTCCTGGAGGCCTGATTTGCATAAAGACTCCCCAGCCGCAGAGTGAGAAGGACTTAGGGGTGAATGGCCAGCCCCCGTGTACACCTACTCCGTGCCACACACTGCGTGTGCTAAGGGCATCTCGGGTGGGACTTTCCTGCCTCCTCGTCACAGCCCTTTGAATGGGGTGACATTGTCACCCCTCGTTTTGCAGTTGAGGAGACTGAGGCTCTGAGGGCTGGCGTGCTGTGCCCCAGGTCACATGGCTGACGAGTGGGACACGGAGCATCATTCACTTTCCCAGAGCTTGCCTCACGTCTCTCCACAATGTCACCGCCTCGTCTCCACGCCCACTGCTAACTGGCGACGTGACACGGTCCTGTGGAATCAGTATGTGAATGAATAAATGAATGAAAGCGAGGACTGCAGTTCTAACTCTGGAAAGGTTTATTTCGGGGACGCTTCTGAATTTCGGGAAACTAACAAACCGGCCACAAGCATCCGCGTTCTCTGGACGGGGGAACCGAGCCCTAAGTCCTCCCGGGAAAGTGGAGTCCCTCCGGTAACTGAGTTGGGGACATACCCAGTCGCGCAGCTTCTGCCCTGACTGCGGCGACGGCTTTTAAGCCGGAATAAGAGAGAGCTTGCTGGGTGTTCTTTCCTCTTTTTTTTTTGTCCTCTCCTCTCGGTCCCCACCCCGAAGGTAAAAAGTTCACGCGGGCGGCCATCTGTCGCAGGCTGTCAGTTGGCCATGTAATCTCTCTGTGGTTTTATTACTTAAAAACGACGCAGCATCCAGGCTGGGGAATTTTCCAAGGTGTTTGAGGCTGCCATGGGCCCCATTTATATTGTGCCTGAGTTTTCTTCCCAGTCTCCTTGAGACAAGTGACCAGCAGGCCCCGCCGTGAAGGCCGTATCAGTCATTTGCCAACGGGAGCCGGGCCGTGAATTATCAGGGGATGGCGTGGTGGGGAGCGTGGGCTGGGGGCGAGGGGTGTCAGTAAACATGTCCTGGGAATGTGTCCCCCATCACTCACGGGCAGATGGCAGATCTAGGCACCCACGCGGCCCCTTCTCTAAATCTCAGCCTGACCTGTGAGGGGGATGGAGGTGACTTTCAAGGGAGTCTGTGTGCAGGGGAACTTGGAGGAGAAGTTTATGGCAGGCCGCGTTTGCCTGCTGGATGGGGTGCCACCTGCTCCCAGGGGCTGCCTGGGAAACACTGACCTTCAGGGTAATTAATTTAATCATCCGTTTCTACTTTCATTCCACAAAAATTTATTATCGAGCATCAGCGATGTGAAGATGATGCACATTTTGGATTTCTTATAAGATGCAAAGTGAGGGTCTTTGTTTTAGGGGTCACATGGGTCACTGAGTCCAGCTACTGTTGTCCTCTCTCTGTGGTCCCTTGGCTCACCCTCTTGATCTGTCTGGGGCTGAGAGGCTCACCGAGTGTCATGGGAGAGATGACTGTGCCCAGGAGAGGGGCAGCTGCCCTGCCTTGGGGGACTCTTCCCCAGGACAGCTGCG
>NW_011888876.1:3277198-3279372 GCF_000151845.1 Pteropus vampyrus | reverse complement strand
GTGGTTTTATTACTTAAAAACGACGCAGCATCCAGGCTGGGGAATTTTCCAAGGTGTTTGAGGCTGCCATGGGCCCCATTTATATTGTGCCTGAGTTTTCTTCCCAGTCTCCTTGAGACAAGTGACCAGCAGGCCCCGCCGTGAAGGCCGTATCAGTCATTTGCCAACGGGAGCCGGGCCGTGAATTATCAGGGGATGGCGTGGTGGGGAGCGTGGGCTGGGGGCGAGGGGTGTCAGTAAACATGTCCTGGGAATGTGTCCCCCATCACTCACGGGCAGATGGCAGATCTAGGCACCCACGTGGCCCCTTCTCTAAATCTCAGCCTGACCTGTGAGGGGGATGGAGGTGACTTTCAAGGGAGTCTGTGTGCAGGGGAACTTGGAGGAGAAGTTTATGGCAGGCCGCGTTTGCCTGCTGGATGGGGTGCCACCTGCTCCCAGGGGCTGCCTGGGAAACACTGACCTTCAGGGTAATTAATTTAATCATCCGTTTCTACTTTCATTCCACAAAAATTTATTATCGAGCATCAGCGATGTGAAGATGATGCACATTTTGGATTTCTTATAAGATGCAAAGTGAGGGTCTTTGTTTTAGGGGTCACATGGGTCACTGAGTCCAGCTACTGTTGTCCTCTCTCTGTGGTCCCTTGGCTCACCCTCTTGATCTGTCTGGGGCTGAGAGGCTCACCGAGTGTCATGGGAGAGATGACTGTGCCCAGGAGAGGGGCAGCTGCCCTGCCTTGGGGGACTCTTCCCCAGGACAGCTGCGTGGTGCCCCTGGCTCTGTGCTGGGCTCTTGTCCACCCAGTCTCATCAAATCCTACGACAGCCCCAGGACACGTGTACCAATATCACACCGTGAGACAGGAGTGTAGCCAGGTTGAGAAATGGTCCAGCGTCACCCAGTGATTTGATGCCGGAACCTGACCTTGAGCTCAGGCCTGTCAGCCCCTAAAGCCCCATGGGAAGAGGGTTCTGGCTGCTGCATGCAGTTGGGGTGTGGGGTGTCTGCGGACGCTGAGAGCTTCCTGTCAACAGGTGTCCCATCCACCTGCCACTGAGACCTGCATAAGTGTCCCACCTGACCCTCCAGCCCATGTCTCCATCCAGCTCATGGTAAGGGGCTGGCTCAGGACAGATTGGGGACAGAAAGGGGTCCTTGAAAATTAGGGAGAGGGCAGAGAAAAGAGAAATAAGGTTCATAGGATGGAGATGGGGCTTGGCCGAGGCAGAGGTGGCGAGAAGGTGGGGAGTTTAGACAGACCAGGAGATAAGGGACTTTTTATTTGTCTTATCACCTGGCTGTGTGTCTTTCCCCCTCTCACCTGTCTTGGTACCTTTTCCCCTCTTACCTGGCTATGTGTCTTTCTCTGCCTCTTGCTGCTTTTTTCCCCTGACCTCTGTGGCTCCCGATGGTGTGGCGGTGTGGTGTTGGAAAAGTGGCTTCACCCCACCGAGCCTCAGTCTTCTCACTTGGAAAGTGGGGACTTCAGCATCCTGTCGCGAGGGTCCTGAGAGCAGGGTGACTCTCTTGTCCTGTTTGCCTGGGACTCGGCCGAGTTCGGCCCCGTAGGTCCCCGTAGGTCGCCGTCCTCGCAGTCCCTCAGTCCCTGCTCTCTCAGCCCCCGGCGCACTGAACTCCCTACTTAGGCTCTTCCTTGAGAGTCTCCTGTTTCTCTTGCTTCCTCTTCCTTTGATTCTGCCTCGTCCGCTCTAAGTCTCACTCCCTATTCCCTGACTGTGCCCTTATTTCCTAGTCCCAACCTCAGACTCCTTCCCTCTATGTCTCTGGAAGATTCTTCCCTCTTCCGCTCTCTGCCTCATCCCAGCCCCTGACTGCCCTATACACCTGACTTCTCCTTTCTCTGCCCTCTTCCTCATTTTTGGGGACTCCTTTTGGGCCTCATTCTCTGCCCCGCGCCACAGTGTCTGCCCCTTACCGTGGGCTGGAGGGACAGATGGAGTCGCCCATGCGCCCTTATAGTGACCCCGAGATCCTGACCTGAGCCTTGAGCCTGGGCTGAGCATCCTGTTGGGAGCTTCGAGGTCAGCTCGAGGGACAGGACCAGGAGCTCACCTGGCCAGGGAAGCAGCCTACACAACCTCCCGACAGCAGCCCGCGGCCTGTCTGCACTCAGACGCAGACTGACTCCTTCAAAGATAATTTATAGGCC
>NW_011888876.1:3275772-3276423 GCF_000151845.1 Pteropus vampyrus | reverse complement strand
GAGAGTCTCCTGTTTCTCTTGCTTCCTCTTCCTTTGATTCTGCCTCGTCCGCTCTAAGTCTCACTCCCTATTCCCTGACTGTGCCCTTATTTCCTGGTCCTAACCTCAGACTCCTTCCCTCTATGTCTCTGGAAGATTCTTCCCTCTTCCGCTTTCTGCCTCATCCCAGCCCCTGACTGCCCTATACGCCTGACTTCTCCTTTCTCTGCCCTCTTCCTCATTTTTGGGGACTCCTTTTGGGCCTCATTCTCTGCCCCGTGCCCCAGTGTCTGCCCCTTACCGTGGGCTGGAGGGACAGATGGAGTCGCCCATGCTCCCTTATAGTGACCCCGAGATCCTGACCTGAGCCTTGAGCCTGGGCTGAGCATCCTGTTGGGAGCTTCGAGGTCAGCTCGAGGGACAGGACCAGGAGCTCACCTGGCCAGGGAAGCAGCCTACACAACCTCCCGACAGCAGCCCGCGGCCTGTCTGCACTCAGACGCAGACTGACTCCTTCAAAGATAATTTATAGGCCGATACCTCATTGCACATGGTAATAGCTTGTGCTTAAATAATAATAAGCTTGATTGCCGTGCAGCCGTTAAACTTTTTTTCCCCGTTCAGTTTAACTGACCATTTTGTGTGTGGTTCGGAAGAAGGGGGGAGAGAGAG
>NW_011888876.1:3269877-3274284 GCF_000151845.1 Pteropus vampyrus | reverse complement strand
GAATGCTGAGCAACTTTTCTAGGCTTATTCATCATTTGGGTATTTGTTTCCGTGAAGTGCTTGTTCAAGTCTTTTGCCCATTTCTTTTTTTTTTGAATCGGGTCGTCCACTTTTTCCTTATCGCTTCCTAGCAGTTCTTTACGTATCCTGAGGTTTGCGTCTTCACTCGCTTGATGGTACCCGTGGACGGCTAGGAGCTCTTAATGTTAATGAAGTGGAATAGTAAAGATCTAAATGTAGAACCAAAAGGCTGTTGTCCGCCACATTTTCTGTTCTGGACACAAGCCACAGCCCTGCGGAAGAGGGCGGGGAAGTCCGCGTTTGGAGACAGGTGGGAAGCAGTCCTGCCGCCTCCCGCATCTCTGGCTCCAGATGCCCCTGCGCCTGGCTCTGTCCCTTTCCTCCTGTGGCCCGGATAGTCCACTCCTCCTTCGATTCCATGATGTCCTTGAGTCCGCATCCTTCCGATAAGATCCCCTTTCAGCTTAACCTCGTTCGAGTTGGATTTTATGGGCAACCCAACGATCCCCATTGTACAGAGGAGGAAACCGAGGCTCAGGGAGATGTTACGATTTGCTCAGGGTCCCACCCTGCTGAGTCTTGGGGTTGAGAGTCGGGCCCCAGTGCAGCCCAGTATGAGGGTGGCTCAGGAGACCCTGAAAGAGTTTGGGGACAAGGAAGAGATGTTAGGGTTTGCAATGAGAGGGTAGCGTGACTGAGGGCAGGAGGTCTGGGTCAGGGAAATGGGGCCGGGATAGAGGCAGCAGGCGTGGGCAAGGGCGGGGGGCTCAGGATGAGACAGAGGCGGGGGAGGCCTGGCAGGTGTGATCCTGCTCTAATTCTAGGTGAGCCTGATCCTGGCCTTGATCTCTGACCGTCATTATGTTCAGCCCTCTGCCTCTGGAGTCTGTCAAATTGAGCAGGTTGGGGAGAGGGTCCTGATCTGGGAAAGAGTTTCCACGACTGTCGGCTCCTCATCCATGCGGGGAGGGGTGGAGACAGGGCGGGGTGTTGTCAAGGAGTGGTCTGGGGTGTCCTGGCCTTCTAGCCCCCTTGGGCGGGGAGTGTGTGCATGCATGTGCGTGGGCACAGGGCCGGACAAGACAGTTTTCTTGAGCTCTAGAAAGCCTCATCCACAGACTGCTGAAGGTCAAGTGGGGCCTGGAGTAAATAAACACCCCTTGAAGTGTAATTATGCAGTGAGCCCCCCAGGGCGGCATGGACAGCTGGGCCTTGGGCATCTGTCTGTCTGTCTGTTTCTCTCTCTCTCTCTCTCTCTCTCTCTCTCTCTCTCTCTCTCTCACACACACACACACACACACACACACACACACACATACATGTTCATAGAACCATGCACACAAATATAGGCAGATACATAGGAATGGAGACCCGAACCTTCGGAATCAGAGTCACAAAGAAGTCACACAGGTGCCCAAGCTTCACAATAAACAGCCGACCCCATAGATCACTCGCTTAGCGCCGGACACTGCTAACGCTGTGCAGTGTGTCATCAGGTCCTCAGACTGCCTCCCTCCCAGGAAAGAGGTATTATCATCTGCATTTTATAGATGAGGACACAGACGCTCAGAGATTCACAGCAGGCCTCTGAGATTCTGAACCTTGGCACCTCAGCTGCTGCTACCTCCATCACACGTCATGTAGCCAGAAACGGAGCGAAGCAGATAGGTATACCCAGCAGCCCAGATACCCACAGAGAAATAGAAACACAGACAGCCAGGGGCAGGTGGCGCATTTACCAGCCTTACACACGCAGACAGACACTTCCAGAGCCCACAGACCCAGACACGTGTGGACCCAGCTGGAGGTGGGGCGTGGAGGCCCCAGGAGGCCCACAGCTGCCCTCGTGGTGGCCCCGAATTTGCTGCCTCTGACTTTGCAGACTCAAGGTTTCTGCCAGGGTCGTCCCATCCATGCCTCTGCCCGTCTGTGACCCTGACCAGGCCCCAGAGCTCCCTCGTCTCCATGGCCAGCTGAGGTCAGGAAGATAAGCGTCTAGCCTGGAGACTTTTAATTCCTGTCCCAGCCCCTGCCATCCCGTTGGATAGATTGAAACTGGTGGCAGCAATGCCAGGCCATCTTGGCCTTGGGCCTCCCTCCAGGGACGGGGCAGGCTGGCGCAGGGATCTGCAGGCCTCTGAAGTTGTGTGCGCGTGCCTGCGTGTGCAGCTCCGTGTGCCTGTCCGGCCTTGCGAGGACGCACATCTCCACCCCGCGCCTGCACAGACCTGTTTGCTTGTGGTCCCGTGGGAGGCTGTCTGCGTGTCCGAGGCACACGGGTGCAGCCTGACCCTTTCGGATGTTCTGGCTCAGAGGTTTCTCGGTGCCCGAGGTTGCCGGTTAGGGAGCAGAGGGTGGGGAGAAGCTGGATCACAGAGGATCCTGGGCGAGTGCAGACATTGCACGTGTGTGGCGAGAGGACAGGATATGTACCCACCTTTTTGACGCTGAGCTTTTGAAACGCTGTGGTCCTGCCCTCCACCCCGTCTGCCACCTGTCGTGTCTTCACACCGAGGAGTAGGGAGGGCACCCCTCGTCCCTGCCTGTCCCTACCGCTCTGGGGTATCCTTGTTTTCAAGACCTTCAGGTGTCACGTGTGACTCCAGGCCGTGGCCTCCTCGTCCTCCTCCCCTCTGGCCGAGCCCGGCCTGGGTCGAGGTGCCATGCGGATGTGTATGTGGGGTGGTCGGGAGGGCGGGGGTGTAGGACACATCCTGTCAGGTGGGTGGCAGCTGTGGACTTAAGAGCCGGGATGTCTCTGGTGAAGCATTGTCTGAGGGGTGTATGGGGTGGGGACCCCCTGTATTTGCAGGAGCTCTGGGCAGGAGGAGGTGACCAGGATGGAGGCAGCTGGTTTAGGGAGGGGAGGAGCAGAGAGGCCTGTGCAGCAGGAGCCACGCCACACTACCTTCGCTGAGCGGCCCCGTGCAGAGCGCGGCTTGTCATCTGTTCCTCACAGCTGCCCCCATTTTACAGATGAGGCAAGGAAAGCTCGTGGAGGGTCACATAGCGGGTAAGCAGGGAAGCTGTGATCTCAGCCGGGACCATGCCTGCCAGACCACAGAGCCAGAGTTTGACCACTGCTGCCTCCAACCAAGGGGACAGGTTTTGGCCTGGGCTCAGAGGTGGGAGGCTGGGGTCGGAGATGACCCCTGCAGAGGGGCAGAGCAGAAGAGACACAAGATGGGAAGGGACTTACCCGGTCCTGGTGGCGGTGGCCAAAGGGGACGTCCACACAGGGGCCCATGGGAAGGACCCGAGTGGACAGGCTTTCAAGCCCATATGAGACACCCTCTGGATACACCCAGGCTGTCTTTAGGGGTCAGTGAGATTCAGCCACATGTGGCTGGGAACTGGCAAGCATCTTGTATTGTGGCTACTGTGGTCTTATTTACACACACAAGCAGGGGGTGCTGGGGTGTTTGGGGGGTCCTCTCGGAAGCCAGAGAGCAGTGCTCAAACTGCAGAGGGGTGCTGCAGAGAGGGTGGTGCCTTAGGCGCCTGGCTCTGGGCTTACATCCCCCGCCTTGGCCCACCACCCCCTGCCTCTGTTTCCACATCAGTAAATGGGGACTGATGACACCGCTCTACAATACAGGACCGCTTCGAGCCTTCCTGAGATAATAGGCTCCCAGTGCTCCTTGTCACAGTGCCTGGCCCTGTGAGGACAGATCAGCTCGGGGCCTGTCTGGGGAACCTCCCCCACCCTCCCACAGCCTCCAGGGTGGAAGTGTCACCCTGTAATTATCTTTCAGGGCATAGACCCTCATGGCATTCGTGGTGATTTTATGAGTCTGAGAGATTAGTTCCTTAAGGAAGAAACTCGTCCTCCCTGGCCTGGGGAGGGACAGGTTGCCAGGGCGAGCCATGTGCTGAAGTGGCCACGAGCGATACTTTATGGACCCTGTAAAAGCTGCTGACCCCACTCCCGTACTTAATGAGATGAGCAGGGCCCTGGCAGCTTCCAATAACCTGAGCTCCAGCTGAGCCCAGCTGACCCGAGAGGGGACAGGAGCAGTCCTCACCTCTGCCTGAGACCCTGGCAGGGCTGAGTGAGGGGTGAGCAAGGAGGCTGACCCCCTTCCCTGTGCCTGGGCGTGGGCGGGCAGGACGCAGACCCTGTCCAGGTGGGGTGGTGTAGGGGGCAGAATCAGACAGCCCGGGGCCCACGGGGTCTTGGACCAGCCGCTTCCTGCCCTGGGGCTCTGTTCCCTCACCTGTGAAGCAGGCTGTAATTTTGCACTTGTGGATTGTCCTGAAGTTGGAGAAGAAGAATGAGGAAAAGAGCCTGGTGCCCACAGTGCCCCAGTGCAGTGTCCATGGCTTGGCACCCCCAGGGTGTCCCCTGCTTGGTCCCTCAGCTGAGATTCCTTTTGGGTTTAGGCC
>NW_011888876.1:3266061-3269392 GCF_000151845.1 Pteropus vampyrus | reverse complement strand
GGGACCCATTCGCTCCTTCAGCGAACGTCCCGTAGGCACTTCCTTGGGGACAGCTCTTTGCATTCCATGTTTTCTCCAGTCTTTGCAACAGCCTTTACAGAGGGCTGATTCCCCTTTTTCACAGATGAGGAAACAGGTTCAGAGAGGTCAAGCCCAAGGCCACAGCCTGAGTAAGTGGCCCATGCAGAACTCCAGTGATGTCTGGCTCTATAGCCCATTCATGGCCCCTGTGTCCTTGTTGCCCCCTGCAGGTGTGGGCTGGAATAGCGAGGGGTGTATGGGGTGGGGGGTGAGGACTCCCCAGGCACGCGGTATCTGCTCTGTCCTGACAACGCATCTTTCCTCAGTTTCTCTGCCCAGCACTCCGGGTCTCCCTGGGGGCCAGATTCGGCTCTGAACGGACATCCTGACTCTTCACCCCCTTTCTGTGCTACCACAGACCCTCAAATCCTGCTGCCTCCTTCTAGCCACGCGATCTTGGGCAAGTTCCTGTTCTCCTCCAGCCCCAGTTTCCTCATCTGTAAAATGGAACAGAGATTCTCCGTGACGAGAAGCCCATGGGGTTATCTTCCTGGGATCCCGGTCCAGGCCCGAGCTCCCAGATGGCCCCTAGCTGGGGGAGGAGCCGCCATTCCTGGGGACCGGGGTGGGCTCCATGATTTCACACTGCGGCTTCTTTGCTGGGCACTGTTCAGCAGTCAGATGCCCTCCATCGGGATCCGCTTAGGAATCTGGGTAGTCTCGGGCTCCTTCTGAGAGCTCCCTTTTTCTTGTAAGAACAAGGCCCCGGGGGATGTCTGTGTGTGCACATGTGCCCTGGGGGAGGGGGGGAGGGGGGATAGCAGTAAGGCAGCCAGTCCCAGGGCCCTCCTCATGCGTCTCCTCGGCAGGCCCCCCTGTGCCCCAATCTGTCAGCCCCAAGCACCTGGTTTCCTCCACATGGGGTTTGCACATCTGGGAGACATCTAACAGGGCTGAACACCTCCCATGGGGCAGCAAAGCACAGTGGTAGAGCCCAGGTTCCCGTGCCAGGTCGGCTTGGGTTCAAATCCCACAGCACCTGCTTCCTAGCTGTGTGACCTTGGGCAAGTTGTTTAACCTCTCTGTGCCTCTCACATCTGGAATTTGCTCCTCGCTGATGAGGCAACGGCCCTACTGTCCCTAGCCAACAGATAAGGAAACAGTGCTCTGAGCGCCTGATTCCAGAGGCCTCTGCTTGCCCACTTAACCCTGGCCTCCTAACCAGAGGTCAAAGGGCTCCGCGAGAGGAGGGGTCTCTCATCTGGTAGGAGGTATGCCGGGCAGGGCTAGGGCAGGTTGCGTGTCTGATCTGGCTGTCCCTCGAAGGCCTGTCCCTGGCTGGCCTCACCGGAGAGCCAGCTGCATGAGAACTCCAATTAAAGGTAATTCCCCTTTTTCCTACCTTGAAATTCCTATTGATTTCCTCCCTAAATAGAAATTCCCATTGATTCCTTGTCTGTTCAGATTAGTGTCCTTGGCTGTGGCCTTCTGTGCATAATATCTTCCTGCTGCCGCTTGGGCCCCAATAACTCTCCCCAAGGTGACCCTGCCACCACCTTCTTGGCTGGGCCCCGTCTCTCCAGCTGGGGAGGAGAACAATGGATGGGAAGAGGGCCCGGGTGGGGATCTGGCCTCCCTCTCAAGCCCTTTACCCTGCTTCCGCCCCAGATGGAGATGAGGGGAGTGAAGATAGAGATGTCACTGCACTTGGACCCACCGTGTCGGATCTGCCTCTGCCGAGGAACCATTAGACCATTGCTCAGGTGGGGAGTTGAGACCCACAGAGGCTTCATTGCCAGGAGAGGGGAGGGCCAGTCAGGCAGCCCCGGGAGGAAGGCCCCAAACCCCCCATCCCCAGGCTTCCCTGCTCATACTGGCTCACAAGAGCTGATTGTTAAATTTTCAGGGATGTTGTGAGCTTGTTGATGTTGCATTGGTAGCTTACAATCAGCCATGTTGGGAGAATTTACACCACGCAACTTGGCAAATGATACAACTCAGGCCTCTTTCCTCTCCCTCCGTCCCAGTCATTAAAGAGAGCCGGTTGTGAAGCATTTACCTACACACCATTGAACGAAACTCATGCTGTCACCAGCCTCTCATTCCCATCCAGGGTCACCGGGTGGCTCTAGTTTTCTGAACAGCGGCCTCTTTCACACCTCCCTGCTTTTGCCCATGCTGTTCCTTCTGCCTAGAACCTCCTCCCCATTTCCCTGGTGACATTCTTGATGACCCATCTCAATTTGCCTTCCCCTTCTTTGCCCTCCTCATTTCTTGGCCTGGGCATGGAGCTTTAAAAATAAGGCAGGCAGACAGGTCCCTACCCTTATGGAGCTCCATAGCTGGGGTCCTGGCTTCCAAGCCGGCTGGTCCCTCAGGAGCTCCTTGGGTTTGGCCAGGTCATTATGCTTCTGGCGCCTTGGTTTACTGCTCTGTGCAATGGATCTGAACAACCCAAATCGGGGCGACCTCTGCTCCTGAGGAGCAGGACCAAGCCTGATGTTGGCCTGGTGTCTGCTGACTGAATGTTCTTGACGTCCACATGAGGAGCCACTAACACTGTCCTCATTTTGCTTTGGGGGAAGATGAGGCACAGAGAGGCACAGGAACATATCCGAGATCAGAAGGCTGGTGAGTGAGGAGCTGGGTTTGAGCCTGCTTGAGTACTACCCATCACTGGCTGTGATGAAGCCCACTCTGTGCCCAGGCAGACACCCGATTCTCCGCTGGCTTTCCCACCAGCCCGGGGCTTCCTCAAGGTAGGGGTCTGGGTCTGACTCCCCTGTTTTCCCAGTGTCCAGTGTGAGGCCAAGCACTGAGGTGGCAGGAGGAAGAACCTGAGCAGTGACTTCTGGCCAGGCGTGCAGTGGGCACACAGGGCCTCCCCACACCGGTACCCACGCCAGCACCCGGGGTCAGTGGTGCTCATCTCCCAACCCCCGCCCCCGCCTCTTAACCCCACTCGCATTGACTCTGCTACATGCAATAACTGCCACCTGCCTCAGTTTCCCTACCTGTCCTCCTTCCACTGGAACCTGGAATTGATCCCAGTTATACGGACTGGAGGTGGGACAGAAGGCTATTTGCTTCGTGCCTACTGTGTGTTCGATGTTTGACAGCTGCTGCTGTTATGATTATGCCCATTGGCCCACGACGTGGGGACTGCTGAAGCCAGGGGTCCACCTGGACCATCAGACCAGACAACTGGAGTGCCTAAGGCCACACGGAGTTGTTTCTTGGGCTGGGCTTGGAGTAGGGCCGCCTCTGCATCACTGGCACCAAGTAATGTAACATCAAAGGCAAAAGCCCT
>NW_011888876.1:3263906-3264781 GCF_000151845.1 Pteropus vampyrus | reverse complement strand
AAGGCCACACGGAGTTGTTTCTTGGGCTGGGCTTGGAGTAGGGCCGCCTCTGCATCACTGGCACCAAGTAATGTAACATCAAAGGCAAAAGCCCTGGGGTCCCTCAGACCTGAGTTCAGAACCTGCTCTGCTGCTTCCTGGGCATCCACTGTGTGACTTGGGCAAGTGACATCACTTCTCTGAGCCTTAGTGCCCTCTTCTGTAAAAATGGGCATGAGAATAGCAAATCCTTTCTGGGCTGGGGCCAGAATCCAGTGAAATCTGATTTGTAGACCCCTTAGCACTGCATATTGCACATAATAAAGGCTTGACACAGGTTGGCCGTTTTTACCAGTTTTCCTGCGGCTATCCAGGCCCCGCCCTGCTCCCACCAACCACTGAGTTCTGGCTGCAAGTGGGCTGACCTCCTAGAAGCCTGGAACTTTAGGTCTCATACCCCACCTGGTCCAACCTCACACTTGGACCCTCTCTGCCTTGAGCTGACCCTTGCCCAGACTGACCATGACCTAAGACGGTTTCAGATCGGGCTGTTGGAATAGCTCCCTTGTCCCTCCCATTATTCCATGGATGCCTCAGAGTTTCTGGGCCTCTGCCCCTGTGGGACTTTGGGCCAGTTACCGAGCCTCAGTGCCCTTGTCCGTTAAGTGGGAATGACATTACCTACATGGCTCACACCTACGGCTTGGGGAAGATGGCTGGGGTGGGGCAGAGTTCTCAGCAGAGGGGGTGCCGCTGGGAACCCCAGTAGGAGGTCCTTGGGGCAACGTGTTAATGACTATATTAGGAGCTGACATTTATGGAGTGGTGAGAAGTTTTCATGCAGGCTCTCATCGTATCCTCCGGCGACCCCATGAGGCCGTGCCTACTCTTGTCCA
>NW_011888876.1:3256155-3260417 GCF_000151845.1 Pteropus vampyrus | reverse complement strand
CGATGTCACAGGCCTGTTGGGTACGATTAAACTGCATAACGTACGCAGAGGGCCAGGCATGTAGTAGGGACATAATAACGGTGGTTTCTCTTCTCGCTGGCTTCTTTCATTGCCTGTATTCACTGCTTTTTCTTCCTGACACTCCTGTCGGTTTCAAAAAAAAAGTCCTCAGCTGCTGTACAGGGTCCCTGAGGCAGGGTTTTGGTGGGGGTAGGGGCGAAGTCCTGAGACGGGGGTCTCTGAGTGTGGCTCTGGTCTACCCCACCCCGACTTCCTCTTCACCCTAACTCCCCGGCTCCCCAGCAGGGCTGCCGCTGGGGGTTTGGATGAAGCGTATGTGTGTGTGTGGGGTGGGGAGCGCGGGTATGTGTGTGGAGCAGCCTTCTGCCTGCTCAGCAGAGGGATGACCTCACCTGCATGGCTGGGGAATTGCATAAAAATGTGCCCAAATGCAGGATCTGTGAAGCCAAGAGGGCTTGCTTTCAAAACAATTAGCGCCAACATCTGCCCAAGCACCCATGCTGTTTTTGTATAATTAAAACAAGGCTCCAGAATCCCACTGGACACTCTTTTAAAACTACTCATTTTCAGCATTATTTACAATGCGGGGATGGTGGGAGGGAGGTGCCCGACACCCCTCCAGCCACCCCCAAGGAGAGGCTGAGGCCTCCTCCACAGTTGCTGTTTTCCCGATGGGAGGGTGGGCTTTAGACCTCAGGCCCCCACGGACAGGCGGGAGGGCAGGGGATGTGAGCGAGACCACTGACCCACTGCCATTCTTCCTTCTCTTCCAAGGGCTGAGCTGGGGGAGGGGCAAGAGGTAAGAAGTGGCTGTTGGAAAGAGGGAGGAGGGAGGGGGAGGGGGAAGTCCTGCGTTCCTCTTTTCTTAGGAATGTTTGAACTCCACTGGCTGGAATTATTTATCAAAGCTCGGCTGATAATGGCCACAGAGGTGGCAGTTCTCAAAGAAAAAAAAAAAAAAGGAAAAGAAAGAAAATTAAAAACAACAATTAATAGCAACTCACTGAATTAAAGCTTTTCAATCTGGAGAAAGCTTGGAATTGGGCAGCAGGGGGATTAGCCGGAGAAAGGCAAGCTGCCGCAGGTTTTAGGCCTCCCCCTATGTGCACGCACAGGTACGTGCACCTGCGCACACCGCAGGCAGGCGAGCATGTTCATTGTCAGGTGCACAAGCCTCAAGTGTGTGAGAGCACAGATGTGCAAAGGCGGTCCTGTGTGGCACACACCCACGTGTGCATATGAGTGTCGTGCTCATGTGCACGTACACGCCCATGTCCATGCACCCAAGCATGCACATCTGAGGCACACAGTGCACACCTGCTTGCACACTCAGAGGTGTGCACGTAGCCATGTACACAGAGGCAGGCACAAGTGGGAAGTGCTGGCCTGGACGCATCTGGTCCCTGTTAATACTCAGGCTTTGTTTCCTCGCAGATCTCAGCACCCTGGGGTTGAAATCTCTGTGGGAGCCTTCATGTAGGAGGCAGCAGGGCATGGGGTGTCGGCCCTGATCCTGGCTGGGTTGGGCTGCTTTCCAGCCCGGATGGGAAGATGCTGAGCCTGAGGCTGGAGCCCAGCAAGGCTCCCCGTTCTCAGGCCTGTGACTCCTCGACTTCACAGCTAAGAAATGAGGTGGGGGGCCGCACAGCTGACACGTGATCAGTGCTTCATGCCCCTCTGTACTCCTCCCATGCCCTTCCTCGCTCTGCAGCCTGTCCTCCCTAGCAAAGAAAATGGTTGTTTTTGCACCAATGAAAAAACAATAAGAGCTGACCACTCCCCGTGGCTTCTTGGGGTGAAAACCAAGCCTTCCAGTTGGTGTCTTTCGGTGGTGGGGTCATTTGGACCCCAAAGCTGGCACGTCAGCCGTGGTTCCTCCAGATTCTGGGATGCTTGGGAGTGAGGAGCCATTCGCTGATCCAGGTGGAGATGATCATCGCTCTGGGTACCTTCCGAGGCTGAGTTCTGCCCAGGCCCCTGTGGACGGGAGCCACAGAGAAACCAGGGAAGCGGGAGAGTGTAATGCCTACGTCCCAGGGACCCCCACAGGAGTCATTTTATGTCTGTATGATGATGAGAGTCCCCAGCAGGTGTGACAAACGTGGCTCTTTCCTCAGAGTTTGCAAAGTGCTTTCTCATCTGCCCTCTCCCAGAGTCAGCCATAACCCCAAGAACAAAAACGCTTAGCAAAAGAGGGAGCAGACTGGGCTGTGAACATGCCACCTGTGGAGGCAGAGAGGCCTCCTGTGGAATCCCAGCCCTGTGTGACCTTGGGTAAGTCACTTGCCCTTTCTGTTCCCCAGGATTCTCTGTAAAGTGGCAACAATTGAGGCCCCGAACCTAAGGGATTATTCTGCGGGTTCGGTTAGATCATACGGGGGAAGGGCCCCGCACAGTCTCTCACACAGAGCAAGCTCAGTGCATGGTGGCCTCAGTGACGATAATAAAAATATTTACTGGAGATTTCGACATTCGGAACAACTCCAGGATGAGGTGTTGTTAATCCCAGTTCACAAAAGAGGAAGCCGAAGCTGCAGGTGCGGCCTTCTGGGTGTCTGTTAGAGCTGACCCCCTTTGAGATCTGTCCCGTCAGTCCCCATTGTGGCCCTGGCAGAGACGGCACAGAGGCCATCTGACTTTGGCAGCTGGAGCCAACCAGTGCCTTCCTCCTGGGAACTGGGAGTTTGCCTTTGAGTCACAGTCCCTGGCCGGCCTCTGTTGGGAGAGTGAGGTGTGTGGGGTCAAGGCCAGGCTGGGTGCAGAGAGGAGGCTGAAGATGGGAGAAGGTAGGCGGCAGGTTTGTGGCCTGGTACCAGTGTCCTTTCCTGCTTCCTCACGGGGGTCCGGCTGCCTGTCCCACCACTTTCTGGGCTCTGCCAATACAATCCCCCACTTTTTCCTTGTTTCGTTTTATGTGGGTTGTGTTCCTTGTAACCAAAAGATGCCTGACTAAGGATGGCGAAATTGGTTCATGCCTGCAGGTGACGTGTTTGTTGAGGCCCTACTGTGTGTCGAACCCTGTTGGGCACCGGGATCTGGCAATGACCAGATGGACTCAGTCGCTGCCTTCTGACCGGGAAGGCAGAATTTGAACATGTGACCAATATATCGAGTCGCAGCCGCGCCAAGAGCCGTGAGGGGAAGCGCCATGCCCTGTGGGGGACAGGAACAGGCCTGGCATGGTCCAGTGCGGGCTGGGCAGGGAGGGGCTAGCACACGTCTTCTGGGGTGAACTCTGGATGTGGAAAGGGCGTTCAACGCATTGTCAGTCAGTCAGCAGTAAATGGCCCAGGTGACACGGGGACCCAGGATGCTCGATTCTCCCACCACATGACGCTGTTAACATTGCTGGGGCCAGAGAACAGAGCATCCTAAGATCACGAGGCTGTGGTGAGGCCAAGGCACGGACCGTGGGATGTCCCGCACTCCACCCGAATCCTCCACGGCCGACTTGGCACCTGGGCAGCCTGGACGACTGCCCGCGTCACTGCCAGCAGGGCACTGCGTCTGCTGGCGGAGGGTCAGGCTGTGTCCATAGTGCGATCTGGTGTGGGACATGGGCGTGGCACAGGAGATTTCCCAAGCCCCCTGGGGAATGATGGAGGTGGGAGTCTGTGGACTTGGAGAAGGGGTGACACCATCGCTGGTTTCAAATATGGGATGATTATGACGACTGCCACCATTGTTGATACAATACGACTATTGTAGCGTTTGATAGCATTGCATTAGTCGATGACAGCTACCCTGTTTTGAGGCAATGTGCTAAGGACTTTATGTACAGGTCCTCCGTGGATCCACGCAATAACTCGATAAGGAAGAAACTGGTCATATCCCCATTTTATAGATGAGTACACAGAGGTCTGAGGTTATCGTGATAGTTTGGATATTCGCTCAGTGAATCTTTTGCCCCACTCCCAGCCTGGGCAGAGCATAAGTCCTGCACCATTGTTGTTGAGCTTGACCATAGAATTTGTTTTGGCCAATGGAATATTAGTGGGCTCGACAGGAGCAGTGGCCTTGAGTGTGCTATATGGTTTCACTTGGCTCTTGCTCTTCTGCCATTTCCATGGGAACATGCCCCGTGTACCTGCTGGTCCCAGCATGAGGAGAGACCTGGAGAGCTGACTTGAACCTGACCCTTAGCCCGATGCACAGCCTCTAAGCTGAGCTCTCTCTAGACCAGCTAAATTGCAGCCAACCTGCAGACCTATGAGTATGACAATAAATACTTATTACTGTCA
>NW_011888876.1:3218670-3255563 GCF_000151845.1 Pteropus vampyrus | reverse complement strand
GGGCACTGCGTCTGCTGGCGGAGGGTCAGGCTGTGTCCATAGTGCGATCTGGTGTGGGACATGGGCGTGGCACAGGAGATTTCCCAAGCCCCCTGGGGAATGATGGAGGTGGGAGTCTGTGGACTAGGAGAAGGGGTGACACCATCGCTGGTTTCAAATATGGGATGATTATGACGACTGCCACCATTGTTGATACAATACGACTATTGTAGTGTTTGATAGCATTGCATTAGTCGATGACAGCTACCCTGTTTTGAGGCAATGTGCTAAGGACTTTATGTACAGGTCCTCCGTGGATCCACGCAGTAACTCGATAAGGAAGAAACTGGTCATATCCCCATTTTATAGATGAGTACACAGGGGTCTGAGGTTATCGTGATGGTTTGGATATTCGCTCAGTGAATCTTTTGCCCCACTCCCAGCCTGGGCAGAGCATAAGTCCTGCACCATTGATGTTGAGCTTGACCATAGAATTTGTTTTGGCCAATGGAATATTAGTGGGCTTGACAGGAGCAGTGGCCTTGAGTGTGCTCTATGGTTTCACTTGGCTCTTGCTCTTCTGCCATTTCCATGGGAACATGCCCCATGTACCTGCTGGTCCCAGAATAAGGAGAGACCTGGAGAGCTGACTTGAACCTGACCCTTAGCCGGATGCACAGCCTCTAAGCTGAGCTCTCTCTAGACCAGCTAAATTGCAGCCAACCTGCAGACCTATGAGTATGACAATAAATACTTATTACTGTCAATGACTGAGTTTTGAGGGACTTTGTTATGCAGCATTCCTGTGGCCACAGCTGACAAATCCACCAATAGTGGCAGAGCTGAGATTTAAACCAAGGTGGTTTTGACCAGAAAATGCAAACGTAACTCTTATGCTATGCAGTTTATCAAATTAGAACATGTGGATGAGATTTTTAGCAGAATGCAAAGCCCTTCAACAACATACTATATATAGTAATGATTATTAATATTCGTGTCATCATTATGACATCTCTAAAGGAAACCCAAAACGTCCAAGGAGCTGGAAATGCACTAGTCAGCGGTGCTGGAGGAAGGGTCCTTGGTGGGGTGACTGTGCCTCCGTCTGGATTCCATAGCAGGGCCAGTTACGTGTTGGTGGCTGAGGTGTCTGAGCTGCCACCACCCCTTCAGCACCCCCACAGGGACCAGGAGGGGTACCTGGTTCTGGAGTCAGATCTCCACTGGAGTCCCAGCCCGCCACCTGCTCACTGTGCCCCTGGTGCCCTCTCTCTGGTCCTCAGTTTCTTCCTCTGTAAAATGAGGATGAAGGTCGAAGCTCCCTCGTGGGGCAGTTGTGAGGATCAAACGCTGTCGTTACTAAGGAAGTTTAGCGATCAACCAATCAAAAACACACACGACACAGACTCTAGGGAGTCAAGGGGACTGGTCCTTGAAGCCTGTATGACATGCCTCCAGGGGACACCCTGAGCACTTTGGGAGAACTGGCAGCCAGGGGTGGTGCAGGGCGGGGCCAGAGAGACTGGCTCTTATGTGGCTGTGGTGGTGACGCCATGGTGACCCTGAAGATGGCCTCCTCCAGGTCCAGGAGAGTTGGCCAGTGCACCTGAATTTGATCCTGACAGACAGCACTGAGTAGGTCCTCACCAGCACCCTGGTCACCCTGCTCCTGAGAGCAGCCAGCATGGCCAAGGCTGCCTGGCCTGCAGAGGTCACTTGAAGCACCCAGTTCAGCCTGACGCCCAGGATCCCCTGCTCACCTCAAACTCCCACACCAGCACTTCAATCTAACCCTTTCAGGAGCCCTCAAGTTTCCTTGAGCGACTTGCTTTTCCTTATTTGAGTAATTATGATGGCGTCGTGATACCTGGCCTTCCTTTAATGCACTGAGCCCCTCCCTCTCTCCTCTCTGGACTTGCAGGTCTTACTTTTAACCCACTTCCCCCAGAAGCCCTCCCAGGCTAGTGTGCCCCTACAGAGCTCCCTGGCTTTCCTCCTGTTCCCTCCCTAGTCTATGCCTCTCTGTCCCCTGTTGCCAGTAGTCCCCTTTCTTACTATAGTGAGAATGACTTACACTTGGCCCACAGTCAAGACTAAGACAAAGGGGGAAAGAGAATATTTCTTGGGCACCTGCTACTGCCAGGCACTGTATACACATGACCTCATTTTGTCCACACCAAATGGCTGTTAGAATGATTGTCCCCATTTAGCAGATGAGGAAACTGAGGTTCAGGGGGAGCCAGGTCTGCCTGACACTGAAGCTCGCTCCCCCCAACCTCTCTCCCTGCTGGGACCTCAGCACCTTGTGCCCCGAGGCACCACTCACTGCCCCCCCCCTTAATTGTAATTCAACTACTTGTGATATTTTGGTACCAATTAATATTGATTTTACAATTGGTTTACGGAGATGTTGTTTTATTACTAATATATCTAATGTGCAAATCAATAAGAACACTTGCTTGGCCCTCTCCCTGGAAGGTAATAAAATCAGATATCTCAGGGGCAAAGTGCTATCCGATCCGTGAATGGCAAAGCAGACACTTAATATAATAGTTAAAGACCAGGCTGAGGGCTTGGCCAAGCCCATCTGGCCCCCACCCCCAGCCCAGCTTTCTAGGCTGCCAGTGAGGGGCTCCCTGAGCTCCAGACCTGCTGGGGATGCCCAGTGAGGTTCCCACAGGCTTTTAGTGGAGGGTCTGGGGCGGAGGGAGACAGGACATCCTTGCCTGAGGGACCACACTGCCTCTGGGGAGCTGCTCCCCGCAGGTGTACCCTCTTTTTTCTCTCTTCTTCCCTCCTTTCCTCCCTCTCTTTCTCTCCCCCTTTCTTTCTTCCCCTTCCATGCTACTCATTTTTATTCCTTCTTTCATTCATTCGTTTATCAGATCATTTGTTTGTTCTCCTATTTTCCTGTTCATTAATTCATCCGGTTGTTCATTCATTCATTCACTCAGTGACTTGTTTGTTCTTTTATTCATTTATTTATCTCTTCAATCGTTTGACTAGCCATCCATCCATTCATGTATTTAGTCTTCAATTTGGTCATCATTTGTTTATTCATTCAGTCATCTAACAGATGTCAACTAGGTACTCGTTCTGTGCCAGGCTGGGTGCTGGGGGTCAGGGCGGAGCTTTGGCCCACGTGTGTGGTCCCTGCCTGCCTCCTAGAGTCATCGTCAGAAGGGAGCTGGTTCCCTTTGTTGCCTTGAGTGCCTTTTCCCACCCCCTTGTGTTTCTCCTCTGTTCCGTGAAAAGGCAGCAAAGGGACACCCTGATGCTTTTATCTCTTGGGATCCTCCTGTACTCAACATTTCCCGAGCTTCTACCATCCCTAGGTAGTTCTGTCCCCACCTGGTAAGTGAAGAAACAGAGGCCCAAAAGAGTGAAGGCACTTGCTCAAGGTCATACAGCTAGTAGACCTTAGAGCTGAGATTTCAATCCAGGTCCATCTGACCCTAAAACCTGTGCTTTCTTTTTCATTGAGGCAGAGTGGTTGGGGCACAGACCCCAACCCTGGGTTCTAATCCTTGTTCCCCCACTGACCAGCAATGGACCTTCAGTACTCTCCTCTGAAAGAGTGGGTCTAACCACTGCAGTGAGTTCAGGCTTGTGAAGGGCCTGGCACATAGTAGGTGCTCACGACGACCTGCTGAGGCCGACTCTTCTGCACTTGGCTGTTGGCCTGTCAAGTCCTTTCTGAGACTGTGGCTGTAGGGGGCTGCAGTGGGTCTAGATGGTGCAGGCTTCAAGGGATACGGGTCAGGAGAAGACTTTGAGCAGCTCTCCAGGACAGGAAATGTCACAAGTCCTATCTCTCCTGGAGTCTCCTAAAGGCCAGCTCTGCTAGGGGACAGGGGCTTTGGCCTGGCAGCGGGTGTGGGGGCGGGGAGCTGGAGCCAGGCTCCTCCTATGTGATTTATGGGGAAGCCGGTAATGAAGCCGGCTGGCAGTAAATAATCAGACATGAAAATCTTACCATTTAATTAACCAAAAATAAATGATCAAGGGCCTTGGGAAGAAAGGCGTTCTGGCCACCCTGGAGTCAGCCACGGCTGTGGGCTTGGAGTAGAACCAACCACTCACTTGGTCATCACTCATTCATTCATCGATTGTACACCATTCATTCCCATTGGCATAGCCCTTTTTGTTCCAATGCCGTGGTGTCACCCCCATTTTGCAGGAGTGGGAAGCTGAGGTCCAGAGGAGGCAAGGGGCCAATCGAGAGTCCTACAGGAGTCAGTAAACAACCTGAGACTTGATCCCATGGTCCCTGAGCCCAGGGCTGCAGCCCACAGTCCTCTTTCCCATCCAGACTCGTCCCCTCTTCCTGTCCATCTCTCCAGGTCCTCCTGTTGCCCTCCTCCCCCAGGAAGGCCTCCTGGGCTGCCGCTGCCCAAGAAGCCACTGAGCGACCCCAGGTCTTGGGCAGTTGGGGAGAAGCTGGGCCCCACGCTTTCCCTGTCTCACTTCACTCTGATTGGGCGGTGAATCTTTTCCGTTCAAAGCTGACACCAACAGGCATCGCCGAACTAATGTTCCCATCGCAACTGACTCCTTTGATGGGATTGAGAGACGCGGGGCAACAGGAGGACCGGCCCCAGGAACAAACAGGAAGGTGTCATATTTTTTTGTGCTAACATCTGTGCGAAGGGGCCAGCTTCTCCGCTGCCTTGTGTTCCAGGAGTCAGCCCCGACTTTCGATCACTGCTCCCCGGCATTCTGCATCATGGGTGGGGAAGGGAGAAGGAAACGAGCAGAGGAAAGAGGGAGCCAGGATGTGTGTCCCAGTGTCCTGTTTTCGTTCTCATGTCTCCCTTCCTTCCTCCTTCCTTCCTTCCTCCCTCCCTCCCTCCCTCCTTTCTTCCCACCTTCCCTCTTCTTTCCTCCCCGCTTCCTTCTTTCCTTCCATTTCTTTAAAAGCTATTTTAGCGTCTTCTTACTTTGACAGATAGCTACCATTTTTGATTTGGGAGCCCTCAGCATGCGCCAGATACTGTGCGAAGTGCTACGTAATGATCTTTCTCGGTTTTCACAAGAGCCCTGTGGAGTGAGTATTCTTATTATCTATCTCCATTTTCTCGCTAAGGACTCCAAGGCCCAGAGAGGGGCAGTGACTTCCCCCAAGGACACACAGCTTAGGCTGGGCTGGGACTGCAGCTCTGTCTGTCTAAGCCCCAGACCACACGCTTTGCCAGTTCTGTCTGCTGCTTCCCTGTTCACGAGCTGGCAGGGCAGGGGTAGGGCAGCTGCAGAGGGCTCAGCCTTCGACCATGGGAAACGGACAATTTCTGCAGGTTTGAGATGAATGGCTGGTGGGAGAGTCAGAGAGAAGTTGGACTCGGTGGAGAAGGAAGGACCCGCGGGGGCTGTCTGCTGTGGCCTGGCTGCGGGGGACAGTGGTGGGCGTGGCGGGTGACTAAGAGTACATATTCTGAGTCAGACAGACCTGAGTTTGCTTCACGGCTTTGCCACTCACTCTCTTTGTGGCCTTGGACAAGTTCCCTCCCCTGGATGAAGAAAAATAAGTGGCCCGTCTCCCTGGCTTGAACGGGGGTATCACATGAAATCAGCAGGTTCACGCTCGGCAGAATGTGCCAGGTACACAGTGAGTGCCAAATAAATGTGAGCCAATGTCATTTCTCCTTGTGATCTGGGTTAGCATTAATTTAATACGAATATTAAATTAGCCCAATATTTAATACAAATTCTCTTTTTGCAGAATTATTGTAAGAATCGGAGATAATATATCCAAAATGCCTAGAATAGTACCTGGTACGTGTTGGACACTTTATAAATGTAGGAGTTATTTCTGTTTTGGAAAACGTATTTATGTTTACATTGAAGAACGTCTGAAAGGAAAAAATACCAAAATATCGAAAGTGATTTTTTTTTTTTTTAATGCGATAGGATTGCAGGTGATATTTTACTTCTTGGTGATTTTCTGTGTTCTCCACATCTTTAGCCATGAGGAAGTATCCTTTTTGCATCTGGAAGGCAAAGGCTTTTAAAAAGGAAACCAGAAACAATGGAAGCTGCCATGGCCAGCCCTGCAGGATGCCCTAACCCCTACGCCAGCTCTCAGCCCTAGTGGAACCCTTCATTTCCCAGGGGGTTAGGGACCCCACAGAGCTGGAGCTGTCCTGTCCTCCATGGGCCTCAAGTCCTGGGCCCCTCCCTGGGTTTCAAAATTTGGGGGTCGGCAGTAGTTTCATCTGAGTGAGGCTTGTCGCCTGCGGGATCCCCCAGGGATGGCCAGGGCTTGGCTATGACCTGGGTACATCTCTGACACTTCCTTAAATTCGGGGGCAGTCACCACTCTTCCGGTCCTTTCCGACCTCAGGCATGTTCTGGTTTCTCTCTTTCCACCCCAGCACGGCCCTGCCACCCCTGGCCAATTGGCATATGGAATGTGGAGACAATGGAAGCTGAGTGTAACCACTGTTTACAGAAAAAACTGGTACAAGATTTATTTATTGGAAGGTGACTGAGGAATATGAATTCTACACTCCATTTAAAATGCTTTTTATTTCTCTCAGCCTTGGGGCTCAGAGTACATCTAATTTCACCCACAGCTATAATTCTCTAGCAAACAGTTCCTGCTGCTCCTCTGGGGTCCCCAGGAACCGAGTTAGTTTATGTCTGCCACTGATGAGGCACAGGCAGGGGCAGTGACGGCTACGTGCCAGCGTGCACTGGCGCCCTCCTGCCCAGCCCTCCCTGGCTCCGATGTCCAGGCATGTGTGTCACGCTGGGCCCGGGCAGTGCCCATGGCATCTGGCCCCAAGGCCTTGGGATGGCTCAAACTCGAGTGGGCGCGTGGCCCATATCTCATGCTGGACGTGTTGATTGCTCCAACCTCAGAGCTAACAAACAATTAGTTTGTTAGTATATTTATCCCGTGAACATTGGAGTCTGTGATTACAAATCCAATAGCGGGATTGTGGCGGCATTTGGAGATAAATCTATGCTCCATGCCTGGCCGTGTCAGCAGTGGTGGGGGGCAGGGAGGGGGAGACATCTTAGCGGCCTTGCTCGCCTGTCTCTGTGGTGGTTTTTCCAGCCACTGGTCAGCCTCCTGGCCTGCTTGTCTGGATGTGTCTCAGTGAACTTATCCGTCTGTCTGTCTGACTTCTTGCTAGCCTGCCTGTCTGGCGCTCTGTCCTTTCTTCTACACCAGGCCCCAGGGCTGTAGAAATACATTAGAAGACCCCAAGTTCCTCATGTTCTCAGGGAGAGACACCACCACCTATCCTAGGTGATTAGTGCTGCTCTCTCTCCTCATCTTACCGCAGGAGCTCCTCCCTCCCGCATCGCAGCATCCATCCGGGTGCTCCATCTTCCATCCAGCCTCCTCCCTCCCACATCATCGTCATCCCCACATCTCTGCCTCCAGCCCCGAGCTCTCATGTGAACCTGAGTTTTCCAGGCTCTTCCTTCCCTATATCCTTGAACTCAGGGTCCAGCCAGCCCCACCACTCATCTGGTCACCAAGCCGGAAACTGAGAGTGGTCAGTCATCCTTGACGAGTCCTCCTTCACCCATCTCCATTCCTCCTGTCACCACCCTGGCTAAGCCACCAGCATCTCTCACTGGCTTGTCTGTAGTAGCCTCCTGCTGGCCCCTCAGTTTCAGGTGTGTCCCCCACAACTCGCACGAATGCATCCTATAGTGTTCCCAGACCTCAGAGCGGGGCACAGGTGACATCTGTAAAATGGGAAGAATAATTCTTGCCCATTAGGAATGTCGATAAGACTTCATATCAGCAACGTTAGTGGCCCATGTACATCTAGCATTTTACCATGTGTCCAGCACCATGCCAGGCAATTTACCTGATGGTCTTATTTAATTTTCACAACTTTGTGAAATAGGTAATATTACTGTCTCCCATTTTACTGGCGTGGGAACTAAGTCTCAGAGGTTAAACCACAAGCCTGGGGTCAGAAGACAGTAAGCGGTGGGGCTAGGATTTCGATGTAGCTCTGCTTGACTCTTGGGCTGCACCCTCAGCTACTGTCCACGCTGACCGGAGGTGCCTGTTCCAGGGCCAGGCCAGCATCTGCCCTCGGCAGTAGCCGGGGCCTGTGACCACCTGTCCTCAGGGGTCCAGGACCATCTGAGGGCTCTGCAGGCTCCCTGATTTGTGAGCAGGAATTTCAGGGCATTGACCAGTGCTCAGACTCTCATCAGCCAAAGTTTTTTGTTTTTGCTTTTTTTAAGATAATGCACATACCATAAAATTCACCCCTTTAAAGTGTACATTCAGTGGTTTTTAGTGTTTTCACAAGGTTATACAACTGTTACCACCGTTTAATTCCAGACCGTATTTATCGTTTCTAAAAGAATCTCCCCATCCTCATTAAGCACTCACCACTCTCCTGTCCTTTAGGCCCCGGCAACCGCAAATCAATTTCTGTCTCCATTGATCTGCTTTGTCTGGACATTTCATGTAAGTGGAATTGTGGTCTTTTGTATCTGGGTTCTTTCACTTAGGGTAATGTTTTTGAGGTTCACCCGTGTTGTAGCACGAGTTACTTCGTTCCTTTTTATTGTCGAATATTATTCCACTGTGTGGGTATGTCACATTGTGTTTATCCATTCACCAGTTGATGGACATTTGGGTTGCTTCTATGTTCTGGCTATTGTTAATGACGCTGCTATGAACATTTGTGTCTTACTGTGTGTATTTGTATTGTGTCCAAGTACACAGTGTTTTTGATTCTCTGGGTATGAAATTGCTGGGTCATACGGTAATTCTATGTTTAAACCACTTTCCAGAGGGTCCGCATGGGCCACAGTGTTCTGGTGGGGTGAGGTGGGGGTTCCTGCTGAGTCATGAGCAGCCTTGTGGGTGGGACCCTGGTTAGGGCTCTCTGAGCCCACGACTCTTCTCACCATCTGCCCCCAAGAGCATAGAGGTCAGACCCTTCCCACTTGTGGTCCCCAGGGGGACCCAGTAAAGAAGGTATTGTTCATTCCATTTTATATTGAGAAGACAGGCTCAATAAGGTAATTTGCCAGTGAGGGGCAGATTTGAGTGTTGAACCCAGCTCTATCTGATTCCAAAATCCTTGCTTTTAACCTTCGAACTATATGGCCTCTTAGTTGGCCCAGTAGAACTTGTGGCAGGAAACAAAATGTGAAGCGGAGGGGACTCGGAGAAGCAGTGGGTTCCTCCAGTAGTCCTGAGGCTCCTTGCCCTTTTCCACCAGCTACTGGGGCTGCTCTCAGGAAGGTGGGGGATGCGTGTGTTACTGGGCTCAGATCTCTCCTGTAGGCCCAACATGCTGGATCAGGATGGTCCCTGACAGATGGAGCCCCCTCCTCCATTTTACAGGTGGGAAAACTGAGGACCAGAGAGAGTAGTATCAGGTCTAAGCCAGTGGTAGAGCTAGAATTTGAATCCAGCTCTATTTGCATCCAAAGGTGTGTGTGTGTGTGTGTGTGTGTGTGTGTGTGTGTGTGTGTGTGTGTGTGTGTGTGTGTGTGTTGAGTGGCAGTAGTTGGCATGATAGAGAGGGCCATGCTATGCATCCAGCTACTACAGGTAGATTTAAGCCAGGCTCATCAGAGTGGGTGGGGTGCAGCACAGGCTAATCTATTCCTGTTTGGGTGACATTGTCCCACCCAGAGGGGGAGGAATAGGGGTTATATGAAGCAGTATCCCCAGGGAATGGCTCTGTGGGACTTCCCAGTACAGAATCCTATAGAAACGTGGGTGTATCTCTGTTCTAATAATCCCTCCCTGCAGGAAGGAGTCAGTCTGACAGAGAGAAGAGGGCCCGAAAGAGGAGAATTAGGGTGCTGTCTTCTCAATGACAACAGAAGTATAGGAGTCTAAAGCCTGTCTTGAGAGGGATTCAAAAGCCATGGTCCAGGATACCAACTTACCCCTTTGTAACTCCCCTCTGGGACCCCATAAGTGTCAGCTGGAAGTGAGCAGGGCCATGAGGGACTTGGGATACCACGTTCCACTTGGCAGCCAAGTGGGAGTTGAGGAAGCTCTAGGGAGTGGCAGAGATGCTGAAAGATTTAACAGAGAAGGGCTAACTCATCCTTTGTGAATGAAGATGGTATAGCTTAATGATTCAGAGTCTGAGTTCTGGAGTCACCTGCCTGGGTCTAAACCTCTCTGAGCCTCAGTATTCTTTTCTGGAAAATGGATATCATCATAGTACTTACCTCGGAAAGGGTTATTATGAGGGCTTTGAGTGGCATAATATATGCCAAGTGTTCAGCAAAGTCAGCACCCAATTAACAGTAGCTAAAATAGTTAATTAACAGGAAGCTGGGGAAAGAAGCATAGGAGAGCTGCTTGAGCACCTGGAGAGGAAAGGCAGGGCTCTAATGGGGCTCTGCCTTTGGTGTGCTGTGTGAACTTGGGCGGAGATAACTCAAAAGCAGGAGCTGTGTTAGGCTGAGTCTCATGTGCTGGCTCCCCCAAATTGGTGCTGGCCTCTGACTGGCTCATGTGCTGGGCTGACACCAACACTAGCACCTACTACTTCTATAGCCTTTGCCATGAGCCAAGCCCTATCCTAAGCTCTTTGTAATCATTCACTCATTTAAACCTCACAACACCACTGAGATAGGTTAGATTTTATTATTCCATTTTACAGCTGAGCATATTGGGGCCTAGAGAGATAAATAATTTACCAAAGGCGCTTCTGTAGTAAGCGTAAGAGCTAGGATTTGAATAAAAACAGTCACCTTTAACAACCACTGGAGTTTACTGTTTCTTCCTGGTTATGCTGTCTGGGGCTAGGACAACTGGTGACTGGATCCATGTGGGGTCTGAGGAAGGCTGTTGAGGGGACAGGACTTGCTCAGCCAGCATGGCCCAGGAAGAATCGCAATCCTTTTCCTCTTCAGTCATCTCTGACAAGGACCTATCTGGCATGAGTTGCCCCAGTGACTTGTGTTTCTTTTCTGTCCATCATTGGGGTTGTTGAGAGCAAGGACCTTGTCTGGTTAACCTTATGTGACTTGTGCCTAGCATAGGGCTGGACACATAGTAGGTACTAAGTTAATTTGTTACTACTTTGTTGTCGATACAAGTCCAGACTCCTATTCACTTGACTCTTTGAGGTTAGAATTTGAACCACCTCCCTAAAAACTTATACACATGGTTCTGGAAAGGCTCGACCTAAATCGAGATGGGTTATATCTACATATGAATCTCTGGGTCTATGGGATAATTTCTGAGCTCAGGCACTGCAAGGTGGAGACTCCTGCAGAATCTTTCTTACCTTGTGAATCAAAAGCACTATTATTGGGCCATACCTCCTTCATGGACCTGCCTCCGCCTTGAAAACTAGCTTTCATTTGTTCCCTGCAGATGCCAAGGTGGAGAAAACTTTCATGTTCAACAGAAATAATTATCACTGCCATTTATGGGGCACTTATTACTTTCCACAGTAGCTCCAGCTGAAGAGTTAGAGTTGGTAGGGCTTTTCTTGGCAACTGAACCAGCACTAACTATTCCAGGATGTAGAAAACCAGATCTCAGGACCTTCAGTCTCTGATCCAGGGAAGTTTGAGGTGGTCAGGTCCTGCCGAGCAACAATGGAGGCTTATGTCAGGCTCCATGGGGGTTGTGGGGAGAAGAGGTACTGCCAGGAGACATATTTAGGAGAATCTCACTGTCCGAAGAAACAACTCTTAAGGTGAACCAGATGTCCCAGTTTGGAGGCAGGGCAATGAAGAAGCTAGGGCAATGCCTTTGTAGAATTATTCATCCATTCAACAGATATTCATTGAGAGTCTCTTCTTCACCTGGTCTAGGCAACAGGGATGAACACATAAATCCCCAAGATAGACAAAACTGCTTGGGTTTGTAGTTTAGATGTGTGTATGTGCGTCTGTGTGTGTGAATTCTGCTCCTCCACATTTGCTGTGTGAACTTGGGTGAACCAATAGCTTCTTTAATATCAGGATTTTCATCTGCAAAATGGCGAGGATAATAGCACTTACCTCATTGTTTTTATTTTATTTTATTTTATTTTATTATTTTATTTTATTTTATTTTATTTTATTTTATTTTATTTTATTTTATTTTATTTTATTTTATTTTATTTTATTTTATTTTATTTTAGAGAATTAACTGGTATAGAAATGTAAAGGGTTTAGCATAGACACTGACACACAATCCATGGTCAATAAATGTGGGGTAAAAACTTTATTTTTGGATCACTTCTCAGTCCATTTTGGATACCAGCTTGGGATGACCAATTCAAGGAAAGGGAGCTTGGAGGTGCCCTCAGGGCAAAGGAACAGGGCTGCCTCTCGACATCCCCACAATGTCTGTGAAGGGGCTTATTCAGATCCAGAATTTTCCGCCGAATCAATAACTCTAATTTCCTGTAGTCTCAGTCTCCAGATAAGTGTCCTCCTGGACCTCTTGGTTAGAGTGTGGAAGAAGTGAGTGTGCCGGGTGGGCGACGGGAGAAAAGCCCAGGTCAGCACCCTGGACAGAGACATGCCGCTGTCCGCGGTGCTGATTACGTTCAGGCCTCTTCACCTTGGAGGTGCAGCTTCAGGGATTCGAGGAAATGTCTGAAACAGTGCATGTGTACGTACATATGTGTGTATGCACGTGCATACATGTATACATGTGTCAGGGGGACCCATATCAGACGGTGACTGGCCTCAATAAGGTGACTTAGAATTCCTCCCTCGATCCACACTCTGGGGACCCCAAGCTAGGCAGGATAAGAGAATGGATGGAGAAAGAGTGATATCATGGGATGACTGCCCTAGTCTTCAAAGAATTTCCATGTATGTTAGGAAAACATGGGAAAAGCCAATTCCAACCCTTTCTAGAAGAAACTGAGAGAAAAGAATAACACTTAATCCTTACAATTACCTGTGAGGAGGAGATTTACTGTTGAAGTTCTTTAGACGAGGAAGCAGAGGTTAAGTAGTCTAAGTTTAGTTCACAAAGCCGGTGAGTGGGCACAGGTGAGGTTTAAACTTAGGCAGCCAGATTCTAGCTGGTCCCTCTTAGCACCACACGATTGTCCCTCTCAGAGCCAAACAGAGAAAACAGAATGCTGACAGTTCATCAGCAAGAAGTCCCTGAGCAGGTCTGTGGCCAGGGCTGTACAACACCTTGCCAGGCTGTGGGGGGCACTGCTCTGTTCTTCCTCTAGATGGGGAGCCAAAGAGAGATGGGGCCCTGTCAGCTCTTTTCAGCTTTCTCTAGACCTTGTTTTGGAGCAAGTGAGAGTTGACAAGGTGTGGCAGTGGGAGCCTTCTTTACCTTCCCAGGGGATTTATGATCTGTCTTCTGCCTCTGTGTTTGAGATCTAACAGATAGAAAACTGTAGGGCTAAAAACCGCAGCTTCTCTTCCTTCCTCTTCTCTTCCCACTGACCATTTAGTTTCTGGGCTGGGACCCCTGTTCTGGTTCAGGTCCCTGCTGATGTGGGAGAAAGCCCCAAGAACAGCCTGGCTTCCTGTGTCTGGGACCCCCTAATTGGAGGCTGCCGAGATTTCCCCAGGACCTCGAAATCTGGGCTGGTCACTCTGATCTGATGTACATCTAGGAGGGCACCTGGTGCCCCAAACCGGCAGTCTCCTGAGACCCTGCCCATCCTGTCTCAGATCACTTTAGACATGGGCTGCAGTCAGGGTTGGTTTTATCCTTAGCTGTTACTGTGCCCTCCTTGCCCTTGTTTCCTGCCAGGAGCTGCTCTCCCCCAGTCCCGCGGCCACCTCTGGAGGCTTGCCTTTGGGCATAAAGGTTGATCTCTCCACCAGTTCCTTTAATAGTTAAAAACAATTTAGAAAAACAATAGTTATAAAATCCCAATGGGCTTCATGATTCATTTATAGGCTGTAAGACAGACCCAGTAAGATATGTGTGACTTTTGGTGACTATGAGAGACATTTTGTATGTGGTCGTTTTATGTGTGCGGTATGTGACTGCATGGGGCTAAATCTGTTTGTTCGCTCTATATGATTCTGTATGTGTGTGTGTGTGTGTATGTATGTGTGTGTGTGTGTGAGAGAGAGAAAGAGAGACAGACAGACAGACAGAGACAGACAGATTGAGACTCATTCCTTGGTATGAAATAGAGTTTCACCCAACGAGCCAGCGCTTGCTCGCTCACACCCTCTCTCTCGTGCAACATGCATGTTTATGTGTGTAATCTAAACCTGTAATGTGTTCTCCTGGGCACTTGGAATGTGACTTATTGAGTGTGATTGCATGTCTGCTCACAAGAAAAGATACGTTTACGTATATGTGCCTTGGCATGTTTGCAGGTGTGTGGGATGCCCATCACTTGGGTGCCTGTCTCTCTGACCCATGGTATCATGAAGCACAGATACGCCAGTGTCTGTGCGGTGTGATACTGACATTGTGCCAGAAATCGTCTCTCTTCACCCAACCAAGTTCCTGACTTTTTCCATGAATGGCAAAGTTATTTCTTTGAAATGCTTCCAGTACCTGGCTTAATAGACCTTCCTCTGAGCATATTCCCAGTTCTGCACTGCTCCCCAGTGACTGGGGACCTTTTGTCAAGCACATATGAAATTAAGTGAAATAAAAATCATATTAAAAATTATTACCATCTAACAGCCATTAGTCTGCACACTGCTGTCAGCCTGTGATGGATTTCTCACTTACTTCAATGAATGTTCTAACGACAGTGATAAAATCACTCAGAAAAAATAGAATAAACTGTTAACCCTCTCCCCATCGACACTTGTTTTTCTTTGAGAAGAATACAATAAAGAATCTTGGTGAAAGGCCTGAGCCATATGTGACTCTTTAGACTAAAAATGAGTGGAGTGCAGGATGTGGGTCTTCAACCCTAAGTTTTGGGAGAAAATTTTGCTCTAGGCTCTAGACATCAGCTCTGGTTGCTGAGATTTGGGTTCGGGTTTACACTCAGCTGTTCCTGAGTCAGGTCAGGTAGATCCTAGTTCTTGTATTTTAGGCTTTAAGCGAGGTTAATTGGTTTTAAAAGATTTATGAAGCATTTTCGTTCTGACGGGAGGGCCCAGGTGAACAATAATATATATCTGAGCTGAGGTGGTGGCCAAGGGGGTCGGGAGACAGGGCAGATTAGAAAGATGCTTCAAAGGTAGAAGAGCCAGGACTACTGGGGTTTTGTTCCAGCAGAGAGTGTGGCACCATGGCTGTTTATCGCAGAAGTGAGTGGAGGCTTGAGGACATTATTCACTGAGATCGGGAAAAGATGGCCTTCTCTCATGGGAGTGAGAAGGTCAGTGTTGGGTTCAACGAGTTTGGGAAACCTGGACATCCCAGGTAGCTGTGGTGAAGGCTACTGCACTCCTGGATCTGTAGCCCCAGAGAAAGTTTGGGCTGGAGGGACAGATCTGGGCATCCTTGGCTCTCAGGTTGGGGGAGAAGCCAGAGAGTGGATGAGACCATCCAGGGAGAGAGGAGAGTCCCAAAGACAGCACCTTGAGGACTTTCCAGAAAATCCCAGAAGGAGACAGAAAGAGCGGCTGGGGAGGAGGGAGGAGCATGGGAAGGTGCGATGTCACAGCGCTCAGGGAGGGAGAATGTGTCAAGAACTGATAAGTGGTTTCTACAGTGAAATGTAGCGAGAATCAGGTAGGAGCTGATGAGTGTTAATGAAATGTTGTGTGGAGGCCACTGGGGGCTGGGTTCAGAGATGGGAGGAAGAGGGAAGCCAGATGCAGATATACACTCACATGCTGACCCCTCTTCTCAGAGAGGAGTTTCCAGCATAGCCCTTTGCGTGGAATGGCTGAGACTCAGTTTACCCAAACACACAGGGGACCTCCTGGAGCCTCACTACTGTGATCTGAGACCCGGGCTAACTTTGTTCCTGTCTTCTAGGACCTGCCTTGGCCTCTAGGAGACTTCCTGGTGTCACTTGGTGACCCTCAGAGGTGAAGGCATGTGAGCGAGGGGCTCCTCCCCTAGTCCGCAAGGATCCCGGGGTTCACGGGTTCTGCCGATTCCTCTGGAGGATGGGCTTTGGGCTCCTCGGGTGAGGGCCATGGCCCTGAGAAGCTAGCAGTGCATGAAGATGATTCCATGGGGAGGGATCTCGCTCCTCCTGGATGACCTGTCACCTCCCCTTCCATCTGTGACGCACTGTCTTGACTGTGGGCTGAGAGAATGTCCCTTGCCCTCTCCCAGAGTCCCATTTGTGAGAGAGGCAGGCGGAACATACACTATTCACAATGAACATGAGACACTTGAGGTCGAGGGAAGAAAGGTGATCCATCTGAGCTCACACAGCCAGCCAGTGGCAGAGAGGGGACTAGGGCTATTTGGAGATGTCATATGATCTTCCCAAGCTGGGCCGGAGGCCATGTGCTCCTGTACTTCCAACCTTTCTCCTTCAGCAGGGAGATGTTCCCTGTGCCATTTTGGGGGGGTACGGACTTCCATTTGCCAGGAAAATCAACCGGGGTGGGGGAGGGATAAAGGACACGTCAGAGCTCAATTCCCCTGTAAACGTGACACGCAGACATGCACGCGTGGCCACACCAATAGGCCTCAAGTTCCGCCCCAGCATTGTCCACTTTCCCCCTTTTTGTTTTATAGGGCTGGGATGGTGTCAACCCTTTTGGATATAAGTAACCAAATCCATTCTATCTGGCTTGAGCCCAAAAGGGATTTTATTTTTTAAGGACCAGAGTGTCCTGCAGGGCCCGAGGACAGGAAATGAAGCCTGGAGCAGGGTGGGAGAGCTGCTGGGTCCCAGGCAGCCACTGTTTACTCAGGTATAAGCTGGGGATAATGACACACCTCCATGAGGGGAGGAACACAGATACTGCCTGCAAAGTGCCTGCCACTAAATAGGCGCTCAGTTGGAGCAGCTAATATTATTGAAATCAATCCTTTTGTCCAAAGCTGAAGTCGTGCCCTTTCCATTCCCAGAAGCCACCTCCTGTGGATTTCTCTGCTCTGTGTGGCTGATAACTTGGCCCAAGGGCTGAAGTCTTCTGTGAGATGCTGAGCAGAGGCTATGGGAAGGAGCGAGGGGAGCTAGTGTCCCTTCTAGATGGCATAGTCTCTAGAGAGACAGCCCGCAGACATGCTGGCCTGAGCCCATCATTCTTGGTGCACAGTGAGAACCTGATTCCTGAGCAGCCCCGCCCCCAGACGCTTACACCACCCTCCTTACATTTCAGACATAGCGGCAGCACCCCCACGGTTCTCTGGTTGGGAGGGGCTTGGACGCCCAGCTCTGGGTAAAGAACAGGGCCTTTCTCCATGACGAGGTTGCGGCCCACAGGGACGGGAAACCTTCAGCATTAGAGTCCTGGGGCTGCTGTAACAAAGTACCACAATTCGAGTGGCTTAAAACAACAGAAATGTATTATCTCACAGCTCTGGAGGCCGGAAGTCTGAAATCAAGGTATCAGCAGGGCCATGCCCTTTCTGAAGGCTCTAGGGGAGGGTCCTTCCTGCCTCTTCCAGCTTCTGGTGGTGGCTTGCAATCCTAGACACCCTTTGGCTTGCAGCTGCATCACTCCAATCTCCATGTTTGTCATCACATGGCATTTGTCTCTCCTCTTCTTATAAAGACACAGGTGAAATTGGATTAAGGGCCCACCCTAATCCAGTATGACTCATTTTAACTCGATTACATCTGCAAAGGCTCCATTTCCAAGTAATGACACATTCACAAGTACCAGGTGTTAACACTTCAATATATCTGTCTGAGGGACACAACTTGACACATAGTCGTACTTTCTAAGAGGGTCCCTGAGACCCTGACAGTGTCCTGCTGAGGACAAGAGGCTGCGGGTCAGAGGGAGGGAACTGGGAAGCCAGGACAGGGGAGAAAACCTGATGCCTTGGGAAGTGGGGGTTGGGTCCCCATAGAGCCCGGGTTAGGAGGGCAAGGGAATGGCTGCTATGCTCGGGGACCAGCTCAGCTCTGAAATCTGATTTCCATCTCAGGAGAAATGGGTAGAAGTGTGAGCCCCAGGGCTGGGATGAAGCTGCTCCTTCTGGCTCAGAAACGTTGTCACGCACAGGTGATGGCTTCGCTCAAGACCTTGGCCCAAGTGTTTCTGGTGGTGTTTCTTGGGATGATTGTGGGATACAGTGATTCAGAGTCTGTTTCTAAGACTGAAGTCTCATGGGCCGCTCCTCACTCATTCATTCATCAGATAATGCCTGTAGGCCTACTGTGTGCTGGGGACAGCATCTGGTATGGGGGCAGGCTGTGGAGTAAGACATTAATCAAACAACTACTTCAGGAACAACTGCTGAACAGTGAAAGCTGTTCTATATGTTAAAAAGTCTGAGGAGCTATAAAAACAATTCTGGAGTCAGGGGACTGAAGGGGAGATGTAAGGGATTCGGACAGAACCAGGTGGGTGGGGGGCAGGGACGTCGAGCCCAGCATTCCAGGTTCAGGGAAGCTCGGAGGTCATTTGAGGAGAGGGGGCTGTGCCCATTAGTGAGAGCCTTCAGGCAGATGAGATGGTCTGAGGGCGCTGGCAGGTGATGGCTGGGCGAGCCCTGAGGGTGTGATCAGGAACCAATAAAGAGAATTGTTCTAGGTGATGGGCGCTCTAGCTAGCTTGGGGCCGGGTCACTATTCAGGGACGGAGGGAGCGCTGGGCCTGGTCGCTATTCAGGGACGGAGGGAGCGCTGAGCCAGGGCCAGGCGCCTCGCTCCTCCTCAACCCCATTCCCTTCCTTTTACTTCAGAAATGTTTATTGAGCACCTACCTGGGATCCAATAAGGAGCCGGCGCTCCTGGCCTCACCTGGGATAGGAAAGGGTGCCACGCTGGGCAGGGAAATGGAGACAGGGACCCGGCATGCCAACGGGGTGGGGACAGTGGGGAAGGGAAGCCTGAAGGAGGGCACCCCACGCTGAGACCTCACCGATGGTGAGAAAGCGCCTCTGACCATTTCGGTCCCCAGATTCGCTCCCCTGACCAGGGTTGGCTCAGAGATTATGTGGGGCTGAACTTTTGAACAAGGCCCAGAAGCCAAAAGGGACCGTGCAGAGCAGGGATAGCACATTGGGATGGAGAAATGGGACTGTGAGTCTTTCTGGGGGGCTCAGCGGTCATGGGGTCCCCCGTGGGCTGGTCGTCCTGACTCAGTAAAGGAGCCAGAGATGAGAGCTGAGCTGGTGGGGAAATGCAGGAGCCGACTGTCTGCTAAGGGTGGGAGGAGGAAGTGGAGGCGTGTGCGTGTGTGTGTGTGCGTGTGTGTGCATGTGCATATGTGCGTGTGTGCGTGTGCGCATCTGCATGTGTGCATGTGTGCGCGCGCACGCAGCAAGAAGATTCCAAGGAGTTTAACCGTCACACGGAGCTCTGGGAGGCCCTGGATGCTGCTGGCTCACAGGGCTGGGGATTCTGCACTCCCTGGAGAGGAGATCAGGGCCCTGCACCACTGCGGGACTAAGGGAGCCTGGGCATCTGGAGGGTTCCTGTCCTCCTCGACTGCAGACAGTAGTGCGCTATAGAATAGGTCTGGGCCACACCAGGGCTCCACCACATAGAAACTGTGTGACCTGGGGGCAAGCCATTGACCTTTCTGGTGGCTTTTCTCTTCTGGAAAATTGGGAGTGTGCCATTTTGTCCCTAGGAATTGCTGTGCTTAGAATAGTCTGGAGCATTCAGTAAATGGCGGGTGAGTGTGTGGTCAGGTTTGGGCACCCCTGGGTGTGTCTGAAGCACCACGGACTCACCAGTGGCCTTGAGGGGAAGGAGGAGATTGGTGTGAATAGCCTGAGGGTGAGGGACAGGAATATATCTGTCACCTCCTGGCACTATGGACACACATCTGAGCCACGAAGAAATGATGTCTAGGCAGTAGCTGAAGGAAGCCTGCATAGCTTCAGCTCATCGAGGCTGCAGGAGTGCAGGGGTCATTTGGTGCCAAGAGGGCTTGCAGCCTTGTTGGCTTTGGGGAGGCAGCCCCTTGGCAGGGACACAAACCTGGCCAGAGAAGAACAGAAAGTGCTGTGGCTGATCTCACACGCTCAGCCCCCACTCTCAGGAACCCTAGAGTCACCAGTGTGCTTGTGGGGGTCATGGAGGGGGCTTGCCATGGAAATGAGTGCTGTGCCCGTGAAAGTGACCCACTGGTGCTCACTGCTGTTGAGGTCTGGAGGTCACAGTTTACAGGTGTGCACAGTTGGGTAAAAGGATGCCCTCCAGTCATGTGCCCAAAGACACCAGGATGATGCCTGACACACGTGTCCACACCAAGCATGAGGGGAGAAATGACCGTCACATGCAAAGGCACAGTCGACCCCTGAGGGTGAGTGCTCGGCTTGCTTACATTCTGCACCCTCGGTGACTCACTCTCCTCCCCCTAGACTGGACACTGACACATCCATCTTGCCTCAGCCTGTCACTTGGAAATACCAAGTCTTGGACTGAACTCGATTGCAGAGTCCACTGAGCTGATTCCTCCCAGCCAGGGAAGTGTTAAAACCTTTAATTCATAATCCATTTCTAGTGGATTAAGCATTGGCTGTAACAAAGGAAAAGTCCAGGGTAGATTGTCTGCAGGCACAGCTGTATCTAGGAGCTCGGATGATGCCGTCTCTTGATGACTTGAGCCACGTAGTCCAGTGGTTCTGCGCTAAAGGCTCGCTAAAGGCTCTGAAGCTCGAAAGCCCTGCTTCAAATTCTGGCTCTGCGCTTCCCCCACCCCTACTCCACCCCTGCCCTGCCCCAGGCTGGTAAAGTAGGGAGATTCTTAACTCTTCTGTGCTTCTTTCATATGTAAATTGGGAGCGGTAGGAAGATCTACCTGTGGGGAGCTGTGAGGAGTCCAAGAGATGGTGCCCATCAGATGTGGTTCTCCCTTCACGCTCTGCAGATTGCACTCAGGATAGCTCACTACACCCCGGCCCCACCTGCAGAGAGGAGTCCCAAGCCAGGCCTGTGTTCTCACTGGCTCCAGACCTGGGGGTGGAGCCTATGAGATGTCTCAAGCCAGGCCTTGTCCTCATTGGCTCCAAGCCCAGGGGATGGGGCTTATGGCGGTGACATCTTGGGCTGCACCCAGGCAGTGCTGAGTTTGTAAATGCTTTTGTGATTTGGGGCATATCTGTGTGCTGCCTGTATGATTATCTTCTTAGTATATGTTACAAATTGACTTTTTTTTTTTTTTTACAAAAATTTAATTTAAGAAGAAAGTTACCTCGCTGTGGGAGACACTATGGTTATGAAGGAAGTCAGAGTCTGGGCACAGGTACTTAACTAGCTATGTGACTTGGGGACAGTACTAACAACTCTGTGCCTCAGTTTCCTTATATCTTCGTCAGGGATAATAATGATCGTAACCCATCAGGTTTTCTGAGGATTCGATCAGGTAAAATATGCAAAGCTCAGAACAATGTTAGACCCATTGTAAGTGCTGTCTGTGCCTTAGCTATAGTATAGTCATCATGAAGTAGAAAACCAGCATCACTTGCTATCAGTGGAGGCAAATTTAAAGATAATGAAAATACAATGGGGTCATTAAATTCCAGTTTCTTCAGCCTGCAGAGAGCTCCAAGCCTGAGACCTGCCATCTTTGTTTGAAAGGGCAGCTTGTGGTGTTGGGGAGGCATCCCGCAAGCCAGACCCAGACAGAGACTTTCTTCTTGACCTGAGCAGAAGGTCTGAAGACAGTTAAAAGGGAAACAACTCCCCCCAAACATGCAATGGGCTTTGCTGCCCACGTTTCATCCTCTGGGAGGCAGTGGTCAAGGGCTGGGCGAGGAGGACAGATAGATGCTCAACCCGGGGTAGCGTCCAGGGCTTTGCCATTTGCCAGCTGTGTGTGCTGGGCAGGTTTCTCCACCTCTCTGAGCCTTGAGGTGAGGCAACCAGGTACCACCCCTCCTTGGGCTGCTTGAGGAGTGGGTCAGATGAAGGGGTCAGGGGCTTACCCCCGCCCTGGCCGTATTTGCAGGCTCCTGCGTCATCTTCAGTGAGTCAGGGAGGCCCTCAGACCCACATCCGGACTGGAGAAAAGCCAGGAGAACAACATTTAGGGGTGTAATTTTCAGACAACAGCAGGTCGTGCTGTTTCTCCACAGGCAGCTCTGGGCTCATGTCTGATTTTGCTGTTTTCAGAGACTAAGAAAGCCGATGGAGGAGCCAGGGGGCCCCCCGACGATGGTCTTGGGAGCTGTGGTGGCCTCTGCACACTGCCATCACTGAGGGGCCATTCGGGCACACGTGGGAGCTGCCTAACAAGCAGCCGACGTGGCAGAAGTGGCCTGGGCGTGACCACGCTCACTGAGCAGAGCAGTGAGATGTGACTGGGAGGAACTCGGGGTCTGCCCGGGCCTCCCAGAATACTCTTCTTGCCAATTTTCAGGTGACCCTGGGCCAGCCTCTCAACCTCAATGCCTCAAGAGTTTCTGTCTATAAAGGGAGGGGCAAGCTCTGTCACCTTTGGGTCTCGGAAGGTACCAGATGATGCACTCAGGGCAGGAGGAGGAAACCTGGGTTCAAGGGCCAGCTCTGCTGGGATTTGCTGTGTGACCTTGGGCAAGTCCTGTGTCACTCTGGGTCTCAGTCACTCTGGGTCTCAGTTTGCACAATGGTTCCCAGGTGTTCGTCTGGTTGATCCCCATAAGCTTGGCATTTGGGGGCCTGGGATTCTGCGGGGTTCAGAGAGAGAGAGAGAGAGAGAGAGAGAGAGAGACAGGGAGTGTGTTAGTCCACCTGATATGACAGCAGGCCTGAGGAGGAGAGAATTCTCGCTTGCAAGGTGCCTCTAAGCAGCCTCCTTGTACATTCCAGGGGGCCCTGAGCTGGGCAGAAAAGAGAGGACAAGAGGCTAAACAGCTGGCTTTAGTGTCAGTCAGGCCTGGTATGAATCCTGGCTTCATACCCGCCCTGCGTGACGCTGAGCAAGCATCTCCTCCATCCTGAGCTTCTGTCTTCTCATCTGTAACATGGCAGAGATCGTAGTACATGTGACAATGACACCATGGGGGTAAAAAGAGCTGGGGCACAGTGTTTGTCTCCCAGAGGGCTTAGTAAATGACGGATAAAATAATAATATTGATTGTTACTGTGTTTTGCTGGTGGTCTTATTTTTGAGCAATTTCAGAACCGGGGAGTGGCCAGATAATACAAAGGTGGGGAGGCCAGGGCAGGCCAGGCTTCTGGGAGCGGAAGGGTTAAGTCTCCATGGAAACAGGCATGCATTATTTACGCGGCCTAATGAATAAAACATTTATGTGGTAGGCTAATAAATTCCCTCACACAAAGCAAAGTAAGCTATGATTTAAATATTGGCCTCTGCTGGCTGGCTGAGTTATGGAGCCTGCTCAGGGGGACCCTCTTGGTTTTACACCTCCATCCACTGGAGGGAGGGAGAGGGGGAACAGGAGAGAGGGTGGAGAGGCGGAGACCCTCCCTATGAAGTGGCTTTCTGGGGGCTCCTGACCCCAGGCCCAGAGCCCCTGCTGAGCCTCTTTCTCTCCCAGTGCCCCAGGTGTGCAGGTTGGGTGACAGGTGGGGCTGGTCTCCGCCCTGAGACTCGCTCTTACGGGGTGGCAGCTTTGCTTGGGGAGGGGTACTCAGGGGCTTGGAGACTCACTGGGAGAGTGAGCCCACCCTGGGAGGTCTGGGCTCTGCCAGGTCCAGGCTGGGGCGGTCTGAGGTCAGAAGTGCAGGGAGAGCCGGGGCCGAGCCTCAGGGGGCTGGGACGGAGGCTGAGCCGGTGGGGGAGGGCAGATCTGGGGAGACGGAGCTGCTCCCCCTGGGCCTCCACCATCCTTGTGGCTCTCACCCCACATGGTTTCGTTTGCTTTCCCGTCTCTGCCTGCCTGTCTCTCCGCCTCCTCTCTTTCTCTCGCTGTCTCTCTCTCTCCCTTCTTTCTCTGCCTCTGACTTTTTCTCTGTTTCTCTCCCTCGTCGTGTGTCTCCTTTCACTGTCCGTCTGTCTCTGTTTCTCTCTGTCTCTCCACCTCTCTCCACCCGCTCATGTTGATGAGCTTCTCTCTCTGTCTTGGGCTCTGACTGTCTCTCTTCCCGGGGAATGTCGCAGGGCAGGGATCGGGGTCGTGTGAGCCTGGACCCAAGTCTGCGAGGCCTCCCCTGGACCTCTGAGGAAGCGCGGTTGTGAAGCGGGGGCGCTTCCTCAGGTCTGAAGGGTGGAGCATTTGTCTGAGGGACACTGGGGGAGGCATTGACTCTGGGGAAGTGGGCTCAAGTACCACTGGGTACTACGGGGATACCATTGGGCCCCCTTAGCAGGTAGGCCTTCTCAATTCTGTCCTCAGGAGAGTGGAAACCACAAAGTGGAGACTTTCCCTGGGGGACCCTGAAAAGGGAGACTGACACTTGGAACAAGTTCCTCACGTTGGGTTAGGTCTTCCTGGCTGTTTCTTGGGGAAGCAGTTCTTGCTTTCGTAGGGCGTGGCAACAGTTTCACCTGCTTGGTACGCCACCCCGCCTTCTCCAAACACCGAGCTGCTCCTTCCTGCCACCGCCAAGCCCCTTGGGGGCTGCCTCCCAGAGCTCCCAGGACCCAGCTGCACGGCTGGCCATGCTGCTCCCCTGCCTTCCCGGCCACCTGGAGCTACGTAACCAACGACATCAGGCGCAGTGGTGTAAAACCACCATTTATTCTGTTCCTGGTCCTGTGGGTCACACAGGGCATAGCAGACATGGCCTTCTTCTGGTCCCCGTGTCTGGGACGGCTGGGGCGTCTTGACTGGGACCACGTTTGAGGCCTTGGGTCTTCTCTGTGTGGTGTCCACAAGGGCTGAAATGTCCACGGTGGTGGCTTTCCTCATACGTCGGGCACCTGAGCTGGGATGGCCGGGACAGCGATTCGGACAGGTGTGGCTCTCTCTCTCTTTGGGCTTCCTCAGAACATGGTGGTCCCGGTAATATACTTCACCCGCCTACATGGTGCTGGCGTGGCCAGCGCGAGCTTTCTGTCAGAACCCGCCGATCCTCTTAAAGGCTGGCCAGGAACTGGCTGGGCGTCACTTCTGTTCGTGTGACAGACTGACCCAGATTCGAGGGGATCGGAGTGTGGACTCCACCTCTTGGCGAGAGAATGTTGGAAAGGACTTGGTGACAACGTTTTGGAGACAGCACTGTCACCTAGTGCTGTGGTAGAAGGAAAAGGCTCTCCCCTTCTCTCCAGCCTTGGTTTAAGGCCTGGTCTTGTAGGCCAGATGCTTTAGGGTTCAAATCCCAATCTAAGCCTCACCAGCCCTTTTTGGGGGACTTCAGAAACAAATAAGAAAGTAACTTCCATGAAAGGAGCGCCCACTGCATGGGAGGCAGCCGCCCTCCCTGTTCCCACCAGGGACCTTAGGGCAGCACCTGCCTCATGATGGTGCTGGCAGCTGCCACGTCAGAGGATGCTGTGCCCTGGAGTGGGGACCTCACCCTGGAGGCTTTGGGCAGGTGAGCAGCAGAGGACTCCTGTGGTGGATACCTCTCCTGTGCAGGGGAGGTGAAGAGGCTGAACCCCCGAGAGGACTGGCTCTTACACTTGTGGGGTACCCCCTGGGGTGGGGGGAACACTGTCCATGTGGGCAAGCCTGGCGGTCAGCACCATGGACTTTGTAACCATCCTGCCTGGGTTCCGTTCCTGGCTTCATGGCTTCCTAGCTTTGTGGCCTTGGACAAGTTATTTCACCACTCTGCATCTCTTTTCCTCTTCTGCAAGATGGGGCTGTCATTCCTGACCTCATGGGGCTGCCGTGAGAGTTAAATTAGTTAATAAAGTGCTCATGGGGTGGCCAGCACATAGGAAGCACTAATGCGCATAGGAATCCATGTAGCTGGGGTGCCTCAGACCTTTATAAGGGCTGGTTTTGCATCAGTTTTCACCCTAGAGATAGAGAAGAGAACGGAGCCATCCGCCTGGCTCTCCTCCTCCCCATCCTTCAAGCCCTCCCCATGCTCCTGGTGAGGAAGGGGGTCTCCGGGAGACAGTTGGGGCAGAGCTCCAAGCACAACTCTGAAGCCAGCAGCAGGAATTTGAGATCACAAATGCGATTCGAGATGCCAACAGGGCTCCTGCCCTTCGGAACGAATACCTACAACCAAAAGCGGTTTCAGGACGAGTACACCTGGCTTCAGACGCCGGCCAGGCTACCACTTGCTCAGTGAATAGTTTTGGGCAGGACATACACTGGCCAAGAGAACACTCTGGAAAACCAGTGGGCCCAAGGAGCGGGAACGGCAGGTCACCTGCTGGCAGCTACGGGATTGCAGGCTATGCGCTCAGTAGACAATGAGCACACAGTAGGGACAAAACACATAGTGTCTCTGATAAAAACCATTACTCTCCTGGGTATTTCTGGGACAGCCAATTTTTTGCCCACTTGTTCAGTTATGAAACAGATAAGCCTAGCTCCCCGACCAGCCAACAGAGCTTCCAAATCAGAAGCCACTGACTACAAAATGTGGTGAGAGTGAGACTCTTATTCTACGTCCCTGGACGAGAGTGTCCATTCCTACCCAGTCACTCAGAGGCCACCTTCCAGGCCTCGGTTGAGCCCTGCTGCCTTCCACGAAGTGGTGGTGCCAGTCAAAACCACCTCTCCTGATTTCTTCCCACAGGCGCCCCCAAACCATTTTCGAAACCATTTGAAACAGAAAAGTAATCAACCCACCTTTTATTTATTGATTCACCAATTGTTTTTGTACTAATAGGTGCTAGGGATGCAATCGAGGATAAGAGATACAATCCTGTCTTTGGAATCTTCCGGAAACCCAGGTTCCAGCCCTAGGTCATTCTCCTATTAGCTGTGTGACCTTGGGCATGTAATTTAACCTATCAGAGCCTCGTTCTTCCTCATCTATGCGATAAAGGATAATAGTACTTGCTTCTTAGAGATAAACTTACAGGAGATGGGAGGGGACAGAGCTAGAATCTAAACTGCTTTGCATATTCCTTGTTTAGTAGATTTTATTTCAGAAATGTAAATATTTCATATAGGTATAAAACAACAGTTTTTATAAATTGGAGGTGAACTAAGACAAATGAACCTTAATGTATGTCCTGTTGGTGGCACAGTCAGCGTAATCACAGTAGGAGAAACTATCTCCAGTAATTTTTTGTTCAATTTTTTAATTAAAATTTTTTTTTATGGTGACATTGGTTAAGGAAAACCAATAAGTGTCAACTGTACACTTTAACAGTAAGGCATATATATATATTTACATTGTGTTCACCTCCCATAGTTAGACCTCTTTCCGTCACCACATATTTGACCCCCTTCACCCCATCTACCTCCCTCCTCCCAACTTCCTCCTGCTCTCTGGTATCTCAAGTAATTTTTAAATACAGAAATTTGGCTGTACATTTTTTTCGTATTAAGTTAATTTCAGTAATCATATCGTTGGTGATGTGTTGGTCTTCTCCTTCTAGGGCTGGTATGTGCTTATAGTGAAATATAGCCAATGGAGAATTATGTTGGTGTCATAGAAGACTAGGAGTTTTTGTACAAGAGAAAGGAAATACAAATGTAAGATCATTGAGGTTAAATAAAAACTTTACAGTCCTGAATTTGAAATAGAAGTCGTATAAATTCGTTATGCATTTTATCTAGAAAATTTTTAAAAGATAAAAACGTATGGCCTATCTCAGGACACTGAAAAGTACTAAAAATGGTGAACAACTCAGTAGCAGTGAACACCCCGAGTACTCAGATTATGGCCTCTAAATACCTTTTTTTTTTTTTTTTTTCCATAAAAGAAACCAGGACAAATGATTGATTCTTGGAGAAATGGCCGATTCTAGGTTGAGAATAGGAAATGTACGAGGTGGGCCTGGACTGTCTTGTGTTTCCGAAAAGCAAAGGAACATCAACGACTCTTTTAAGATTATATAAAAAGGAGCCAGAAGCAAACCTGAAAATGCTCCCATGGCCCAAAATGGGGAAATTCAAACACAAATAAAGATAACAGCTGCAATGGATTGAAACACAACCATGTTTAAATCCACGACTTCATAATGACACTAGAAAAAAAAACAATTCCGATATGTCACTTTGGAGATGTCGCTTAGTGTTATTTTGAAAACTGAGAAGTTAAAGTTAAAAAAATTAAATGTTTATCTTGCCATTAACATATGAACATTACCTCAGGTAACCAATTAACCGATGAAATTTCTTTTTAGAGACATTATCGAGCTACTAAGTGAAGAAAGAGGGATAAATTAGAATATCATTATTTTGCAGTCTCTAATGAAATAGTGGATCTAGGCAGTGAGCTTAGAGATCTTTGACAGCTGCAAATATCTCCAAGAGGAAATAAAAGATAACCAGATATTCTGTATCTCTTGATGAGGTACACGACACCATTTATGAAGTGGTGCTGGCAAAAAATAAAATCTAATCAACCTCTAGATCAGCTATGAACTTATAGGAAATAGAGGATGGAGAAACACAGTGACTGACACCATGTGGATGCAATCAGCAAAATCTAGATCCGTGGGATATTCTACAGATGATCTGGTTTCTTCAACAAAACATCACAAAGGAAACAATGAAGCAGAAGACATAGATTTAGAGATATGTCCATCACTTGCAGTATATGGACTTCATTGGGTTTTAATGCAACCAAACTGAACAAAACAAAAAATACGTAAGGCAATTTGGTAAATGTAAACCTTGGTTGTATTTTATCATAGTAAATAATTGTTTTTGTGTGTGTGTGTGTGATAATGGTATTCGGTCATTTAAAAAATCTTGTAGAGAGACAACCAAAATACAAATGAGTTGATGAGATGTCTGGTATTTGATTCAAACTTATCTAGGAGTAAGGAATGGAAGTTACAGATAAAATAAGATTGTCCACAAGTTGAGAATTGTTGAAGCTGAATTATGGGTAGATAGGGCTGATTATATTGTTTTTCTCTAGTATATTTTTGTACAATAACACTTTCTATGATAAAAATAGAAATTTGGAATTTTCTATAATGAACCTGAGTTCAAGTTTTAAAAAATTAAAAATCAGAACCAATCAGTAACTCCTGGACCTCTATCTCTCAACCTGAATGGCAGCAACATTCAGGATGCCTATGCCACCTTACCTGGCTTCCGAGTTTCTTGTGGAAGTGCTTATTGCGTTTCCAGAGGTCTTCATCCCTTCCTTCCTTTGCTGACCACCCACCTGTTTCGGATCCTAAGCTGGGTGGACACTGCCCAGCTGAGATACTTTCTAATAACTTTTCTAGACTTCCAAGCAGTCCTTACTGAATCAAGAATGAGGGGACCCTATGAAAATGGCTACTGTTCACTGAGTGCTTACTCTCTTCCAGGTACATAGCTGGGCACTGGCTATGCATTATATCTTTACTACCATCCAGTGTGCAGATTGGGAAATAGACTTACTTATAAAGGTAAGCAATTTGCATAGGTACTGCAGGAAATTAAAAAGATGAGCTGGGATTTGAACCCAGGTCTTTGAGTACCAACAGCCATTCTCATAACCACTGGAACAGAGGAATTCGGGTTCCCACTGGTGTGTGTGTGTGTGTGTGTGTGTGTGTGTGTGTGTGTGTGTATTAGGTTGGTGCGTGGTGATCATGCTCAGCCGCAGTACCACTGCCCAGGCCCTGGGAGGTAAGGAGACCAGGAGTCAGGAAATGCAGCTGGCCCAGAGTCCGGATAGGGTAACTGGTACAAACCAGGGGTTTTTAGGGAGTCTGTGGACCTAGAAACACACAGCCAAAATGGTCATGGTCAAGAATGAATGAATATGCCTATCAGGTAACTCCAAGAGTAGAAAGCAGGCAGCTCGGTAAGAGGGGCGTCCAGGGGTATGCATGTGCAGCGAGAGGAGGCAGGGCGGCCCTCCACGAGGCCTGGAACTCCGCTCACAGACTGGGAGCTGGCTGAGGTCTCCCTCGTCACTCAACCTTTCAGGTCTGAAGGCTCAGAATGTGATTGGGACACAGGTTCCTTCTGGTTTCAGAAGGTCTCTCCCTGCATCTGTTTGCTCAGCCCCAGTCTCATCAGGCTAGAATTGGGCAGTGCCGGGCTCAGCAGGCAATCCTATCAGGGATGGGATGCGTTTAAAGGAAACGGTTATGTTTTACTACATCTTAAAGGGAGAGAACGAAGAAGGGGTTAGGTGTTCGTTAAGAACGTATCCCCCTGGAGGCCAAGGAACGTGCTGATGGTTGTGTCCTGGGTTCCACTTCTCAGGCCAGGGGCCTGTTTCCAGACACCAGAATCTCTCTTCTCCTGGGTCCCAGTCCTCACTTTGTTTTCTACCTTTGAACCTATCCCACTCCCTCTGTTCCTTGGGTCGCTCTTCCGAGACTGAGTCATCTTATCTCCAGCTGTCCCTTTCCACCCTGGGGGAGGCAGACAGAGGTCAAGTTTTCTCAAGATAGTGCAGCTAAGAGGAGTGTGGCTTTGGTGACAGATAGACCCAGCTTCCTGTCTCTGCCACTTATACCAGCTGTGTGACCCTGGGCCTCACTGAGTTTCTTTCTGCATCTGAAAATGGGGGTGATTATTGTATCTATCCTCTGAAGTTGCACCCCAATAGAAGTTTTCATAATGATGGAAGTGGTCTAGATCTGTGCCGTCAAATACAGTAGCCACTCGCCCCATGAGGCTATTGAGTCCTCCGTAAGTGTAAAATGCACACACTTGTATGCAGAAAAGGATGTTAAACACCTCGTCAGTGCTTTTAATATTGATTACATATTGAAACACTAGCTTGTATTATTGGGTTAAACAAAACATGTTATTGAAAGGAATCATCAATTTTTAAAAATTAGTCTATGGCCACGCCACCCTGAACACACCCGATCCCGTCTGATCTCGGAAGCTAAGCAGGGGCGGGCCTAGTTAGTACTTGGATGGGAGACCACCTAGGAAGACCAGGTGCTGTAGGCAGAAAAAAAAAAATTTATGCGTGTAGCTCACATTATATTTTATCGACGTTAATAGAGTCTTGAGAAGGTTTTAGCATAGCGCTTGGCACGTGGAAAACCCTCAGTAAATGGTAGCTATTACCTTTGTAAATATTATCTTGAGTAGGTGGAGGTCAGAACACAGATATTAGCAGGCTGGTGTGTCTGGGTCCCTGCTACATGAGCCTCTGTGGGGCTGAGGAAAGGAACTCACATTCATTTAAGCTCCTACTAATATCTCTTGAGGAGGAGATATTATTCTCCCCCTTGGACAGATGGGGAAACTGAGGCTCAGAAAGGCTCCATGGCTTGCCCAGCTGGTTTTGTGACAGAGCAGGAGTTCTCGACTCTGGGGAATGGAGTTTCGCCAGAGCCGACCTGTTTGCCCTGGAGGTGATGTGATGTTCAGGCCCAGAACACACCTCCTTCCTTCTGTTCCTCTTGTCCTCCACCATCTCTCTGCTCCATTTCCTCTCCGAAGTCCGGGATCTCCAGCCTGTCTCCTTTCGCCTTCCCTCCCTTCCTACCCAGGCTTCCAAAGGAACTAATTTATTTCTCCAAGTATAAACGGACTGTTTCCCACAAAGATGCCACATACATCGTTTCATACGTTATTTGTTAACTTCATCAAACAAAGTACAGTTCTCTGGCGCTAATGTCAATCTCCACAGCTCATTGGGTTTTTTAAAACAGTGGAAACACAGCCCTCATCTCCCAGCCACAATGAGGAAGACAGCGCACGCTCCAGCCAGAGAGAAGAACCCTCTGCTTCTCACCCCAGAAAGAGCCATAAAACACGCTCAGCGCCAGCGCATGCACCCATTTGACAAAGACAATTTGATTTGTCCGCAGCTTCTAAAATATTCATTCCACTTTGATGGACTATCGTTTTATAAATATAGATTATCATTAACCGACACCGGCGGTGCACTGCTGGCCGACCCAGCGCCACGCCGCCGGTTCGGGATGAAGACGTCCAATAAAAAAAATCATTATCTCTGTCTGCGAACCCTGATCTGGATCGTTTGCCTCATTTGCAGTGCAGGGGTCAGTAACTCACGCTAACTGCCTCTGTTTGTGCATTTCACGGCCCGGCCACCCCTGCTGGGGAGATTGGCAGGAAGCTTCTCTAGTTTGGACCTGGGGAAGGAAACGAGGCGATTGGGGGGAGGGGAAAAAGAAGACCTAAGGGCTCCGATGGGATCACGTTGAGCGTGCTGGGGTGCTGTGTTTCTGGAGAGAGAGTGGAGTGGAGTGGGCGTGGGTATGAGTTTTGGAGCATGTCAGACCCAGCCCCACCATTTACCGGCTATGAGGCCTTGGGCAAGTGAGTTAAACTCCCTGAGTTTTCTCCTCAGTAAAATAGGTCTCATGATCGTGCCTATTTCCTATGAGTCTGAGCCTAAACACGTGACCTAGCACTTAAGCACACGTGAATGTTAGTTGCAATGATGATGATGATTGTTCTTTGCATTAACTTTAAGCCCTTTAACAAGTTGCTTGACCTCCCTGAACCCCAGTTTCTTCTCATGTAGGAGTCTCAGTTGTACAGATACAATGAGCTGGTGTACCTGAAGAACTCAGCACGTCGGATGATGCGTTCTAAGTATCCTTGAGGGCCATTTTGTTTAAGCTCGATGGAAGCCAGGCTGAGAGAATATGGAATGAGTTGTCCCCAAGAGCCATGGCCTCAGCATCCTTGCTCCTTGAGGACTCAGAGTGCCTAGGATGTGAGCCTGGAGCAAAAGGTGGGCCACGGTGTCATGTCGAGATGGGTTCAGAGTTATTTCTATAAGGGTCTCTTATTTGTCAAATACCATCCCCCTCCCACAGCAGCATTCTAGGTCTTTGTGGGACCTGAAAAAGAAATGGGTGAGTTTATTGGTGCTGTGCTGCCAGGGAATGAAAGTCAAGGTGGAATTAAAGATCTGCCTGTCCTTGGAAATGAAACCTCGTCTGCAGCATTTCCTCGTACATTTGGCCGTTTGAAAGAAATATACAACTAGGTATGGGGGAAAAAGCAATTGCAGAGAAATCTCCAATAGAAGGTGGCCTGAGGGAGAAGAGAAATACCAGGGCAAGTGTGAACTTGAGAGCAGAGAGCAAACCTTCTTCATCCTGAACAAGAGTGGAATGAAAAAGAGTGAAATAAACTCTTGAATTTGAGCTTCCGCCAGGGCCGTAAATGGGGCAGGTGGCCTCGAACCTTCCAGAAGACCCCAGCTGCTCCCAGAAGCGGGCAGGCAAGCCGTGTGCCACGGCCTCATTCCTGTGGGAAGATATCCCGGGGCATTCAGCCCCAAAGTTTATTTAAGTGAAAAAAAAAAAACCCACCCAGAGACAAGAAGGAGTGTTACACCACTGTCAAGTTTTAGACGTCGCCATCAAGCAAAAAAAATTACATCCCATCCTGACGAGCGACTAATCAAGGCATGGCAAACGGTCCTGCAATAAATTACTTCGGCGCGAAATAAACCACACAAACAGACCGATGATAATAAATGTAAATTATTTCTCTGAAGAAATTTTCTTGGTATATGAGTAATACGAACCATCAGGAAGGCGTCTTCCTTAACATTAATTACAGAAAATGACAAGTGAGCTGATGACTGGAAAGGCTCATTATCTGAGAACATATTCACAACTTTGCAATTTGCGCGAGATGTACTCCGGCTAAATTAATCTCCCTTCTTTGCATGAGCCTCTTCTAATTTTCATGTTATTAACAGGTTTGCAGTATCAGTCAGTGCTTGTCACTCTAATCAGGTTTCAGCATGTTCGCAAAAGCGAAGCGTCATTTATAAGGATAAGCCCTCATAATGGTGCTTGCTTTCATGTGGAGAATTCTACAAGGCTGCTTTTAATAAGGTACTTTAATCATCTCCTTTGCTCAACTTTTGGCCCCACTGTTCCTTTATGAAGAGTCATTAAAAGACTTTGAAGTTCATCAAGGAGGAAAAATTCATGACATTGTTCGGGTGAGGGTGGGGCTGGTTCTGAGGGGAAGCCGGGAAGGAGTCGGGAGCGAGTGGGTCCTGTTGACCCAGAGCCTGGTCTAGGTGAATAGGGGCAACCTGTGCCCATTGTCTCCACCATTCAATACCTTGTAGGGTTACCGCTCAATCAAGACCCCTCTGGTAGAACCCACAGGGCAAGTTTCAGGGCGCGTGCCCAGAGAGGCTCGGGGACTTCGTTTGAGAACGGGCCAGCCCGGTCAGGACCCGGGACAGCTCCCAGCATACCGCTATCGCTCTGAGGACGGCTGTGAGCTTTCTTGGGGAGTTTAGATTTATTTTGATAGTCTGCTTTGCTTTGCAAATTACTTCCTCTTTGGGACCAGACTGATTTCTCTGAATCCAGACTGTCTTCCTCACTTTTCCATAGGGTGTTCCAAGGAGTATCCATAGGGGGCTTGCAACCTTAGTGGGCTAATAGACTAGATCGACTGGTTGTGTGTGTGTGTGTGTACAATCCCTCTTTTTGCCATGTGGCTCACAGGGGCAAGACAGAGCTCATCATGGAATCAAGGCTCAGGTACACCCATTTCCTGCTAAATTCCCTCCAGAGAAGTTGAAAATGTCCTCACAAGTTTCCATTAACAGCGACGCATGACCCTCAGTTTGCCTTCAGGGATCCTTGGTGGCCTCTGACAGACCTTCTGAGCTCACGGTTGCCGAGAATCCTTCTTGCTGGGGTGGCTCGTCTCTTAGTGGACAGAATGCTACACTGAGAGGCAAAGATAAGTCCTACTCTTACCTTGGTCACTTACTCTTTCTGTGACCTTGGGCAAGTCACACTTCTCTGGCATCATCCATATGGCTTTTTAAGGTTTCCTCCAGCTTGGACCTTTATGATGGCATTCCTGATATTTACTGCAGTCTTGTCTTCCCCTGTGAATGGTAGAGATGGTGGTCCTGTGTCTCAAGGCGGCAACATAATCAGCGCTCACAGGGAATAATCTTCCTATTCCTATAAGTGTGTTTCTCTCCCTGTAGGTGTGGGATGGTCTCTGTGGTGGCCTGGGCTCTGTCCTGTCTGGGCTAATATCACAGACCCTTTTGTTCAGATCACAGTGGTCACCCTTCTCTGAGACCTACTCCCTGAGGCACAGGGGTATGTCCCCCAAAGCCATATTCATGCTACTTGGCCCTATCCTTTGGCATTGCTGGTTGAACCTGCGCTCAGCAAGCCAGGGTCTCTCTGCTGTGAATCCAGGATTGGACTAAGGGAAGGTCACATAGTGTTAGCAGATAACTGGATTCACAATGTAGATGCTGGAGAGAAGTGAGGCAGCCATCTTTCCCCATGGGACCTTGAGGAGAAGGAAGGCTGATGTGTGGAGAGGGAGAGGGAAGCAGCAAAGATCGGAGGAAGAAAAAAAGCCCAGTTCCCAGTTCCAGATCCTCCCGGAAACCCCTGGGTTGTATGAGTCATCCCTGGATCCTAAAATGATATTTCCTTTTCTTACTTATGCTCACTTGGGTGTGTTCCTGTTACTTTCAACCAAAAAGAACTAACCAGCACAGCTTCCTTGAGCAAAAGCTTACAACCAGTGCTAAGCAGGGTGGAGCTGGCGGCCTGACAAGGGAGAGCTCAGGATTCCTAGGTCCGTAGGCCAGAATGGAGGGCAAAGACGCCACTAAGTCTGAGAGGTTAAACCCTCAGTGTGTTAAGGGTTTGTCCTGCAGTATATGGTGTGTCACAGATGGAACTGGCCCTAGGGGACGGGGAGAAGAAGGAGGAGGAGGAAGGACCCTTCAGCAGCTGAAGTGTTTAGTTTAAAACCAGGAAGTGAATCTTCAGAAACTTGGTTCTTTTCGGGCCCTTTGCAACCTGTATTTACTTCTCAGTCATTATGTCTCTAAGTCTCTACAGAGATGCCAGCCTGGCTTATCTCTGCCGTGTGGACTTGAGGTGGGACCTCACAAGGCCAGAGCCTTAAAGGAGGGACAACCCCAGTGATGGAGGTGATGGACCCAGATAGAGGACCCTGAGAACATAGCTGGGGCATTTGGTTCAGTGCTCCTCCCAACCGGGCGAGACCTATTGACTCACCTCCATCTGTGCCTGGGAGGCTTCTGCATTTTAATGACTCCCCAACTCACTCAATGGGACTCAAGACCATTAGGGTTCATTCAAAGAAGCAGAAGAATGAGGTGTCTGGGTTCAACTTAGTAACGATGGGTCATCCTCAAGGTCGGGTGGCAAAATTGTACCTCAGTGTAATAAATCTATTTGTACTCTTCTCAGAGGTGTTGGCTGTGCCTTCAGGTCAAGAGACCAAAGTGGCAGCATAGTGTGAGCCCATTCTGCAGTCCCTCCGGCTGAGCTGGGGCAGTGCAGACTTTGAGTTTGGAAAGGGCAGCAGGCTGGGGCTCGCAGTGGGGTGAGGCATTGCCCTCCTTCACCCCACACTCCAGACCTAATTTGGACTTAGATTCTGAGCACCAAAAAGGGTGGAGGGGGGATACACGTGAAATTCAAAACAAAAATAATACTAAACTATAAGACTAGTGTGAGCAGTTCACCGAAACTGATTTTTCCCATGACGGTTTATTTATTTACATTTATTAAAAATTATTTCATTTTCTCCCCTTTATTTTAAGTATCTCTGCTTTGCAGACCACTAAGCTTGAGCTTACTCTACCCATGAAGTGACCCAGCGCTTCTCACCTACCCTGAGGCCTTCCTGAAGCATGGGGTCCCATGGGTCTAGGGATGGGTGGGCAGAAGTGTGCCGTGCATGTGTGTGTCTGTGTCATCTGTCCATCTGTGTGCACAAGACACCAGCTGAGGTGGCCAGGGCCTGTGGAGGCGTGATCAGTTCTCCCTGGGATAGAGCTCTCTCTCCGTCTCCCTGTCTCTTCTGGGCACTGGGTGAGGGCCCTGGCCTGGCATGGGTTTGGAGCGCAGTCAGGTAGTGGCTTCATGATCTGAGAGAACAGACCAGCAGGCAGTGGTCGTGGTGGCAAGGCTTTTCTCCCGACCCGCTTCAGGGAACTCCTGTCTGACTCAGGCTGGGGTTTAGAGAGGCAGATCCTCAGGGGAGAACTTGGCAGACCTGGCTGGGAGGG
>NW_011888876.1:3214822-3218620 GCF_000151845.1 Pteropus vampyrus | reverse complement strand
AGAGGTTAAACCCTCAGTGTGTTAAGGGTTTGTCCTGCAGTATATGGTGTGTCACAGATGGAACTGGCCCTAGGGGACGGGGAGAAGAAGGAGGAAGAGGAAGGACCCTTTAGCAGCTGAAGTGTTTAGTTTAAAACCAGAAAGTGAATCTTCAGAAACTTGGTTCTTTTCAGGCCCTTTGCAACCTGTATTTATTTCTCAGTCATTATGTCTCTAAGTCTCTACAGAGATGCCAGCCTGGCTTATCTCTGCCGTGTGGACTTGAGGTGGAACCTCACAAGGCCAGAGCCTTAAAGGAGGGACAACCTCAGTGATGGAGGTGATGGACCCAGATAGAGGACCCTGAGAACATAGCCGAGGCATTTGGTTCAGTGCTCCTCCCAACCGGGCGAGACCTATTGACTCACCTCCATCTGTGCCTAGGAAGCTTCTGCATTTTAATGACTCCCCAACTCACTCAATGGGACTCAAGACCATTAGGGTTCATTCAAAGAAGCAGAAGAATGAGGTGTCTGGGTTCAACTTAGTAACGATGGGTCATCCTCAAGGTCGGGTGGCAAAATTGTACCTCAGTGTAATAAATCTATTTGTACTCTTCTCAGAGGTGTTGGCTGTGCCTTCAGGTCGAGAGACCAAAGTGGCAGCATAGTGCGAGCCCATTCTGCAGTCCCTCCGGCTGAGCTGGGGCAGTGCAGCTTTGAGTTTGGAAAGGGCAGCAGGCTGGGGCTCGCAGGGGAGTGAGGCATTGTCCTCCTTCACCCCACACTCCAGACCTAATTTGGACTTAGGCCCTGAGCACCAAAAAAGGTGGAGGGGGGATACATATAAAATTCAAAACAAAAATAATACTAAACTGTAAGACTAGTGTGAGCAGTTCAACGAAACTGATTTTTCCCATGACGGTTTATTTATTTACATTTATTAAAGATTATTTCATTTTCTCCCCTTTATTTTAAAGTATCTCTGCTTTGCGGACCACTAAGCTTGAGCTTACTCTACCCATGAAGTGACCCAGCGCTTCTCACCCACCCTGAGGCCTTCTTGAAGCATGGGGTCCCATGAGTCTAGGGATGGGTGGGCAGAAGTGTGCCGTGCATGTGTGAGTCTGTGTCATTTGTCCATCTGTGTGCACAAGACACCAGCTGAGGTGGCCAGGGCCTGTGGAGGCGTGATCAGTTCTCCCTGGGGTAGAGCTCTCTCTCCGTCTCCCTGTCTCTTCTGGGCACTGGGTGAGGGTCCTGGCCTGGCATGGGTTTGGAGCGCAGTCAGGTAGTGGCTTCATGATCTGAGAGAACAGACCAGCAGGCAGTGGTCATGGTGGCAAGGCTTTTCTCCCGACCCGCTTCAGGGAACTCCTGTCTGACTCAGGCCGGGGTTTAGAGAGGCAGATCCTCAGGGGAGAACTTGGCAGACCTGGCTGGGAGGGGTCTGGGCAGACGAACAGGATGACTCTCTGTTCTACTCCCCAACCCCCAGGCTCCCTTGTTCACCCCTCTGGCCCCTGCTCAGCAGGTCATATCCTGTGAAAACTAGTCTTGGGGCTTCAGAACAAAGTGATGGAGGGGGGCCACAGGGCTAGACTGGGCAGCGCTGATCCTTGCGAGCCGTGCCCTGGGTGGGGTTGGGGTGGGGGAGCTGCTGCTTCTCATGGTGTTGCTGTCACCTGGAGCAACATCAAAGCCTGGGAAGCACCACCCTAGAGCTGAGACTCATTGGACCACAGCCATCACAGGCCCCAGCATCATCTAGTTTACCCACATTGTCCAAATGGGCCACTGAGCCCTGGCAGAGGCCGTGACTTGTCCTGGGCTGGGCGCTGAGTGAGAGGCATTCTCACGTGGTGGACCTGGATTTCTGGCCCCCCTGTTCTGTTCTGTTGAGGGCTTCTCCCTCATTTGGCCTTATTCTCTAAATAATATAAACGTCTTCCTCTTGAGACTGTATTTACCTGGATTTTGCTAATAGTCAGGTGTCCCTAAGAAGTAGACATGGGGATCAAGTTGGATATGGTAGCCAGCTTCCAAGATGCCTCAGAACTTAGTCGTCCTGGGCTGAGTCAGGACATGCAGAGATGACAAGGTCTCACTATCTCTTGTCAAGATAGATAGAGAAATGAACACATTCTCTTCAGCATGGGAAAATGTCCCTCTGAGTGGTCAAGGAAGGATTCGGTGACTGTCCAGTCCCTCCAGGTGCTGCATATCCATCACCTCACTTACCTTCTCTCAGCCCTAGGAGGTGGCTATTACCATCCTCACTGTTTACGTGGGGCACCAAGGCCCTGGACCTTGAACTCTATGCTTCAGGCAACTGGAAGGGCGTTGAGCTGTGTTTTGGCGAGATGATTCCCGCCGTCTGGGTAGAGGATGGACCGATGGGATGGGGCAGAAGGCAGGGACTCATTCTACCCAGGAGAGAAGCCCTGAGCCCCAAGCCGAGACATGGGAAATGTGGAGAAAAGGCCAAGCAGATCGAGGTTCTGGCCAGTTCTCGTTCATGTCCTGGCGCCGTGATCCAGTCCATGCCTGGGCACCGGAGTCTGTGGCTCCCCGGTGAGCTGGCGGCATGGCTGTACCCCGTGGTGGGGGCAAGCGAGGAGTTCGGGGAGCTGCCTTCCTCACGCTGCTTCTCCCCACCCATGGGAACAGGCACCACCTCTCCAAACGTCCAGGTGTGCTTGCGGTGGCGGAGGGCTCCCCTGCCCCAGATCCAAAGCTTCTCTTTTCCCCTGGGCCTGCTATAGGGTGGGGAGACCCTCTCTGGCAGGGCGGAGTGGGGCACCCCTGCCCTGGGATCCCCGACAGCCGCCTTCCCCACTTTCCCTCAGTGAAGCTCGCCTGCAATCATGTCAGTGCACTTTGCAGGCTGACAGAAATCCCACCGATAATTGGGAAGAACGGAAAATGAAAACATTAAAATTTGCCATGTCATATGTTCACTTTTTCTGATTGCCTGATACCCACCGTCCACTGACAGATGCTGTATTATTAACACTTGATTAAAAATCACTTCAGGTTTGAACCAGCCCGTCGAGAAGGGAGCGTCTTGACAAGACTTGTGGTTTGTGATTGACAATTAGTAATATTCGGTGTGTCACAACATAGATAGTGTGACTTATTGGTGCTGGTGTAATGCAACACATTTCATCTGAGCTCCTCAAATTGGTACATAGGAATCAGAAAGGAAAGATGGAGTCTCATTCAGCCGACTTTGATTACCAACAAAGGGGAGATTGTACATACCTGTTTCGGCGGGCCCTACCTGGATTTCTATCAATCAGCCAGACGGCTGAGATGCTCTCTCCTCTGTGGGGATGGGAACCTCAGTAGAGGTGGATCTCATTATGCAACCCATAACTTCTCTATCAGCCGCCAAATTCTTTCTGTCTGGAAATATGAAAGCTCCTCGCTCCGACACGCTGCCTCCGCACCTCCAAATTACCAGCCTGCTCCTCTTAAAACAAAAGACTTCTCATTTTTTTTTTTTGAAATAAAACGATCATATCTTGATTGACGTGCTACATCCTTTTCCTTCAGCTATTTTTCTAACTTGGTGTCAGTGGGAGTTGAATTCAAGGGCCCCTTTTTTTTTTTTTTTGTCTCTGTTCTAATTCAATTCCTTTTAAGTGCTTTTAAGAACAGTGCAATTCAAGGTCTTTCCTTTTTTGGGTCTGACCTGGTTATCGTTTTTTGATTTCCTTCTCGGCTAAGATTATCCAGGCAGAGAATGGTCGCTTGCATTAGCGAAAGGTGATGAATTTAATGTGATTAATCTCTGCACACTTGGGGAAAAGCGGCC
>NW_011888876.1:3202369-3213107 GCF_000151845.1 Pteropus vampyrus | reverse complement strand
GCCAGTGACAAAGGCGTGGGTATTGCTAATACTCATTCCTAATGGAAGGGAAGGCTGGATTTCAGTAAGAGGGGAGTCGATTTTCCTGTTCATGTTTAGGAGCCCTGATGTGAAGGATGCTCCTAGAGCTGGGATGGGAACCGGGGAGGGGCAGCCACGGGGACACGGAGGAGGAAGGACTGTGGCTGGCTGGGGCTGGCCCGATGTGAAATTGTGGGGGGCCTGGTCCTTGGTTCTGAGTGTGAGTGTGGCACAGATTTCTAGCAAAAGGCAGGCGATGTGTGCATGTAACAGTTTCACCACAATTTGTACCACGTGATAGCAGCTGGCCACACGTACCAGTGCCACCGTGGGCCATGGTCTGTGCGACGTACACTGCCTCAGTTACTACAGTGGCTCTGCAGGGTCACCACCACTGAGATCCTCATCGTTTAGGTGAGGAGACTGGGACTCCGAAGGGTCATGTCCTTGTCTAATGCCACACAGTTGCGTGGATGGGGGCGGCTGGGGGGAGAGGTCGGTATCCAACCCAGGTAGGGCTAATTCTGAAGCCCATGCCTTTTACTAGTTGGTGATGTTTAAAATGTTTATTTTACAATTTGGCAGACATCTTGCTATTTTATCTTTAAAAAAATCATCGACGAAGTTGAATGTTTCCCAAGCTCTGATTCGCTAACAGCTTTACCTTCTGAGTGAGTGACCTATTCAGGTTCTTGGCTTTGGTGCGTTTCTTTTGGCAAATCTATGAGGAATGGATGTTTTTCTTATCCGTTGGTGCTGACTCTGTATGTACAGATACTGCTTTCTGAACGGTGAATACGATTTGTCATCTTTGTTTAGAAATCCCTCCCCACGTGCCACTTGCTTCTTCTGTTTGTTAATGGTAGGACTCATTACAAAACACACCAATGTCCACGCCGTTCGATGGCAAAGGAACCATTCTTTGGGATGGCCATTCTCCAACCTGGATGATCATCAGACTCAGTGAGCGCCTCACTGGAAATACAGGCTCTGAGCTGCCTGATTCCTCGGTGTGCCCGGGCCCGGGACTGTGCATTCCACAGAGCCCTTCTCCTCATGCTGAGGACACAGCAGTTTGTAGAGCTGCTTTGGGGACCACTGCTTTGTAACACCGTCTGTCCGAACAATACAGAACGTCCCAGGTGCAGGAATGAAGCATTTGAACAAACGTGACAGGCTTCTGAGCAAGAGCTCACATTTCTAACTTTGGCTCTGTCACTTGTAAAGTGGGTATCCTTGGACAAATAACTTGACCTCTCTGAGCCTCAGTTTCCGTTTTTTTGTTTTTTTTTTTTTTAAGGTGAGGCAACCTTTGGTTGACCTCACAGATTGCAAGGACCTTGTCAGCTTATAATCCCTTATTTTTTAATTTTTTTATTTTTTACACCTACAGCACCTGGTCCTCCTAGGTGGTCTCCCATCCAAGTACTAACCAGGCCCGACCCTGCTGAGCTTCCGAGATCAGACAGGATCGGGCTTGTTCAGGGTGGCATGGCCGTAGACAAGCCTCAGTTTTCTCGCCTGTGAAATGGATACCGTAGTTTCTAACTCTCGGGGTTGTGGTGAAGATAAATGGGATCGTGTACATAATGCATTAAACACAGCATCTGGCCCGTGGTAAATAAATTTTAGCCCCTGTAGTTGTTACTAATATTAAAACTAACGTTGCCCTTTGATATGATAAATGTTCAGGTAGATCATTTGCTCAGAGGAGACTGAGACCTGGGTGCCTGGAACGATCATACTCTTTAACAGGGAACATTGCTGTGTGGTCACTGAACTCTGCCAACACACAGGACTTGGGTGCAAGGTGTACTGGGCCTAATTCTGGAGCAAGTGTGACCAGGTTGAGGTAATAGAGCTGGCTGGGCTCCTCGGGTTCACAGTAAAATCCCAGGATGGCATGGTGAACTCTGAAGAGTCCAGGCTGGCAAAGGCATAGATACTCTGGAGCCCATCTGAGAAATGGGGGGCAAGAGTCTCTGGGCAGGGCCTGGAGCCCTGCAGAGGGAAGCTACATGACACAGGAGAAGGAACATGTGTTTGGATCCCAGATCTGCCATGTAATGACTGTGTGATCTCAAAAAGTCCCTAACTAACCTCTCTGGTTGATCGCATATATCCTTCAGGGCTTAAAAAAATATTATGTAAAAAGCTTGGCCAAAGGGCTGGACATATCCAGCCCTTTCGCAACTGTGGCCTTGATTAATAAGCTGGCACCTTGGGTCCATGGGGAGTCCACGAGGGTTGAGGGGAGACCTCAGCCAGTGGCCAAGCACTGCTAGATAGAGAGTGTCCAGGCTTTGGATGAGGGCTTGTGGCTCAGAGCAAATTCTAGTCCCAGCTGGGGTGAGGCTGAGGCTCGGTTCGCAGGCCGTGACTGGCTCCCCCAGGCCTGTCGTATGCCAGGCTTGGAGCCCCATCTAATGCCAACACGACAAACAGTGTTCACTGTCAGTGTAGTTTGAGACTGAAAATCCAGAGGAAGCAACGCAAATGTGTACAAACAAATAATCATTTAGTAAAGTGGCCAGGGACGAGACCTATTTTACCCAAGTCAGTGTTCTCCTGTGTTCTAGCCACAGGCCGCCAGAAACCGTAATGTAAAAAGAGATGCCATTCCCAGAAGCAATGGAAAAATACTTAGGAATAAACTTAATGAGAAATGCCTGTGACCTATATAAAGACAACTACAAAATTTTATTGGTGAAATAAAAGAAGACCAGAATAAATGGAGAGGCAGCCTACGTTTCTGCACGGGAAGACCGAATATTGTAAAAGTGTCAAATCACCTCCATGCTAATTTGTAAATTTAATGCAATAACACACAATTCTGCAAAAGGAACTTGATAAAATGACTCTAAAATTTATCTGGAAAAAACACTGGTCAGAATATCAAGGAATATTCTGTAAAAAGGAGAACACTGATAGATAGACTTACTGAATATTAAAACATAAAGTAGCAATAATTAGAATAGTGAGAATATTGATGGAAAAAACGAAATAGATTTTAATGAATTAGAACAGAATGCCTAGAAATAGATGAGATCGCATGTAAAAATTAAATAGGACAAAGCAGCCACCCTAAATGAGTGGGTGATGAATCATTTAGTAAATGCTGTTGAAAAAAAACTGATCAGCAACTTGAAAAAATAATTTGTAATTTAGATACACCTTGTACTTCATATCAAAACAACTCCAGCTGTATAAAAAATTCAGTTCAGAAAAGAACCAAACACTGAAAAATCTAGCAGAGAATAGATTGGGGTATTTATTAGATCTTTGGAATACTAATTTTAAAGAGACAACATACCAAATTATACAAACTATAAAATATACTTACACAATAAAAATTACATAGAAATGATGGCCGAGTAAAATATTTATATGGGGCAAGAACCATGAGGGTGAGAACATTTCAGGGAGATATTTTTCCTTTTTGTTTTAATAATATTTTTCAGTAAATAGAAATCAAGAATAAGACCACTGTGATTTGTTTTTAGATGATTAAATATTATGAAATCTTAAATAAGCGTTAACACACAATCCCTTTATCTACTATGACTCCTCGGTTTTCAATATAAAGGACTAGAAAACCACTTAAGACAATATAATCTAGGTATGATCTCTTATGAGAAGCCGATGGTGAATGTTTTCACTAATACTTTAAGTTCTCTGAATTCCTGCTTTACTTCAATTAGGTTTTCCTCAGTCTGGAGTCAAGTGCTTTGTCAACTCCCCCAAAATTTAAAAAAAAATGATTTAATTAAGGTAAAACGTCTAGAAAAGTGCACAATCTTTAAGTACATGGCTTTATTAACACCTATGTCACCACCCGTAAAGATGCAGAACACCTCTAAGACCCAGAAGTTCCCCTCTGGCCAGTCCCCCACCCCTTTCCTGGTTTCTGCACGATTATGTTCATCTTACCTGTTCTTGAATGGAATCATACAGGCTGTACTCTTTTGTGTCTGGCTTCTATGGAGTTGCATTATGTCTGTGAGTTTGATCCATATAAGCAGTGTGTATTGATAGTTCATTTTTATGGCAGTGTACTATTCCATCGTGTGAATATACCACATCTCATCCATTCTACTGGTCTAAAGGCATGGAGTAATGGAGAGAGGCTTGTTTTACAATCTTATACTCTCCAAAACCACACTGACTTTTCACTTCTGACAAAAGAAGAGGTAGAGAGGGCCCATCAGCAGGAGAACTTGTGACCTCTCATCTCCACCTCTTGTTTTGGGAGGCCCCTCGTCGTGTGGCATTTAATGAACTTCAGCATCCAGGTCTTACCAGACACCCGGCACCTACCAGGCCAAAGCTCAGAACTCCAAAATGCTCCTATTCTTCCCCTTTGGCCCAAAGACCTGGTTTTATGGAGACTATAACTGGACCAGGGTCTGGGGGGACATTTGGTTAACGGAAGAAGAAAGGGAAGCCACAGTGCAGGTGTGTGGGTAGGCAAAGCCCTGCCCCCTCCAAAAGCTCCTTGGCAGTTAAAGGAGAAAGAAGGGTGGCCGGCATGGACCTATCCAACCCTCCCAGGGATTACGAATGTCAGAGCCCAGTACAGAGTGGCTGGGGTAATTACAAGTGCCAACGAGCGTCACAAAGAAGGGCTACGCCAAGCTGATGTCCGCCGCCAGGCAGACCCCCCCGGGGAGGGACACTTTGAGCTGAGACTTGGAGATGGGGTGGGAGCTGGTGAGAAGTTAGCAGTGGTGCAATATGGGATAGAGGGAAAAAGAAAGTTCTAAGCAGGTCCTGGAGTCAGATGGGGCAGGGAGGCGGCGGCAGTGGCCAGATTCTGCGGGATAGGAGAAGGAAGTCATCAGAAAGACTATTATTCTAGTTGGCGAGTGAGTAGATTGGACTGAAGCTCAGTGCAGGGAGATCCATTTACCCATCTGTAAAATGGGATCATGATGCCCTCCTCACAGTGGTGGGATGACGGTGGAAGTGCTTCGTCAGGTGTTCAGGTGTTACCCCTTACTCCTCACTGAAGGGTGGGAGGACGAGGGCGCCCCTGCTGGAGGCGGGGCCAGCACCGCCGAGTTTGCGCAGAAGCTGTTACGCTTGCTCCGCTTTCCACTGCGTCCTGGGCCTGGCGCCGGGTGAGCACCCACTAAGGGCTCTTGATTGGATGAGTGAATAGTGGCCACTTCCCACTCACTGTTCAGCCTTTTCAGTGGATCGCAGGCCAGGTAAGTCGCTCAGGGCATAATAATACCCTCTTCATGGCGTTGTTGATTATTTTGAGACAGACCTGTTCGTAAAGTAAATGTCCTGTGGAAATTCTCAACACAGTAGCCGTTGTGTTTTGGACAAAGATGTAATGGCTGTGAAGGAGCTGTAGGGGTGGCGGCGGGGCCGCGAGGCCACTTTTCCTGGCACCAAACACCCAACGGCTGATCCAATAGCAAGAGTGTGGGCCCCACCTGAAAGCACAGCCTGAATCTTCCCTCTCTCCATCTCCACGTCCCCACCCTGGTCTGACTGGCGCCCTCTCACCTGGACTCCGCTTCCTGAGGAGTCACACCTGCTCTGGTTTTGCTGCTGTCCGCGCTTGGCCCCGCGCCCCGTTTTCCACTCCGCCGCCAGAGGGAGCTTTTCCAAAGTGAGATGATGGTCCCCCACTGCGCTGAGACTAAAACTCCACTCCTGGGGATAGGGGCGAGGAGAAGGGTGGGGGGCACTTCCTCCCTGCAGTATCCCCTCTTACCTGCTCCGTGCATGGGGTTCCCATGCCCCCAAGTCCCTTCCCGTGTCAGGGCCTTTGCACTTTCTGTTCATGCTGCCTGGAAAGTTCTGTCCCTCTATCTCAATGTGGCTGGTTTCCCTGTGCCATTTCGATGATCCTGGTCACTCAGATGTGGCCAGCTGGTGCCCTTTGCATTGCAAGCGGTGCACATTCTAAGAGATTTGGGGCGCACTGCCCTCTGGGCTACCTCTGAGCATCCCCCAGTCTACAGAACACCCCAGAGCCCTGAGCGAGCCACAAAGCTCAGCCTTCCTCCCTGTTTAATATTCAGCTTAAACTTTACATACCCTGTTTAAACACTTCAGTACCTTCTCATCGATTCTGCTTCTCACCAAAAATAAAAATATTTTGGTACTGCAAATAAAAGCAAATATTTGATACCACTTGGCAGTTTTCAGTGCATTAATTAGCAATTTGCTGGATAAATATTGCTGTGTAAATCAACAGTCACTTCCCAGTAATTAAAAGCCAAGTCGGATGTTATTGGAAGCACCTCCCTCCCTCCCCCCAGTGTATACTCCAGCTCCAAGAAATGTCACCCCTTCAGCTGTGGCTGGAGCACGAGTCGCCAGAAGAGGGTGTGTGTGGTCCCAAGGTGGACCACTCCCCGAATTCCAGCTCTGGCTTTGGAGAAAGGGAAAGAGGGAGCTGGAGGTGTTGGCGGTGGCTGGAGGGCCACAGGCACTCATGCGCCTCTGGGGGCCTGGGCCTCTCGGTGCCCCACGGATAATTGGGGCAAATGTGAGAAACAGATTTGGCCAATGTTCTGTGATTAGAATGGGAGTCCGTCTAAGTTGTGGTTACACGCATGGATTTGGGAATCCAACAGGCATGGAAGAGAGCACCCCAGATCAGCCACTGGCCGGCTGTGTGACCCCAGACAAGGCTCTGCTCCCCTCTGAGTCTCAGGTCCTTCATCTGTAAAATGGGAATGATAAAAATCTTTTCTCACAGGATTGTGAGAAATCCATTCGTCTGGGTTAACATGGTGTACTCTCATGGTTTGTCATGGTGGTGGTGGTTTTTCTTCTGGGTGACTCTCTCTGGGTTTAATTTCTCTGTCCACGTGCCTTCAAACTCTCCCAGGGCTGCCTTCCCAAAGAAGGTGATGGATAAATCTATGCTTATCACCTCTTTGCTCAGCCTCTCTCCAAAATATCTTCCTGGTGTGTGAAGCAAAATCTTAATGACTGACTCTGACTCCTCCTGAGTCCCCAGCTTGGCTGGGATGGGAGGAAGGAGTGGGGGGGATGGCCCAGCTGGTGAGGTACTGTAGAGTCAGGGTTGCAAGAGGGGGATTCTCACCTAAACTGGTCTCAAACCTGGGGTGCCCACAGTATTTGGAGTAGATGCGAAGATTGGCCCGAGCAAGCTGGAAGGGGCGTGGACGTTCACGCTCATGGAACAAGATGGCGAACTGAGCCTTTCTGTATAACTGCTTCCCCTGCTCCCTTTCCCTCTGAAACTACCACGGGGATATAAACAAGAAGGGAGCACAGAGGAATGCCGGGAAGAGTGACACTCACGCATTAGAAATGAGACCTGCCTGGGGAAAGGGCTGGCCGTGGGTGGGGGGCACTGTGTGTGAAGGGAGGCATCATCCCGCGTCATTAGAACTTAAAGTGATTGTGCATCTGCTGTGCCACACGTGGGCCAAGAAAGTCCCATGCATCTCACAGTGAGCCCTCATCACAGCATGGGGATGAGGCGTTGACCCCATTTTGCACAAGAGGAGGTGGAGGCACAGAGAATCTGTCCCCTGCTCACGGTTACACAGCTAATGAGTGGCTGAGCTGGGACTAGAAGCCAGGCCCATCTAACTGCTGAGCCCACATTTTAACTGCGAGGTTAGGTGGCCTCTTGAAGTGTAAGGGACCCCATCAGAACTCCATAACCCACCTGAGTACAAGGAGGCAGAGCCTGAAGGTGAGGTGGGCTGGGTCTGTAAGCACCTCACACAGCTCCAAAGTGCCAATTTGCAGTTTTCCTTGGAGGCTGGCTGGGGAGAATGAGGTACAAGGTCAGCTGGGTCCTGGCGTGGCCAGCCGGGCCAGACAGAGGGGGAGGATGGCACCCCAGCTTCACAAACAAGGCTCACTGGCAGGGCACTGATGTTCCCATGTTTATGCCTTAATATCTCACCCTTCTTATACCCCTCAGACAACGAAACCCAGAAATAGCAAACAAAACCTTCACGAATTGAACTTTATCAAATGCTTCTTTATAGACGTATTGAAATAACTTTATGGTTTTTCTCTGTTAATTTGTTAATATAATGAATAACAGATTTTATGAGTTTAAATCCAACTTTGCCATTTTTTATACGATGCTGGATTTTGTCTATGAATATTTCATTCAGGAATTTTGCCTCCATGTTTAGTTTCACGGAGTTTATTTAAGACCGGTGTGATGGTGTGTGTGTATGTGCTGCCTGGACTGGGCCGTGGGGTGCCCAGATATTTGGTCAAACATTATTCTGAGTGTGAATCGGGGGGTATTTTGGATGAGGTTAATATTTGAATTAGTTGACTGAATAAAGCAGATTGTCCTCCCGAATATGGGTAGGCCTCGTCCAATCAGTTCAAGGCCCAAATAGAAGAAAAAGTCTGACCTTCCCCTGAGTAAGAGGGATCCTCTGCCTGACTGCCTTGAGCTGGGACATTGTTTTGTTTTTTCCCCCCTGCCCCCACCTTTGGTCTCAAACTGAAACTTTGGCTTTTCCCAGTCTCAAGCCTGCCAGCACTCAGCCTGGAATTGTGTTCTCTGCTCCCCTGAATCCCTAGCGGGCAGACTACAGCACCTAGGTTGTGTCAGGCTCCATAATCACTTGAGTCAATTCCTTATAAATCTCTTTATTTATTAGCTTTATGTCTATGACATATATATTAGAGATATATGTATCTCTCCTATTGGTTCTCTTTCTCTGGTGAGCCCTAATATGTGATGATCTCTTCTTCGAATGTTGACTAGAAGTTGACTGTTACGATGTGGTCCTGTTGGGGTGTTTTTGGGTGGAGGAGGGGTTAGATTTTTACATTCATGATTCAATCTTTAATGATTATAGGTCTCTTTAGAGTTCTGATTCTTCTTGGGACAGTTTTGGTGTGTTACATTTTCCAGGAAATTGGCCATTTTGGTCTGGGTTTTCAATTTCATTGGCATAAAGTTATTCAGAACATTCTCTTGTGATTTTATTTATTTCTTATTATTTTTTGTGTGATTTTAAAAATTACTGTTTTCTCTGTATTTCTTTTCTTTGTGAATTCCTAATATCATTTATTTGCACCTTCTCTTTTTCTTAACTGGCTTTGGTTTTGTTGATTTTTCATTGTCTGGTTTTAAGTTTAATTATTCTCTGCTCATCTCATTTCCTTCATGTTTCTTTCTTGAGGTTATTCTTTTTCTAATTTCTTAAGTTGGGTGTTTAACTTGCTATTTTTCCTTTCCTTTTCTTCAATGTAAATCAGAGCCTTGCCCTCCAAGGATGAGCTGCTCCCACAAGTTTTGATATGTACTATTTGATTAAGCCATAGTTATTTTCTTCAGTCATAAGTTATTTACAACTGTGCTGTAACGTGGAGTATCACTCTTTATCTTTTTATCCTAATTTATTGCTTGTGGTCAGAAAATATGATTTGTCTGCTAACGACTCTTTAGAATTTGTTGAGATCTGCTTCATAGTCTGCAATTGGTCATTTTTGCAGATATTTCTTATGTACTTGAAAAGAATAGGTTTTCTATAATTGTTTGTTACAGGGTTCTATGTTCATTATATCAAATATGGTCATGGTCTTGTTCCAATGTTCTATCTCCTTACAAATTTTTTTATCTTCTTCATCTATAAATTACTAATTGAGTCTGTTTAAAATTTTTCACGACGATAATGGATTCGTCAATTGTAAAAATAATCAATCACACTTTTGCTTGATATATTTTGCGAAACTTTGGTGCTAGGTGCATACATAATAATATAACATCATTATTATATGTTACAGGTGAGGTGTTCCTCTTGATGGTTTTTGCCTTAGAGTCTGTTTTTATTCACCCTAATGTTAATATAGCTACCGCAGCTTTTATTTGGTTAATATTTGCTTGGTATAATTTTTTATTCCTTTACTTTCTATTTTTCTTGTCCGCAGATAACTTGCTTTTGATTCGTAAAACTTAATCTGAAAATTTGATTTTTTAACTGGATAGAGATTAGTCCATTTATATTTATTTTAGGTCTCTATTTAACGCTATTATATTATTTTATACTTTTATTGTTATCATATTTCTTATTTGTTTATTTTTCTATCTCCTTTTGGACTGGTTGACTTTATATTCTTTTTCTTCCCCCTCTATTCTATTTCTAGTCTTAAAATGGTTACCTTTAATTTTTTAAAAACCCTAAATTTTAGAAGTTTTAGATTTACAGAAAAATTTTTTTTTAAAAAAAGAGATTCTTATATACTCCCCCCTCAGTTCTCCCTGTTGATAACATATTATCAACATCATATGTTACCATGTTTTGTTACAGTTATAAGTGAATACTTATTCATTCGTATTTCCTTATATTCTACCTGATGCTCTTTTTCTATCCATCCAAGTTATGTGTCCTTTGGCTTCTTTTAGCTGTGAGTTTCTCAGACTGTCCTTGTTTTGAATGACAGTTTTGAGGAACATTGGTCAGTTATTTTGTAGAATATCCTTCAACTGGGATTAGTCTGATGTTTTTTCATGATTGGACTGGGATTATGGATTGCGGAGAGGAAAATCAGAGAGTTAAATTGATATCACATACTATCCAAAGGTATCAATGTGACTTATCCCTGTTGATATTGACCTTGATCGCCTGGCGGCTGAGGTTGTGTTGGCCAGGTTTCTCCTGATTCTGTACCCTGTGTACTCCTCGGAGGAGATGCACTGTGTGAAGGAATTCAGTCTGTGCAGCCACATTTAAGGAATGGG